>NC_090449.1:119750987-120064304 GCF_031143425.1 Pleurodeles waltl
AGTAATAAAAAGGCTTTCCAAGGGGACCAAATCAAAAGTCTTCTCGGCATCTAAAAACATGACCTGGGCTGGTATTTTGTTGTGTGCAAAATAATCTAAAGCTTCAATTAACAAATTTGTGTTGGTGAATAGTTGCCTATCTGGCACAAAGTCACACTGATTGGCATGAACGATGGAGCCCCATAACCCAATGTATACAGTTTGCTAATAATTTAGCAAAAATGCTGTAGTCAACATTTAAGAGGCAGATAGGTCTATAAGAGTTAATGTTTTCCTTATTCTTTCCCTTCTTTAGGAAGCTAATTACTTCTACCATAGGAAAATAAGTCAGAACTTCCCCACCCTCCAGGATATGGTTAGCCAGTTTTAATAGTTCGACATTTAACACTGTTGTAAATTTCTTATACAATTTGTCTGGTAAGCAATCTTCCCCAGGTGCTTTTCCATAAGCCAGTGATTTCATAACCACCTTTATCTCCTCCAATGACAATTTGGCCACAAAAGCCTGAGCTTGACTTAATTGTAGCTTAAGGATAGGGAGTTTACATAAAAAGGACTTTTGTCACGTAACATCTACTTGCTGCTGCTTACTATAAACTTCTGTGTAGTGTTTGAGGAATGCATCTTGTACATCTGCAGGTTCAATTATAGAAGTGTGAGTGTCTGGATCAACAAGATATGTAAATATTTTGCGAAGAGCGCTTTTGTGCCTGTAATGCAAGGAAACTAACTATGTATTCACGTTCTTCATACACCTATTGAAGGAACGCAGAGTTGGCAACATACCCCTGTGTGTAATAGTAGTCTAGCATGCGACTTCCTGCCTGTCTAAGCGCCTCCTTATTAGCAGAACTTCTATTGCACAAGACATTAATGTTCGTGAGAGTCAGAGGTATCTCTAGCTCTGCCCTCTAAGCCGCCAAGCTTTTACACTATGTGATTTCTTTGGAGGTAATGTGGCCACAGATAGTTGCTTTAAAGGCCTCCCAGATATTCTCAACCTGAGCCTTGTTTACATTGGCCTAAAAGTACTGTGTGATTTCAGTGCCAATGTCTTTGCCCCATTCTTCCTTTTCCAGGTTAACTCTTCTAAAAGGCCACCTACCATCTGCCCTTTCGACCTTGATGCCAGATATTTCCATTTTCACCAAAGCATGATCATAGAATTAATTCTGGATATGCCCATAATTTTTTTATTGCAAATTGCGTGAACAAGGAAATAATCCAATCTAGACGTGGAGTTATATTTAGCCGAACAGCATGAAAAATCCCAGGCATCAAAATGGTTAACTTGCCACAGATTCACAAGATTAAGTGCTCTGGTGTACTGAGCTAAGCAGCTAGCTGTGAGTGGCTTATTCTGCCTGCACATGCCTGACAATGAATCCATCTCAAGGTTTTGGAGGAAGTTAAAGTCACCCCAGAAAATCAAAAAACCCGGGATAGTGAATAGCGTCTGGCACAGTTTGGTAAGGGGCACTGGATCATCTGAGATTGGTGCATATATTGTGGCTAGAGTAAGCCTAGTTTTGTTAAGCAGTCCACTTACTAGCAGCCTTCTGTGTCAACCTGGGCGAATGCAACCTGCAAAGGAAAATGTCTATTAATATAAAGGGCCTTCCCTCTGCATGCAGCACTCGTGTTTGACACACAACAGTACCCTGCCCAGTGCTTAAACATTTTAAATAAATCATTACTCTTAGCCCTGAAATGCATCTCTTGAAGGAGCACAACATCCGGAGAGTGTCTCCTAATCCAAACATCTATAGCCTGAGCCTTACGTTTATTATTAAGGCCATTTGTATTCAATGTAACTATGCTTCTATAGACCTTATGTGCACTGTATGATCTAATAAGCTAGTTCTTACGGTGCGTATGGCCTAATTTTAAACTGTATTTGGACTAACCCTAATAACATTTTTCTGAGCGAATAAAGTGACTGAGTGGTGTAGTAGCTGAATGCAATCCTAGTCTGCCTTAACATAATACAACGTTGTAAGTGTCTAAAGTGCCTAAATGTCTGAGGTGGCTAACTTTGCAATCAACACTCTGCAATACATATACTGCAATTACACCATAATTCAATATACAGATAAATAGTTTGTCTACCATGTAGGTCTAAAGATGTAATAGTGTCTTCTGAACCAACCATACCAGGGCCAGACAGTTTCTCCCTTCTGTAATGCATGCATCAGTTCGAATTATAACATTATCCAACTCCACTGAATATTTTCAACCTTTGTACAATGAAATAGAACTCTCCCTTTATCCACCCTGCAGTGACCCAGCTACCCCACCTACCCTTGCCCCGACTGGGTGCCTCCCCAAAGTAAGAATTTCCCATATTTACGTCCCTCTCCCAATAGGTCCATTGGGTGCTATTCTATTGCAGCCTACTGCGCTCAAAACTACCAGGACCTAGCCCTGGGAAGTTCTCAACCCTGTCCCCCCAAAGAAAACACAATACATTCATCTCTTTTCCCCATTTGCCCCATTAGTATACCTGAAGAACTGCCTATTAAAATAGATAACAGAAAATAGTATAGAATCATGCATATCTTTGCTACACAATTATTGTGAAAATCAGAACTTTTTGAAAGCTTTAAACACCCTTAAGGCATCTTAAAATGTACACACACTAGTGCTACCATCTGTCACACAGCCTTGCTGGCCAACTCCTGAAGAAGCACCTGAGCCTCACTGATATCATTAAATAGAAAAAAACTGTCTCTTGGGTAAGACCCTGAGCTTTGACTGTTGAACAATAGCTGCTTGTGCTCCCCTGGTTTTGAATGTGTCAATCATTTTAACAAAGTTTCTGCGCATTGGTGTCGTGGCTGCTGGCATGTAGGAGAAAATTCTAAATTGGGGCACCTCAGTAGTTGAGAGAGTTTTCTTTGCAATAGTCTTAGAAGAATTAGCTCCTTTTCACGGTAGTCGCAAATTAGTAAGATTGTGTGTGGATATTTTTCCCTAAGAATTTGTCAAGCCGGGACTCTGTGTGCTCCTGTGATCTTTAATTCTGGAATTGCCTGCTTCAGAAGAGGTTCTGCCCACTCCCCTACTTGGGGGCCTTCACTTCCCTCCACAACTCCCACTATGCGGAGGTTTGAGCGCCTATTATAATTCTCTAAATCGTGTAGTTTGTTCTCCAGAGCATTTTTACTCTTTTCCAAATGGGTAACTTCTGCTGTATAGTCATAACTTGATCCTCTAGCGTCAAGATTAGACTTTCAGCCTCCTTTAACCTCTTTGGGGTCAAAGTCATGGCTTCCTCTATCTCTGACAGCCTCTCATGAATCATAGCTGCCTCAGGTGCCTGCGCGCTTTTCAAATCCCTCATTTCACTCAAAATAATATCTGGAGTGCTTTTCACTGATTGTGCAAACTTTTCTTCAGGTTCACTTATGTTTAGTGTCTGTTGTGCTTTCTGGGGTCCCACGTTGGCCGTGACTTCTGTTGGCACCGAAGACATTACCCCCACCGCACCGAAAGTCTGTAATAGGCTTCTTCGCCCCCCTGCCCCTCCGAATGTCGCTCTGTGTATTTTGAAGCATTGCCTGAACTTCCACCTGTGCTGGAGGTCTAACTGGTTTTGCTTCACGAATAATGGGTATTGTTTGAGGCGGGGGGGGGGGGGGGAGATGAGGCGGGGGGGGGCAGAATATCAGCATGTGGCTCTTCAGAAAGATTAACAGAGCCTACTGGTGCGGCTTCTGCACCAGATGGCTCTAATACCGCTGGCCCACTGTCACATATTACCTTCTCACAGACTATTGGTTATTAGGACCTCCTGGTTTCCCGCCTTATGGACATTTTCATCAGCGTTTATCCATATTTATTTTGTACTCTTTTTACCCATGTTTATCCAAATGTCTTTAATATTTTGTGGATAAGTGAAGATGCAGCTAGTATATGTGTATATTTGTTTAACAGATAAACGTGCATGCACACTAGAAGGCCTGACAGCTTTTATGTCTATAAGCAGCCTTAAATAAAACAAAAAAATACACTCATGAAACCATTACTACTGTAGTACAAATCATATGCATTTCGGCAGTGGTTGTGAATTTATTTTCTGCAGAGAGTCACAGTAAGCTTTAGTCACTGTGGAAGCCTTTCCCTGAGCACCCTTGTGCCGTAATTTGTGCTGGGGCCAATTGATTCAGTCTGACACCAATGGCATCTGCTGTTCTACGCTGCAGGGTGCGCATGCTGTGTAGGAGAAATCTCTGAAGGCGCAACCAGACCCCAAGACCCCAATTGGAGAAGGCAGTTCTTGGTACAATTTAAGTGAGCCGCTGGTGATGCTTTATTGGATGAGCAGTTTAGGCCAGGGCCTCCTTCTGGGAACCTAGTGCAAACGTTCTTTCTTCATGGAACTGGTACAGCATGGTAACAGCAGGGCAGCTTCCCTCCTTGACACTTGAGCAGCAGTATAAGCTTCCTTCTGTTTCACAATAGGTAAATCAGAAAGTATCAGCGAAGCTTCCTCCCTCCTCCCACATAATGGGTACAGCACAGTCTGTAGCAGCAGTGCAAACACCCTTGCCTATGTGATGTGTATGTTTTACTGTGGTTGTGTGGATAGGTAAATACATGGATAGTTGAGCAAGTAAGATTGTTAAGTATGGATGGTTGAGTATAAACATTTATTATTTCAGAACTTATGTGATACATGAGGGAATGTATTGAGAAGTTGATGGTGGTGTCATTTGGTGGACAGTTTAGTGAGTGGGAGGATGGCTGGTTCATGAAATTCTTTTGATGAATGCTGAATTTGTGTGGACAGATGCATGAGTAGATAAACGAGGAATAGATGTCAAAGGAAAATGTTTGTAGATTGGTGGGTATTTGTGCAAGGATATTTGATGATTAGTTTGTGCGTATGGGTGGATTAAAGTTTACTTTATGTATGTATTATATGTCTATGCCTATGATGCGTGTATGGATCTTTGTACTTTTAGATGAGTCTTGTGTGTGAATGCGCATGTGTGCCCAGATGGAAGCATAATTGGACGGATAAGTGTAATCCACCTTGATGCTGTTGTTTTTGGACTTTTGCACATGCTGTGGGGTAAAAATGTGGCTAGTGACATTGAAAGGCATGTATATCTACCTGCTGCGCAAGATAACACAATAAATCTCTTTGATGGGGAAGCACTGTTACTGAATTCCATAAAGATTCTGGATGCTGCAGAGAGACAGGGGGTTGTCTTATGTACACTAGGTTTTATCCCCCATGGATAATGGTAATGGAATTATAGATACCAACGAACATGATGTATTGATATGACACTGTGACTTGGCCACAACTGATGTTCTAAGAGAGGCTTCTAACAGAAAGGTTAGCAGTGAGGCTGCTAACGTCACACATGCAATTGAACTACAGAAATTGTGTCCATCATGTGTTTCGATTTCTCAGAACATCCAATATTTACATCCCTGCAGAATGACGCAGCATGAAGTGCTGTAAGAACTAACTGTTGGGATGCTAATTAACTATCTCTAAAGTGTACATTTTTGGGCTGCTATTCTCAGAGTAGATCTGGAAACATCTCAAACACTGGCCATGTGACCCACTGTCACTCTGCAGAGACATAAGGGTGGCAGGCCAGGCAGAGACCAAGCAAAGAAGGTGGTGCAGTGTGACCAAAGGTGGAATTTTTAGAACTTGACTGCGAAAAATAAAATACTGGCATGCAAATTTTATGACTGAGGCTTCTCGTGTACACAAGGTAATTCAAATAGAGGAAAGCTGACTTTGTTGCTGAAGTACTATGTCTCAGGTGTCTAAGCAACACACATAAGGTCTGGGGGGGGGTGTGAATCTCCAATGATGTGCATGGATTGATCACTGTAGTAATTATCCCAGGCAACCACTTCTTTAATTAGGATTAAAAAGACAGAGATTCTCTAAAAGGGGTTTTGGCAAAGAGGTGTAATTATAAATCCTTTCAAAGAGACTTGGCCTGTGTAATTAGGTCTCTGGCTTAAAATATGAAACTAAAATCCTGAACCTGACAAACCATGCCACCTGGCCAGAGTTTAGGTGCCTCTTTGTGACTTGTATATTTTGGCATCCAGACATATAACAGAACAAGAGGCATAAACCTAAGAAACAAACCAGACATATTGATTTTGCAAAGGCTAGATAGCCGCATTAAATAAATAAGTAACAACAATTTTTTTGAATTTAGATCTGTGGAAGGGAAGGCGGTCTTTAGAGTCTCAATCACTTTTGTTCCCCATCACACAACTTTGTTCTGCTGTCTCTCACTTTTTTAGACAGTTAGGGCCTGATTTAGAGTTTGATAGTCAGGTTACTCCACCTTGAACCTGACAGATATCCCATTCGCAGTACTGAGTGCATTATATTCAGTTAGTGATGGATTAACCTGTGGGACGACGAACATCATTAAAAAACACCCTTACTCCCTTTTTCTCCCAACAACCTCTGTCCAGTCTGCAGCAACAGTGACTTGTATCACTTCTGTAGCAGTAGGTCGATCCTACTGTTAATGCCATGTCAAGACCCGACTGAGAATTTATTAAGGGATGTTCCACCATATACACCCCCCTGAAGCCATACTCCTGCCTAGTGGGCTACAAATAGCAGTTAGACCTGGAGGTGGCTGGGACATCTTTCAAGAATGGGGAGAACCGCAGTTCAATCTTTTTGCCACTGCAGTCATTCACTGAACCCACCTGCAAGTGGATTTGTCTTCCCTCTTAAAAGTGCAGGTGGTTTGCCGTCTGCACTGTGAAACACTGACCCACTTTGAAGCATCCACTCTGTATTTCACTTCAATGCACTGCTCCGGGGCAGAATTAGTTTACGGCTGCTCTTAAGGCAGCACGTTCACTGTAATTTGGTGCACCTATTCAAAGGTATGCCGTAAATCATACAGGTAAAGTGTGCTGTAAATGTAATACAGCCCCGGGAATCACTGGGTCCAAGTCATCCTACTGGCACCGGAGTGGGCAAGAAGACTGTGGTACCCGAAATTCTTGGTCATGAGTATCTGTCCTCTGATCAAGCTACTGCTGTGAAAGGAGCTTCTGTTGCAGCAGCAGTGACGGGTCCTGCACCCGACCTACGCACTCTGTATCTTCCTGCATGGAGATTGAGTGGCGACAGTTGACTGCCTTTGATCTTCCTTTCAAGGTTGTTGACAGAATCGTGACAGTGAGGCAAAATTGTTGTATTCCAGTTGTTGGCACAGGTTTGTGGTTTGGTGTTTCACCCACCAAATTCATCCACTCCAAGCCAGGATGTTTGAAGTCTTGTTATTTGTTTTGTTCACTGTTAAAGGTTACTTGTCAGCTCTTTTGGCTTGGGCGTGGGCCAACCAGGTATGACACGGGGGCAAAAATAATACTTTTAACAAACGGGAATAAGGAATATAGGGTTCGGGGAAGGGTGAAATGAAAGAAACTGAGATTGACCACAATAGTATTTTTTTTGTTGTAAACCTTTGATTGAGTTACTTTATTGAAAACGAAGCAGGTTATGCTCCATACATTGTTTCCATGTATATCTTTGTATGTGTTTTGACACTCTGACTGTTGCGAGTAGCAAAGTTCAGGGAGTAGAACAGGACTTAAGAAAAAAAACAAAAAGAGAGAAGAAAAGATAAACTAAGTCATAAAGAAGAGGTGAAAGACAGAGAAAATACAGAGGAAGAAACGCAACCAGAGACAAAGAAAGGCCACAAGATAGGCAGAAAGGAAACCTCAGAAAGGAAAGTGAAAACAACAGCACAGGAAAAGAAAAGGAAATATCAGAGGGATAGAGAGAGAGAGAGAGTCAGAAACAGTAAGGAGAAAGAAAGGAAAACAAAGTGTGTTACATACATACCAACCTTCTTGTATTCTTCTTTCTTTCCATACGCCTCCTGAGTCTCCATCTGGGTAAAGAAGAATATAAAGAGAGAGAAGGTTGGAATACCTAGGAGAAGATAAAGAGGAAGAAACTAAAAAGCAGGAAAAGAATACTAAGGATTATAAGACTGTAAAAAAAAACCTTTCTATAAAGATCCGTGTGCCTCTCCATTACTGACCTTCTGGTACAGTATTATTTTGAATCATTAGTAAAATTGAGCATGAAATTGTTAATCAAGTTGTATACTCTGGGAATAAAAGCACAGCATAGTCTTAAAAGAAGCATCTTGCAAGCTTTCCCTCTTTTACGAGCATCATGTCTCATGCAAGTCTATTTTGCCATACCTTGGTTCTTAAAGCAAACAATTCTTTGTTAATTACTCTTAAAATTACTGCAGTGTTAGTAGTAAGCCTATCTACTAGCATAGGCAGTTTTTTAATTTTCACATAATTTAAATCTGTTGTACAGATGGCATTAAAACGCCAAAGATATCTCCCAATATCTCGCATAATTTACAATGGATTGGTGAAGCAAAAAACAGGAACTACACCTACCACTGTCTTCAATAGTTATACAAAAGAATGAAACAAGTCAAATAGGTGCATGAATATGAGGGAATAGCCTCCCCAAATCCCTCAATCAGGTAAAACCCTGAACAGAAATTGAATGATATTACTCAGCACTCAATAAATAATCAAAAAATATAAATGTCCAGTATTTCCAATCTCCATGTATGAAGTCATATTATGGTGCAAATACTTCCACTTTCAAAGTGTTCAAGGGCATTCCATAGTGTAATTCCTATTCAGTTCTTTACTAATTTAATCTTCATGTTAAAAGCAAATTGATTGTAACCAGAAAAAACTAGGTCTGGGAGGAATTAGTAGAGTTTTGCTCCATGGAATTCAGCAGAGATACATAAACACTCCTCAAGATTCCACATAACTTCACAAAGGGGCAGAAGAATGCTCGGCTATCTGTTCACACTGCTTTTTCATGTCAACCGCTGAAAAGTCAGAACAAATGGCACCAAGTGGTCCACATAGATGTGGTCATTTTGCTTTTGTATGCTTCTGTTCCCCTTTCCTTGCTGTCTGTGAATCCAATCCATCTCAATGCAACTCCATCTCCTATTTCCTATCCTGATTCTCAACTAGTTTTTACTTATTTTGTTACTTACTAAATTCCTGTGTGTTTATTTTACGTTTTGTGTACGTTTTTGCACTTTTTAAAATGTAATCTTTATTCCTCTTTTCTGGCCTATCCTCTGTCTTTCCCCGTCCTGTTTCTCAACTTTCCATGCTAACTCAGGCCCTCTCCTTCCTCCTCCAGTCTCGATGACAGAAGCAGGCGGCACATGTTCCACCAGCACCCTATGCAAGCAGCGCAGAAGGTCAGGGGTGCGGCCCACCCATCTTTAGTAGGGTGGAGGACCACCACCTCCCTATGGCAAAGTTGGAATTGAATGTGGGTGGGCTGTACAGCACCCCCACAACCCTGGGGACCACCACCTCCCGAAGGGGAATGACTGACTTGTATGCAGGGGCCGCGCGCTCCCCCTCCCTCACAGCCCTAGGGACCGTCACCACGCCTGCTGGTCTACAATAAAAGAATGAAAGGGGTCCGCTGCAGACCCCCAGCCCCGGGACCACCACCTCCCTGGGGCAAATGCAACATTGGAGGGGGGACTCGTGCCCCACCCTCGTGGAGCTAATAACGGCCCTTTGGACTGCCACCCTCTAAGCCCGGCTCCTGCTATGTCCCGGGGTGCCCACCCCCAGGACACAGTTGTTTCTTCTCACTTGGGGGGAGCTTTGACAGCTTCAGCCAAGTCACAGCAAACACTCCGCTTTCTGCAAGTGGGTGCTATCAAACAGCTCCTGCTTACAGAAAGCGGAGTTTTTATCTATTTCCCTTCATGCAAATATGCGTTCATGGAAGCAGATGAAAACATGGCTCCAGCAAAGCAGCTCCCTGCTTATGGGAGCAATGACGACCTCTGGAGGGCTTGGGGACGAAAAAATTGTGCATCATGTGGATGCGAGGTATAGTTACCTTAGGGCACTGGTTATAGTTGATTAACTGTGAAGTGAGGGCAATTTACAACCAATCACAGACAAAGCTCATGTACCCGGGAAATCAATCTGACAAATGTAACATTTATTCAAGTGTGTGCATAATATGATGATGATGATGTGGCATCATAAGTCTGTTTCGAGTTACAAGCAACAGCCTTCCCACCATAACCACATAAGAGGAGTTTCACATTTGAGCCAGCACACATACTCTGCAGCATTTCCCAAATCAACTCACCTCTCTGCAGTTCAGAGAGCTGAGTAGATCTCAGGGTCATCATAATGTCGGTTTCCCTTTTAAGTCGATAACTTCCTTCTTCTAGCTGTTGAGGTAGTAACACCCTTAGTCCTTCCATCCTCCACCTGACTTCAAGTAAAAATCATTCCAACTCTTTCTCGACCTAAGGCAGATATACCTGTAGTGCACTGCTGTTGAAGAACAAGAAGAGAAACAGGATTTGAGTATTTTGTGTAGATTTGTGTTTGTCTGCTCTCTGAAGAACCAGAAAAAAGGAGTGGACCCTGAAAGCAAATCTCACTAAGTGTGAAAGGACCAATCACCTTCAGGAAAAATGATTACCCATCAGTCCCGAACATTGCAAATCATCGAAATCAAGTTTACAAGTTAGTTGAATACCCTCCCTCACTGTCTGCCACCACATGAATCATCAATCATCACTCATAATCACTCAATAATATATAACTCAATGGTGCAATAGTTACCAGTTTCAATCCAGGCATGGTGGTAGGTGCACAATTGTATCCCCTCTTTGATGCAAACAACACATTGGAATTGTGCAGTCTTGTAAATCAAATGATCTTTACTGGGGCTGCCCTGCTAGGTTATGAAAAAAGAATGAAAGCCGCAGGTGGGGCGCAGGTATTGTCTCTTGTGTCCTGAAGGGAATGGGAGGCTTCTTCACTGCACACTGGCCGAACCGCTATCTGACCATACATGTGCCTTAAAAGTGGTAGGGCTGCATAAGTCAGACACAAACAAAATATATTATGCTACTCTAGTTATATCAATTGTTTTGGCAAAGCACTAAGCAGTTCAACAATAAATAATTAAAATGTTCTATGGTGGCCTACTCAGTCAGGGAAGTAGATTTCATCCTCTATTCAGGGGGTTCGCCCAGACTTTGGTCAGCTAACAAACGTGAGTCTGACCAATCACCCTTATCTTCTGTCGCCTCCTTTAGTGTTCAGGAAAAGTGTATTTGTGTGGTATGACGTGTTGGTTCATTTTAATCATGGCCAATCTCCAAGTTTTGAGACAAGAGAATGGTCCTTCTGACAGTAACAGCTACTCGAGCTGCACTGAAAACATGCTGAGCAGAAACACTGGCTACTGAAAAAGCCAAATACTTTATTGCCAGCCTAGTGAGCTCTGGCCATTGGCGCATCTTCCCATACCAATAAACCAATGGGTTTTGATCCACGTAGATTTCTTTTGGGCCATCCAGATGGTCCTAGAACATCTTCTGAATGGTAATTGGTGATGCCACTTGCTTGCCCTCTTTTGCCTTCACCACTGCACTTGACTTAACTCCTGACACTTGAAACCAAGCTTTTACAGAGGTTGGGTCCGATTCTTCTGTTGCTGTTGTTGCTGGTGTTCTTTTTGCCTGTGTTGGCTGCTGTGAGACAACCCCACTGCCCTCTCTGCAGTTTTAAAGCTGGACCCCAGAACTTCTGCGTGAGCCTCTAACTTCCAGTTATCCCCCTTCTAGGTCTCTTGCTTGCTCAATAATCCATTACTTTTTTGTACTGTGGATCAAGTGTTGTGGCACAGATGTACTCTCTGGACGACACAATGTTTTTTTGCAGTCTTGGATTATCAGCCTACTGAAGGATTAAGCTCTCAACCAACTCATGCGCTTCTCTTTTGCCGTTCATACCGGTGAACTTTTCCGATACCTTTTTTAACTGGTCATGTAGCAGATGCAACAACAGGATTGCTTGACTCATTGTGCAGTGCTCCTTGCTGACTCCTCATGTGAAGACCTCAAAAGGAAGTAGCATCTGCGTCAGGCATTTGACTAGGCTCTATTTGTGGTATCCATGGTCATGCTTTTTCCAAATAGCATAACCTCCTCTTTGAATTTCATAGTCATTGATCGGTATGTACTGCTCAAACAGATGTTTCAACATGTAATAGGTTGAGTTCCAATCTGTTGGCACCCCCTGTATGAGGGCTTTACCTGGTACTTTATTAGCATGCTAAATAATCTTCAACTGCTTCCGGGCTTTAAAAGAATGGTTAAAATGAGTGCAGATTGTACTGCAGATGGTCAGTTTGTTGCTATGTCTCCTTTTTTTTAAGAAAGTCCTGAAACCTAGGTCCCTGAAATAGCTACCATCTGCCATGGCCTTAACTATATTACTACCATTGTCTGTGGCAACATATCGAATTGTCTGACCTCTGGGTAGAAGCCATTTAAGCACCTTGCTGTTAAAGTCTTTCAAGATGTTTGCAGCTATATGGGATTTCTCCATGGCGAACATAGCTACCATTGCCTGCTCCTGAATGCCTTTAAGCGTTTCTTCAGTGCTGACACCTGTAGATAGCTGTTGCCTAACCCCAGCAAAATTGATCCAGTGTGCAGTGATACACATGTAATCAGTTGCTTGACAAATGATCCACATGTCTGTCATCAGGTGGATAATGTGAAAAGCACTCTGCTGCAAAGCTTGTCAAACCAATTGCCAGACATCATGATGGAGATGGATTAGCAACTCTGGCAAAGCCTTCCATTTCAGGCGGCTGACCACCACAAATTCTAAAACTACTACTCCTTCCACAAAAGAAAAAGGGAGGAGGTCCAGCGGTAACATTTTTGCCATCTTCCCATTGTACAAACCTGTCATTGGATGGTTGCGTCTGTAGGGCCTTCCCTTCCTAAACATGCCCGTAATAGTAGCCTGGTATTTTTTCCTTTGTGTTGCCAGTGACGCAGGAGGCATCAGAGAACTAGAGGGTGGTAGACTCAATGTTCTTCTTAGGGTATGGTGTCTCCATCTGACTCTTGTGTAATTTCAAGGCTGCTGAGGCGGGTGATACTGTTGCCAGGGCATAATCTGTAAATCTGTGTCCCTCTTCTTGCTCATCATCTTCACCTCCCACCATGATCAGAACTGATTCCCCTCTCTCATCACCACCACCACCTGCAGCAGTTTTTTAAGGTGCTCGTCCCACCGGATTGTGTGATGTTTTTTCATATGGGTCGTCTGGTCTCCAGTACCATAGTGTGAGCCAGGCTTACCTTGATGAACACTCATTTGGCAAATAGGGCATATTGCAATGTTATCCTGCTGCTTTCTAACTATGAAGAAGTGCCAACCTGGGGAGGAGAACCTTTTAGGGGGCCAATGGTGCCACAGTCATTGCCCAAAGAACTGGAGATAGGTGGGTGTGTTGATGATTGTCTCTCTGCAGTGTGTACTTGGACTGAGGTGGTGGTGGATGCAGGTCTCAGCAGGGGCCTTACAAATATTGAAGCTGGAGGAGGTGGTGGTGGTACCAGTGCCACATCCCTCTGAGCAGGTTGAGTAGGAAGGGTAATGTGGGTGCCTTCTGAGCCAGCTTCCATGACAATGACTGATTTATCCTACTCCTCCTCTTCCATATTTCTAAGACTTTCAGGACCTTTCCTTTTCTCTTGTCACTCGTGGCAGGTCTCATACTTGGCCAGGGTCCAATCCATGTCCAGTTTATCAGAAGGGGGGGCTAGGAAAAAATGGTGGAGTATCCTTCCTTTTGCTTGTTGGAGGTCACAAAGCCAATGTTTCAAGAAAAGGTACATCTTGCTCAGCAGGAAGCTCAACCTCCTGCTGTGCTCCTACTTCAGGAAGATCTAGTATTGCTGGCCGCGGCTCCCCCTGTTATCCATTTTGCTCAGTTTTCTGCGACGATTAGGTACTAGTTTGCGACAGAGACAACTCCAATTCAGACTCACTCATCATCGCCATGATTGCAGTGGCGGCCTTACTGAGAGACATGGCTTTGGACTGAGATTGGGGTGGCGCCATTGATGCAGGAGTGCTTCTCCCAGCTTGCTGGCCGAAGGACAGGGCTGCAGGCACATGTTTCCTGAAAAGGTTTAGTCAGCATGCCAGTGGTGGAAATATACTTCTTCTTCTCCCCCTCAGTGGCCACTTACTTGGCAGCACCTTTCTTTGGGGCCAACTTCAAGCTCTGTCAGGTGGCAGTAGCACTTAGCTGCACAAGCAGAAAAGATTGGAGGACTCACATGTCATGTAGATTGGAGGACTCACAAGTTGTGGTCATGTCACTTTGTGCTGGCCTTGTGTCTGGCAGTACTCTGTGAGTCTTGTGCACTAAAAAGCAAGCAAGCATGAAAATCATTTAGTGAAATGTGGCATTTTTGCAGGTTTCCTTTAATTATTGATAGTACAGACAATATAATTTGGTGTGGTTCGGATATCCATTCCACAGTCAAACCACACTACCATAAAATATTTCATTTTCAGTCAGGATAACAACATACAGATGTAACGTTTTTCTTTAGGTGCATCTGTGGTAGGTGGGGGGATCCAGTGGAAAATGAATCTTTAAAAATGTAATGCTAGTGTGCACCTATGACCGGCAGGCAGTCCAAGGGAAAATGGAATAATCCTTAAAAAATGAGTGCTGGTGTTTGCAGCTGGGTGCCTATCGGAGGTAGGAGGACCAAGGGAAAATGAGTAATGACAATCCTTAAAAAATAAATGAATAAAAGTGTGTCAGACAAGCACTTATGTCAGGCAGTGAAAGGAAGAAAACTTTAAAACTATTTTTTTTTATTAAAAAATTAAAACAACATTTAAAAAATGTTTTAAAAAATAAAAAACGAATAATTAAAAAATTAAAGAATAGATAAATGAGAAATAAATAGATAAATAAATAAACAATAAATTAATTGCTGGTGTACTAGGGGACTATGATGAACCCACTGGGATGTGGGAGACAGAGATGTGCAGGTGAAAAAAAACATTATTAAACATTGTTCAGACATATACCACAATGATCCTCAAGCATATTAGTTACATTGAAATAAAAGAACGCATGCAGAAGCAAAATGACTGCCTACGCAAAATGGTTGCCAGCCACATGATCAAAAACCAACAAGCAAGGAGGCATGGACAACAATGAACACACTCAGGCTTATGGCAAAAGCACACTAGCTGGCTGCACAAAATGGCCATAGGCGAAATGGTCAAACAAAAACAACATACAAGTAGTCATTGGGGAACAAAGACCACATGCAGGCCAATGGCAAAGGCTCAACGGCTGGCTACACAAAATGTCCACCAGCCACATGGTTAAACAATATCAACAACAGCAAGTAAGGAGGCATTGGAGAACAAGAATATATGCAAGCCGATGGCAAAGCACATTGACTGCCTATATAAAATGGCCACCAGCCACATAGTCAAATAACAAGCAAGGACTCAGGCATGCACAACAAACAAAACATGCAAGCCTATGGCAGAAGCACACTGGCTGGCTACACAAAATGGCTGTTGGTCACATGGTCAAACCACAACAAGTGCAAGCAAGGAGGCATTGGAGAACAAATAACACATGCAGGCCTATGGAAAAAGCAGGCTGACTACCTGCACAAAATTGCTACCAGCCACATAGTCAAACAACAGCAAGCATGGAGGCAGTGGAGAACAAAGAACACATGCAGGCCTAGGGCAAAAGCACACTGACTGCTTACCCAAAATGACTGCCAGCCACATGGTCAAACAAAATCAAGCAAAAGAACATGGATAACAAAAAACACATGCAGACCTATGGACACTGACTACACAAATTGGCCCCTGGCCCGATGGCATGGAGAACAAACAAAGACAAAAGGCGGCCAATAGCAAACATACACAGACACACACACAAACTGGCTAGACAAAGGAAACATGGTAACAGTGTAGAAAACACTGCCATTAATTCAGCAATGCCAAAAACAAAAATTAAGTGAGCTTTAAAATTTTTACAACAACACTCGTCCTCCCAAAGCATCAAATATTACCCTACCAAAATATACATTTGATAGAAAAAATGTGAAATACAAACTCCCCCACACACATTCTTAATTCAATCTGATGTAATCCCTGACCTAAAAGATGTTTTAAAACAACATTACCCATTACAAGTACTGGCTGGTTGCCCCCTGGGCAGACTAGTCCATAATACACATAATAAAATAAATGTACACCCCATATTTAACAAACATGGAGAAAATGTACTGAACTGTGCAAGCTTACAAAAAAAAAAAAAAAAAAAAAAAAATAACTAAACCACTACTGAAACCACAGGACACCCACCACAACTACAATTGAATTTAAAAATTGAATAAAAGTACAAACAAATACTGGTGCATGCCCTCTATTAAACAAGCAACTACCTTATACAAAAGTGTGATATCACAAAAACAAAGTCCTTAAAATCCAGCTGTATATATGCAGCAGGAATTGTAGACAGAGACAGTGATCGTTCCACCTCAAAATCCAAGGGAAAAGTGTCCAGGAAATGGACAAAGCAACCAGAAGAGCCTCCTGGGCAAGAAGAGGAAGTTGGACTCTCTGGGCCACCTCCTTCCTATTGATAAAAAGAGTGAATTAAAAACTGCTTTTTGATCTAAAAAAAACAACCTCAAAAGTCCGTTGGTGTAGAATATTCACTTGTAGACACCTTTTTGAGTAGGTTTAGCTGCTTCTCGAGGAGAAAATCTACTTGAGAAGCAGCTGCGGCCCCTCACCCCTGCCAGCCACCAAGCACCAAAACAACGGTTGCGAGTGTGAACGGGAAAAAAATCCACGATGAGTCATAATGTGGGATTTAGCAGGAACTCTTCTTTAAACGCTTAGCACAGAGTCCTCAAATTTCGCAAACTCTGCTGGCAGAGCTGAATTTTTCATCCAGCCCTAGAAAAAACAGCCAATTTGATTGCAACAGCCAACTTGTATCATTGTCTTGGAACTTCATCAGGGCTACAAAATACATATAGATGAACATTTGATGTATACAAACCAATTATAAATCTTATATACAGGCTAAAACACATAACATAAGCTATATCACAATCAATGATTGTGAAAAACTCATGAACCTTATTGAGCACCTAAAATAACTTGTTTCATTATGTCATTTAAAAAAAATAAACAGACACTCAACATTGATAATTACCAGTGGAGATGTAAATTGTTCACAATTTATCATGAAAGTGCCCACTACCAGACTGGAAAAACATAACATTTAGATTGAAAAAAGCTTTCCCTGAAAGCCTTCCTCAGTAATATTACATCAAGAGAAAACATATGCAATGGCAATACCTTATTGTCTAGTCATTCCTGCTCCACAATGTCTTTTACTGTTGTTGTACATTTGTGAAACAATAAATAGGTTAGTAGAATCTTTAAAAAAACGTTAAAATTATAAAACAAATTTTGAAAAATCCCTTACTCTGCATATTAAATTGTTTCAACATTGATTCTTTGGGAAAAGAGGCACCCCAGACAGCATTTACCATCAATATTACATAAAAAACATTTATCATAGCTATTCCATTTCCCTGAGTTTTAAATAATTTTCACCCCAGGACGAAGATTACAAAACCTATTCATTGGGTCAGATGCACAACAATAGCCAAAAATATTGTGGAATTAAAATGGCTAAATAATGAGGCATTGCATGATATGTGTTTTTCTTGTTTTTGAGTGGTGGAACCAAAGGAAATCAGCAAACCTCTCTGTGACCACAGCTGACTGATGTCATCCACTAAGCCAGATCCATACTATATCACACCATACCATATCAAACCATATAATTCCATACCATACCATGCCATACCATACACATGGTATCTTTTAACCCGTCAGAAACACACCATGCACTTGGTAATCCAATTAATTCAACTACTGTGCAGAGGGAACATTGCACAAGTAAGATGATTCCACAACACTATTTTCTGTGCAGGCAGCATATGTGGCTCTTAAGATTACGCCTCACTCACTCAAACAAGAGCCATCCACAAACAGGGTATGATCCGACTCTTCAAGTGGCACATCCAGAATATCTGATCTCGGCTCAGTGCATAACTCTGTTACATTAATAGATCTATGGTCAAACTCATCCCTACACCTTCTGATGTGCAATAAATCATACAATGTATTTGAAAATCAAGCCCCTTACCCACAGGGTCACAATAATCAAATCACAAATCACAAATTGGTGACTGGTTCTGATTAAACCTATTTTTACCGTAACTAGGGCTGAGACTTTATTTGTGGACTGCTGATTGGTATTGCCTATGACTTGTTTCTCTTTTCTGAGAGGGGGAAGTTTGGGGCCCCATCCTTTCTGAGAGTTGAGTTGGTAGCTCCAGTAGCAATCAGGTAAGATATGGGGTGGCCACTCACCTCACCTTCCCCATATGGCCCACTGTGTTCTACGTCAATAATTGCACTTAGCATGCAATCCTCCACCTCCTCAGACACAGTTATTGTGACTTATCAAGTCCGAAAGGACTCTTGAACATCATGGGATCCTGGGAAGCATAATGACTGATCATGAACTGTTTGTGCTGAACGCTGGGAAGGGGCTGGAAGTTTAACCCTCTATTTTTCATTGGTGGTTGGACCATGTGGATTTGAGACATATTAGGTCTCATGTTTCTCTGGTTTTGCATATTGTGCTTAGAGGCCTTTGGCATCAGGGTTTGTACTTGCATTGGCCCTTCTTGTGGCATGACATTTTGTATTTGAGGATCAAACGGCACTCTGTTATGATTCAGTCTACATTCTCACTTCCAGTGGAAACCTAATTTTATGGCAAGACCGGAGGCTCCTATTATGCTTAAGTCTTTTCTTTATTTTTAATAGCAGACGCAGTCAAGAACAGAACTACTGATCCCATAAGGCCAACAACAACGGCCAATGAGGATCAAAAGGTAGTTCTAATAAAATGCACCAATCACAAACAACCTGTCGTAATAATACCTATCTTGACTGGGAACAGCCCTCTTTTCTTGCTGCTCGCAGTCAAGATAAGTACATCCATTTCCTATGTCTACTATTTATTTTAGTTTCTAGTGATTATTCCGTGTGTTTTTACGCAAATATGAATATTTTGGTGTTTGGTGCTTAACATACGTTGGGTTCCTTCTCAGCCGGCTTGTAGCCGCACTTTCAGAATGTTCATTTGGCAATTTTTCCTTCCTGGGATAAAAAAATACTAAACCTTTTTTGGCAGTTATTTTTTACTTGTTTTCCCTATTACCATGGACAGCTCCAATGTTCCAATGCTGTCTCAGGAGGAGGAAGACGTCCTCAAAGACAATCTGAATGACTTCATTCAGTCTTCAGTTGAGCAGGCCATAGCTGTTTCATGGCAAAAGTTATCAAAAAATTTGGAAAATTCTGTGGTGTTTCTGGTGTCACAAACCATGCTGGCCCAATCTGCGGGGGAAGGCAGAAAGCGTCTAAATCCTTCAAAAAATACCAAACCGACGCTAAAGACAAGTGACAAGAGTTCACACGTGGCAGAGGACGTGGCTCTTCAAAGGCCTCCTTTAAAGGAGGGTTTATTGAACAAAACACCTAAAAAGTGCATGGTTAAGGCTAAGCATATTTCTCCAATTCATATCTCAAAGATTTTAGACACCGATGAAGAAGTGCAAGACCCTGATTCGGATTCGGATATTTCCGACAGGGACGTGGGAGATGTCTTCTCCCCTCCTCCTCCCAAAAAAGCCAAATGTGGGTCACAAGATTTTTCGGGCTCTTGCATGATTTTAGATGCCGAAGAGGTGCCAATGTTCAATCCTTCCAGCATCCAGCACCCTAACTCAACTGAATGGCTCACTACGGACCATGTGGCAGAATATGTTACGGCCAGACTGCGTACTCCCCTTGATAAACAGGTGCGGGCTAAACTCAGATCCGAATGTCCCCGTCCCGCCCTTACCTCAAAAATTAATGCCACCCCATCCATTGATACTTCTCTAATAACCTTTTTTACTAAATATGGCAAGGACCCACGCAAGGGGGTGGATAAAGCATGGTCTTCTTGTCAAGACAAACTGTTAGACGTGGTAGGTCCCCTAACTCGGATTTTCGACTTAGCAGAATCAGCTCGATTGGAACAGGCCTCAGTCGACCCAGCGGAACTCTCCTTGTGGGCCCAACGGGCCATTTGCTTGCTGTGAAACGCCAATTCTTCCATCACGCACGAACGCAGGAAGGGCCTTCTCCTCAAACTTGATCCTAAGCTGGTCAACTTGGCCGGTTCGGACCCCGGGGTCAAAGCGTAAGGCATGCTTTTTGGTGACTCCTTTATCAAGGAGTTGAGTAAATATGTGGCAACTTTTTCATCCCTTGATAAAACCCAACAATCTTTGAAGAAGATGTTTTCGACGTGTGTTTTTGCCAGGGCTGGCAGAGGCAGGAACCGCTTTGCCGGCCGTACCTATGCTAACCAAGGTTCCTGGGGTTACTATGGCAACTCAACAGTCAAGACTACAGGCCACAATTCTATCCCCAAAGGCACAGGGGCTTCAGGAACAGAGGGAACCGAAGTTCCAAGTTCTCCTCTCAAACCGGTAAGTCAACCAATTGTTTCTCTGGCTTTGGGGGGGTCGTATTTCAACTTGCCTGTTAAAATGGAAAGAACTAACATCAGATCCATGGGTGTTAAATACCGTTCAGGGATATGTTATAGAGCTATTTGCAGAGCCTTTGCAAACTGTTCTTCCTCCTCCACCTCAATTTTCTTTACAAATGACAGACTTAATTTCCCTAGAAATTCAAGCATTACTTCAGAAACAGGAGATAATCCCTTGTCCTTTAGATCCTTCGGGGTTTCTCAGTTCAGTTTTCCTGGTACAGAAAAAGAACAAAAAGATGAGACCAGTTATCAACCTTCGGCAATTCAACCAGTTTGTTCTTTACAGACACTTCAAGATGGAAACTATCATTCATCTCAGGGATACCCTTCTACAAGGGGATTGGATGGTAAGGTTAGACCTAAAGGATGCTTATCTAACCGTGCCCACACATCCCGTCTCTCAAAAATTCCTTCAATTCCAATGGGCCGTCCAAACTTTCCGATTCACTTCTCTGCCGTTCGGTTTCTCTTCCGCCCCATGGTGTTTCACAAAGCTGATGAGACCGGTGGCAGCTTTTCTCAGGGCTCGGGGCGTCAGGTTGGTTATCTACCTGGATGATATCCTCATGATGGATCAAAATCGCTCCTCCCTTCTGGCCCAAGTGCGTCTTTCCTGCACGCTACTTACAGACCTGGGTTTTATCATAAATTACGAGAAATCTTCCTTCGATCTGACCCAAAAGATCGAATTTCTAGGTTTCCTCGTAGATTCCATTTCGGCTTCCCTTCTTCTTCTCTCCTCAAAGAAAAATCTATCAAGTCAGAAATTCTGCTTATTCTTCGCAACTCTCAACTCTCTCTCCGATCCCTTGCATGGGTCGTGGGTCTTCTCTCTTCCTCAATCCAAGCTATTTTCCCACCTCCAAAGAGGGTTGGCCTATTCAGATTCTATAGAACTAGATCAGGACTCTCGAGCGGAACTCCAATGGTGGATAGACCATTTAGATGCCTGGAACGGCAGGACCATCTTTGCATCAGCCCCAGATCTAGTATTGAAATCAGATGCAAACCTTCAGGGCTGGTGGGCCCGTTGTGGTACAGTCTCGACTGGAGGATTATGGTCACGAGAGGAGTCAAAACTGCACATAAATTGTTTAGAGATGCTTGCCGGCTCCTTTGCAATCAGAAGCCTTGCAAGAGACAGGGTTTCCTGCTCCGTTCTACTCAGGATGGACAACGTTTCCGCGGTTCGCTACATCAACCGCTTAGGGGGTACAAAGTCCAAGCCTTTAGCGGAATTAGCAAAAGGGTTCTGGGAGTTTTGTCTTCTAAACAGAATCTCAGTGCAAGCGGAGTACCTTCCAGGCAACCTCAACGTGGTAGCAGATTGGTACTCTCGACAGTTTCGAGATTCCAGCAACTGGATGCTCAATGTGCCGATCTTCAACAGCATCTTTCACAAATGGGGTCCTTTCGAGGTAGATCTATTCGCTTCACGACTCAACGCACAACTACCAAAGTTCTTCAGTTGGCATCCAGACCCGCTAGCCCTAGCATTCAATGCTTTTTCTCAAGATTGGTCTACTTCCCTCAATTACGCTTTCCCTCCCTTCATTTTGATTTCCAGGGTTATAGCACATGTCAGACGCCAACAGGCTTCCATAGTTCTCATAGTTCCATTCTGGCACGCTCAGGTGTGGTTTCCATCCCTCCTAGAACTTTCAATAGAACTTCCTTTCTTACTTCCTCCGATCCCAGACTTTCTAACCAATCCTCAAGGCCTATCTCACAACCTAATTCTCCAGAATGCTCTCATTCTCTCAGCTTGGAAAATTTCAGGGAATCCCAGCCTGGCACTTCTATTTTGACAGAAGCTTCAAATTTCCTGGACATGGCTAGAGCTCCAGGAACAGAGAAAGCATATAGATCAGCTTGGGATCTCTGGCATTGCTGGTGTGTGGGAAAACAGGTTAATCCCTTTACAGCAGATGTAACAATGGTTATAACTTTTTTGGCAGCAGAAGCTTCCAAAGGTAAATCTTTCCGTACTATTAATTTGTATAGGTCAGCTATTTCTTTATCACATGTGTTTTTACAGGGAAGACCGGTTGGAGAACATCCCTTGGTATGTCGCCTTTTAAAGGGAGTAAAATTTTCCAATCCTCCAAAGCCAAAATATAGTTCTTTATGGGATGTTAATACTGTATTACGATTGTTTGTGTCATGGCCGGATAATGCTTCTTTATCGTTGAAGCAGCTTTAAGCCAAATTAAGTATGCTTTTATGTCTAGTGTCTTTCAAGCGCTTATCTGATGTTAATGCTTTGGACATTACAGCTCGTCAGTTCACTCTTTCTGGGGTTTTGTTTAATGTGGTCAGATGTACAAAAACTAACCTTTCTTCAGTTTTTTACCCCTTTTTTCCAGATCAGCCTAAACTTTGTGTAGGTCAATGTTTAAAAGCTTATGAACAACAGACAGCCGGTCTGGGGAATTCCTCTTCTACCCAGCTCCTGATTTCCTTCAGGAAGCCTTTCAAACCTGTGTCCTCCCAACTTCAGCTCGTTGGGTCCGCTGGATTATGTCTTTGGCTGGTATTGATATCTCCGCCTTTGGGGCCCATTCGGCTAGGGGAGCCATGGCGTCCAAAGCTTTTTGGGCCGGCTCCCGCTTAGAGGATATTCTCAGGACGGCTGACTGGTCCAATGACAATGTTTTTAAAGTTTTCTATTTTAAGCCAATTGAACATGCATCTTTCAATGTGATTAATACGCTTTAAAATAGCATAATAGGAGCCTCCGGTCTTTCCATAAAATGTAGATTTTCCTAGTAATTTATGAAGGAAAGTCTTAATTTTATTAAAGACTGAGGCGAGTATTATCCCGCCGCTACAAAATTTATTCTACTATTTTGTCTCCCTCCCCTTCCGCTACTACATCGGGACAACAGTCAGCGACATAAGGCTCCTGCCTTCGTCTCTTCGCCGGCTTCGTTCTTGTCCAGTTTCGCATCTACGACCTTCTCTCCGTCCTCACAGCACACCCTTCCGGAGTTCGCTCAAAGACTGATTTACTCTTTCCAAGAATTTTTAGCTCTAGGCTTAGCTATTTGTGTTTGTAGTTTAATTGTTCCATTGTTTTCTACAGGTTAAGCTCGCACAAGAAAAGAGGGCTGTTCCCAGTCAAGATAGGCATTATTATGACAGGTTGTTTGTGATTGGTGCATTTTATTAGAACTACCTTTTGATCCTCATTGGCCGTTGTTGTTGGCCTTATGGGATCAGTAGTTCTGTTCTTGACTGCGGCTGCTATTAAAAATAAAGAAAAGACTTAAGCATAATACTCGCCTCCGTGTCTTTAATAAAATTAAGACTTTCCTTCATAAATTACTAGGAAAATCTACATTGCAGATGTGGCATGGGGTAACCTTTTTCAATGTGCGTATCATTTGCACAACTAAAATGTATTCTGCCTCTACCCTGCAAGACCACATTCCATCCTTGCGCATACTGAATAGTGACTCCTTGCACGGTCACATTCACAGTGAGTGCAGGATCAAGACCTGAATCCACAACTATTAAGCCTTGTACCGCTATTCTGTGCCAAAGGTATCTGTGCTATAATTTACTTTCATTAACTTTAATCTCCTCTGCTTCACATGGGTATCACTACAGCATTTCGCATGCTGACTGGTCTTATCAGCGACTTTGTCTCCCAACAAATCACACTCTGTTGTGTCTGTGAAGAAGCAAACCAAGAACAAAATTCAAGACAAAACCACTGCGATTCTCAGCTATTGGGTCAACAATAGCACTATGCTCCCAATACAATAACGACTCAAAGAAAAGACGAAGGAAAACAGCCACTACAACACAACTGTTACTACGGTTACCATTTCAATGTGACTGCCACATGCAGGTACCCTTACAACGCAAAACCTTTACCAAAGTGCTTTTACAACAAGTATACCATTGCAACTCATGCATCTACAACAAATATTGCTGTAAAGGCATGAATGGGAAAGGCATATGTGTGGTAAAGGTTTAGCTTGTAAAGGTAAGTATTTTGCAGGTAAGTAGAAAGTGTTTATATATATATATATATGTATATATATATATATATAAAATAATGTAGCTATATAAATTATCTATCTATCTATCTATGTATATACATATCAGTCTTATAAAATACGGTCTATTCTTAGCAAAAGCTGGCACATTCTACAGACTGACTCCACCATATACAATTGGATTGGTTACAATCCTCAAATAACCTTTAGGAGAAATAGATCTTTGAAAGACAATTTATGTCGTAATGATGTAACACTGAAGGGACATATGGAGAATACTAGATTGGCAGGTTTTGCTTGTTGTATGAAATGCAAAGCTTGCAGAACTAGTAACAACTGCAGAACATTAAATGTTCCAGGGATGTCAGACAGTTTTACAATTAGGGGGAACTTTAATTGTAACACAACTTATTGTGTTTATTGTCTGATATGTCCATGTGACAAATTGTACGTGGGGAGCACGATACATAGCGCAAAGAAAAGAGTTCTGGAACATAGACGAGCTATCAAGAATTATGATAAAAACTATCCGGTAGCGAGGCACTTCTTCAAGCAACACTCTGGTAATGAGAATTTATTGAAATTTGTGGTCATTGATCAAGTCAAGATCAACAAAAGGGGCGGTAATAGAGTAAGGACGTTACGCACTTTGGAGTCTAAATACATAATTGAGTTTGAGACATTGGAACCTGTAGGGCTGAATTCGAGTGAGGAACTGAGTATCCATCTAGAGTAATTAATATATTTTGAAGATATGTGGTAGATTTGTAGTACAATGAGCATTTTTTATTACAATAGTATTTTGTAGTGTTGGTGTTATTTCAATGTATATTAAGATATGGAGAGGTGTTAGTTTTTTATTATGAATGAAATTTGTATGTCCACCCACTTGGGTTAAGAAGTCATGATGCACTAGTAGAACGAGGTCGTTTATGTATAACATCAGAAATGATATGTTATCCTCCAGGATAGTTACTTGTGAATGTATATGCCCACTTGGGCAGTACATGATACAATGGTAGTAATTGAGACATAGGTTTGAGTATTAAATATTTATATGAAATATTTTATCAAATATATTGGATTTTAACTTGATAAAATATATATGGATATTTCTACTCAAACGTCATGGAAATGAAATATTTAATATTTAATATTTAGTATTTGATATCTAATTGTAATATTTAATTGAGATATTTAAAAATTGAATTATTTTATAAATTTGCAATGGTGTATCAAATATTTATTTATTTATTATATTTTCTACCAATTGTTTGAAGAGTAACATCATGAGAAGTAACTTTTAATAAGTCTTTTGATAATTTAAATCTTATGAGGGATATCAGTGTGATTTAAAAACTATTTAAAAAATTATTTAACATTTATTACATGGTATTAAGACTGAATGTGCACTTTAAAGATGGCCACCACAAATACGTGTTCTTCTGTGGGTGTATTAGGATTTGTCTGTTGTTTATTTTTATTTTTATTTTTATTTTCACTCTTATCTTTATTTCTATGACCAACTTGGGCTGTATATATGTGAAGCACTTTATTTATGTGATGTCCATGAGTAAGGCTGTTGCCGAAACGCGTTGGATTTTGTGCTGAAATAAACTGAATTTTCATATTGGAGGTGTCCTGGTTCTCCTGATATTGGAAGGAGTGTTTTAGGTTATATATATATATATATATATATATATATATATTTATATATATATATATATATATAAAACCTAGTTAGGACCATGTTTCCATTGAAAAAGCGTTTTTTGACTTGCCTATGTCTTTGGCTCCATTTGACCAATATGAAATATTCCCAAAAAAGTGTTCCTGTAAATCTTGTACATAGGAAGTTTTGTGGTAATCTGTCAAGTGGGGACCAAGAAAAAGGGGTGGTCGAAAAAGTGTGTTTCCCATTATAATTCCCATAGGGATTTTAGACACAACTACAGCCCGAACTGCTGCACGGAATTACACCAAACTTGGCGGGAATGTAGCTCTTGACCTAGAAAGAGTGCTTTTTGTTATTTGGTGTAAATCCGTTGAGTAATTTTCAAAATGTTAAAAGAAAACTAAATCTAGATGTATAGAGGCGTGAACAATTCACAATTTTACTTGCGGCGTATTCGGGAACCCTCGAGCCACGGAAATGCTAGCATTGGCTGACCGCAACTTGATCTGAAAGTTGCAGACGCCATTTTCTATAATGGGAAATAGTCTTTGGGGCTGAAATGAGGTAGAAAAAATGTGCAAGGTGGGATTATGGATCAGTCGGGAGGTACTCTGACTCCATGAATGAAGTGGGGAAGTGATAATGTGACAAGTTATGTGTTTCAAAAACGAAAAGGTGTTGTTTTTTACACAACATAGATACTTGTGAATCTACCGCAACCTTCAGAGCAGGTCCCATGTGTGACAATGCAGTTGCGCCGAATTCGCGAACGATTCACAGACCCACTCCAAAACTCACACACCCTCTCACAGACCCACTCAGACTTATGGACCAACTCACAGACCCATTCAGCTACTCTCATGCATCCACTCACAGACCCACTCAAACCTTTATGCACTTACTAACAGACCCACTCAGACACTCATACACCCACTCTCAGACCCACTCAAACAGTTATACATCCACTCACAGATCCACTCAGAGAATGACATATCCACTCACAGACCCACTCGGACAGTCACACACCCACTCACAGACCCACTCAGACTTACGCACTCACTCACAGACCCAATCAGATACTCATTCACCCACTCATAGACCACTCAGAGACTTACACAACCACTCACAGACCTACTGAGACTCATACACCCACTCAAAGACTCACTGAAACACTGATGTACCCACTCACAGACCCACTCAGAGAGTCATGAACCCAGTCACAGACCCACTCAGGCACTGATGCACACAGTCACAGGCCCACTCTGATACTCATACACTCTCTCACAGACCCACTAAGGCACAGATGCACACTCACAGACCCACACAGAGACTCATGAACCCACACACAGACCCACACAGAGATTCACACACCCACTCACAGACACAAGGAGACACTCATGCACCCACTCACAGACCCACTGAGACATTCATGCACCCACTCACAGACCCTCTCAGACACTCATGCACCAACTCTCACACCTATTCAGACCGTAATGCACCCACTCAGAGACTGGCGCTCCCACTCACAGACCCTCTCAGACAGTCACACACCCACTCTTAGGTAACTATAACTTGAGCACTCGCCATGAACATCTAGTTACCTCAGATATTACAGCACACATGACAACTTTCATAACATCAATAAAAATATCAATTAAACATTAGATGTCAAATTATTGAAGAAAAAACTGCATTGCAGGGCGTGAGTTATAGTTCCCTTATGCCGAGAGCTACAGCTACTTGAAATTACTGTAACTGGTGAATTCTAAGGTTTTGTACAAGTAAATTCAGAACTTAACTATAACGTCCCTGTAAGCCGGGACCAAGAAAAATGGGGGGGGGGGGCAGGGGGGAGGGGTAAAAAAAGTTATGTTTCCCATGTTATTTCCCTCAGGGCCCTTGAACATTACCACAGCCCAAACCGCTGGACAGAATTTGAGAAATTTAAAGAAATCCAAATTTGTATATCTCTGGATGAGACAACTTCACAAATAATGATGAGCCAATGCAGGGAAATGTACATCTTTGATTGGCTGCCATCACTTCAAACAGGAAGAGTTGGCAGCCATCTTGGGACTCAGCTTCAGTTGTGTCACTCAAACAAATGTGAAAAAAACAGTAAAAAGGCCAGGGTACAGACACCCTGACCCCTTAAATCTGGGTCTGGGGATTCAGAAGGACCCCACCAGGGCAAAAAAAGTTTGTGGTAAAATTTGTGAATTCACAGCAAAATAAAAAAATAAAAAAGCATGGGCCGACCTTGTTTTTTTAAAGTCCCCAGGTGGGCCAGGTTCCGGGTGCAAAGTAAAAAAATAAGGAGGGGGATGCACAGTGCCCCGCTCCTGGGCTTTTCAGTGCCCTGGCGACCGCCACCTCCCCAGGCTTATTATTCATTTAATGCTGGTGGTGCCATGTGGCCTCCCTGTAGCCCAGGGGACCACCACCTCCCAGGGATTGATTGTATTCAATGTGGGCAGACTCCAGCAGCCCCGTGGACCGCCACCGAAAGCTATGTGCAACGCAGGGTTTGGTGGTTAGAGGGGGTTGGCCACAGGCCCAGCGTCCAACCTCTGCCGGCAGTGCTTGAAGTAACGTATGGTAATGACAATTACTTTACGTAAAAAAAAAATAGAAATTCACTTAAAAAAAACAAAGATTACAGGCACGGATCTGAATTTACTCGTACAAAACCATAGAAATTTACCAGTTTTACTTAGAGTTATCTCAAGTAACTAAAACTCGTGCCCTAAGGTAACAATAATTAGTGCCCTTGCCATGCACGGCTAATTACCCCACACAATACATCACTCATGACATATTTAATAACATAATTGATAATGTAACTGTAACATCTGCAGTAAAATTATTGATCAGATAACTGTGCATGGTGGGGGATCGAGTTATAGTTACCTTAGGGCACGAGTTACAGTTATTTGGGATAACTAACTGTAACTCGTGAATTTCTATGGTTTGATACTTTTAAAATGTGAGTCTAACTATAATGTCCCTGTAACCTTTGGATTTTTAAGTGAATATATGTATGTAGGTATATATATATATATATATATATATATATATATATATATATATATATATATATGTATAACCCAAAACCCCCAAACCTGTGATGCCTAATTTCTGTGGTCTTGGGCTTTTAAAATATGAGCCTAACTATAAGGTCCCTGTAACCTTTGTTTTAAAAAATAAAATGTTACGGCTTAGGGTGGGTCTGGATTTTTAGGTGTAATTGGATTTTTAGGGTTGCTTTGGGTT
The DNA here is from genome assembly GCF_031143425.1 of Pleurodeles waltl. Lineage (NCBI taxonomy): Eukaryota > Metazoa > Chordata > Amphibia > Caudata > Salamandridae > Pleurodeles > Pleurodeles waltl. Next base: position 119,780,572 of record NC_090449.1, read on the forward strand.
TTTGGATGGTAATGTTTTTTTCAGGGTTTATGGTGGGTATGGGTTTTTGGTTGGTAAGTGTTTTTTGGGTTTAGGGTGTAAATGGGTTTTAGGGTGGTATGGGTTTTTTAGGCTTTAGGGTGGGTATGGGTTTTTGGGTAGTGAGGGTTTTTATGGTCTAGGGTGGGTATGGGTTTTGGGTGGTAAGGGATTTTCAGAGTTTAGGGTGGGCATGGGTTTTTGGGGTGGTAAGCAATTTCTTAGGGTTTAGGGTGGGTAAGGGGTTTTGGGTGGTAATCTGTCTTTTATGGTGGGTATGTTTTTTTGGGTGATAAATGTTTTTTTGGGGTTTAGGGTGGGTATAGGTTTTTGGGTGGTGAGGTTAATTTTATAGTGTTTTAGGGTAGGTAATGACTTTGGATGGAAAAGGTTTTTTAGGGATTAGGGTGGGTATGGATTTTTGGGTGGTAAGGAGTTTATTTTGGTTTAGGGTGGGTATGGGTTTTGGGGGAAGGGTTTTTAGGGTTCAGTGCGGGTATGTGTTTTTGGGTGGTAAATTTTCTTTAGGGTTGAAGGTGGGCATGAGGTTTTGGGTGGTATTTTTTTTTTAGGGTTTATGTTGGGGTTAGGTTTTTTGGTGGTAAGGGTTTTTAAGGATTAGGGTGGGTATGGGTTTTTGGATGGTAGGTATTTTTTTTAAGGTTTAGGGTTGGTATGGGTTTTTTGGTGGCACAGGATTTTTAGGGTTTGTGGTCATTATGGGTTTTTGGGTGGTGAGGGGTTTCTTAGGGTTAAGGGTGGTATGGGTTTTTGGGTGGTAAATGCTTTTTAGGGTTCAGGTGGGTATGGGCTTTTGGGTGGTGAAGGTTTTTTAAGGTTTATGGTGGGCATGGGTTTTTAAGTGCTAATGTTTTTTAGAGTTTAGAGTGGGTTTAGGTTTTTGCGTGGTAAGGTTTTTTTGAAGGTTTAGAGTGGGTATGGGTTTTTGGGTGGTAAGGGTTTTTTAATGTTTAGGGTTGGTATGGGTTTTTGGGTTGTTAGGATTTTTTGGGTTTATGGTCCTTGTGGGTTTTTGGGTGGTAAAGGGTATATATATATAACCTAGTGGGAGTTGGGACCTAGTTCCTATAGAAAAAATATTTTTTGTTTGACACTAATGAATATTTACGCAATTTTCCTAGAAAAGACAACGCTCACTTCGGCATCTGTCTGGAAAAGTTCGGGGTGGTCCATCAAACAGGGGTGGAGTAAAAAGGGGGACCTCAAAATGCTTTTTCCCCATTCATTTTTCCATAGGGATTTTGAACAACGATAGTGCAGAAAACACTGGACGAAATTACACCAAGTTTGGCAGAAAGCTAGGGCCAGGGCCAGAAAGCAACCTTTTGGTGATTTGGTGTAAATCTGTTCAGTAGATTTAGAGAAAATAAAGAAAATCCAAATTTGTATATATAGGGATGGAAAGAGTTTGACCCTCCAGATCTCGTGCTGTCATCTGATTGGCTGCCGACACTTCAACAAGGAAGTGTTGGCAGCCATGTTAGGACTCGGCTTCAGCCAGGTCCTAGAAAATAAGAATTAAAAAAACAAAAGGGATCATGGTAGGAACACTCTGACCCCTTAGCTCTGGTGCTGGGGTCTCTCGTGCCCTAAGGTAACTATACCTCACGTCCTCTCCATGCACTGCTAAATTCTCCACAAATTAGGGCACTCATGCCATCTTTGATAACATCACTGATAATATAAATGTAATATTTGCAATTAAATTTTTGCTGAAAAAAGTGTGCATGGTGGGGGCATGGGTTATAGTTACCTTAGGGCATGAATTATAGTTACTTGAGATAACTCTAACTATAACAGGTAAATTGCTATGGTTTTGTACATTTTAAATGTGAGCCTGTCCATAATGTCCCTGTAACCTTTGTTTTTTTAAGTGAATATATGTATATATATATATATACACATATATATATATATATATATATATATATATATATATATATATATATATATATATATATATATACACAAATCTATATTTATATATATATTGCCCTTTGGCCATGCACAGTGGGCCAGAACTTGCGCCCAAACCCCGAACCACCCAACCTTTCTTTTTAACGTTTGTTTCTGTTATTTCTGGGACTCAGTTGAAGCTGAGTCCCAACATGGCTGCCAGCACTTCCTGGTTGAAGAGTTGGCAGCCAATCAGATCTCAGTATGATACTAGGAGGGTTCGCAGAGCCTTTGCGTCCCTATATATATAATTTAAAAAAAATGTCTTTTAGTTGTCAAAAACTAATGAATTGATTTACACCAAATAACAAAAAGAGACTTTTTGGACCAAGAGCTACCTTTCTTCCAAATTTGGTGTAATTCCGTTCAGTGATTCGGGCCCTATTCCTAATCAAAATCCCTATAGAAAAATGCATTGGGGAAAAGCGTTTTGGGACCTCCCGCCTTTTTCTCGGCCCCTGCTTGATAAAGCCCGCCCACTGGAGCTGGCTGCAATGTGGTGGTGCAGCAGGTGCAGCAGCACCTGTCATACATTCCTCTGCCCATAATTCAGGCAGCGGAATGTGTGATTGGGCTGTGCATGGGGGCCCCTGCACTGCCCATGTCAACCGCATGGGCAGTGCAGGGGCCTCCAGGGGTCTCAAGGGGCCCTGAGTCCCCCATTCCGCCAGCCTTTCCATATAGGTGTTTACCACCATGGACAGGCTGGTGGATGGGGACTGACAATCCCCAGGGCAGCGCTGCCCTGGCGGATTACAACTGCCGGAACTGCCAGGCTGCAGGCTGGCGGCAGCCTGGTGTGTCGGCAGTTGGACTGTGGTTATAATGTGGCGGTTGGACGGCCACCACCACGGCGGTCTGACCGCCACCTTGACCCTGGTGGTCCAGTTACCACCAGGGTCATAATGACCCCCTGTGTCTCTTAACTATAACTACATAGTGGCGATAGCCACTAGGCAATACATACATACATACATATATATATATATATATATATATATATATATATATATACATATACTGTATACACACACACACACACATGTATATATATATATATATATATATATATATATATATATATATACATATATATATGTAGTAAAAAATGTTCCTACCTTTACATTTTTTGTAAAGCTTATGCTGTTACAATCCATACATTTACAACAAAAATGTAAGTATTTACAGGAAAGTATAAACTCAAATTTGAATTTCTCTGGCTGGGAAGTATTCATGAACAAAGAGGAGCTTGTGCAGGGAAATGCACTGCTCTGGCTGGCTGCCGACACTTCAGACCGGGAAGTGTTGGCAGCCATCTTGGGACTTGGCTTGAGCCGAGTCCCAGAAAAAAAGTAAAAATAAAATAAAAGGGGTCATGGTAGGGACACCCTGACCCCTCAGCACTGGTGGGAGGGTCCCAGAGGGACCCCACCAGAGCAAAAAAAAAGTAATTACTTTTTTTGCCTCAAGTTCGCAAGATTCACAAATTCACAGCAAAAAAATGAAGAAAAAAAAGTGCAGGCTCCCATACTTATTTTTTTGTAAGCCTACGGATGGGCCAGGTCCCAGGGGCATTAAAAAATTAAGGGTGAGGGGGTCTCCCAGCCCCCACATCTCCAGGGACCAACACCTCCCCAGACCATTTATTTTTTTATGTGTGGGGGGGCCACAGCACCCCACTGTCCTGGGGACCACCACATCCCAGAGGATTCCTATTGAATACATGCGGGCCCCGGGGACCACCCTCGGGCTTCTTATTAAATACATGCAGGGGGGCCCGCGTTCCCCCATTTCCAGGGGTCCACCACCCCCCAGAGAAAAGTGTAAAAAAACAGACAGAGGGTCCCTTTGGGACCCAAAAGCCCCTGGGAACACCACCTTCCGAGAGCTTTTATTTTTTTATATGTGGGAAGGACTGCGGATCCCCCACTGCCCTAAGGAACCCCACCTTACCAGGTCTTCTTATTGCCCCACTCCCAGGGACCACCACCCCTGGGGCTTCTTAGTAAATACATGCAGGGGGGCCCAAGGCCCTCTTACATCCCGGGGAGCACCACCCCTGGAGCTAATTGTAAAAAAACAGAAAGAGGGTCCCTTTGGGACCCCAAGCCCAAGGAACCACCACCCCCAGGGCTAGTCCCATTGGACGGGGCTGCGCGGCCCCTGTCTTTGAGCCTCTGATGGCCCTGGGGACCGCCACCTCCCCAGAGCTTCTTATTGAAAACATGTGAGGGGGCCCGCGGCTCCCCCGTGTCCCAGGGACCACCACCCCCTGGGGCTTCTTATTAAATACATTCAGGGAGGCCTTCGTCCCCACACATCCTGGTGACCACCAGCCCTGGGGCAAAGTGTAAAAAAAACAGAAAGGGGGTCCCTTAGGAGGGGGGGGGCACACGGCCCAGCTCTTAGAACCTCTGATGGCCCTGGGAACCACCACGCCCTTGGGCTCGGCTCCTGCTATGTCCCAGGGTGCCCACCCCTGGGACATAGCTGTTTGCTGTTGCTTGGCTGCAGCGCTGCAACTGCAGCCAAGCCACACCAAACACTCTGCTGTTTGACAACGGGACCTTTAAAGCAGGTCCCTCTGTCAAACAGCAGAACTTTCATTGCGTGCAAGGGACAGAGATCAAATGCTTCAGCAGGCAAGGAGCTGCTGTCAAAGCAGCTCTGTGCTTGCTGAAGCAATGGCACTCCCAAAATGCCAGGTAACTTGTAAACAACATTTTATTTAAAAACTTTTTTGAAAACTAATAATGTAATTACAATTTTATATAGGGACCGCGGGGGAGACCTTGAGGCTTCCACTGAGGTGCCAGGTGGCCCGTAGAGGGCTTTTGATTATTTATTTTTTTATTTTACAAGAATAATATGAAAGCCCATAAAGGGCTAGAAAATCTTTTACCAAAATCCCAAAAACCTATAGCTCTCTGTGAAAGTCGTGAGTCGAGCCAGACTCATTCAAATTTTTTTATATTAAAAAAAAAAAACATTATGGGGCAAATTACGACCCTGGTGGTAAAAACCGCCTACTGCCGCAGTGACGGCTGCCAAAAGACCATTGCCACGGCTACCAGCTGTCTGCCCTATTATGACCACAGTCGGATTTCCACCAGAAGGATGGCAGAAATCCGGCTGTGGCCATGCTGGCGGATGGCGGTAAGGTGGCGCTGCTGCCAGCAGCAGCACCATGCCAGTAAACCGCTGCAGACCATATCATGACCCATGATACGGCCTGGCGGTGTTCTGCTGGCGTCCCGTCTCCTGCCAGAGGACCCCCTGACAACAGGTAAGTCGGGTGCTCCAACAGTGGAGGGGGTTGGAGGGTGTTGTGTGTGTGTGTGTGTGTGTGAGGGTGTGTGTGTATGTCTGTGTCTGCTTGTATGAGGGTGTGTGTTGCGTGTTGTATGTGTGTGCATGTATGAATGTTTGTGTGCGTGTATGTTGGGTTGTATGAATGCGTGTGTGCTTGAATGTATGTCAGTGTGTGTGGATGTATGTGTGAATGGATGTCTGCATGCGGGGATGAATGTGGGAATGAGTATGTGTATGTGTGTGTTTGTGTGTGAATGAAGACCCCTATCAGTGACAGGGGAGGGATTCCCTGTCACTGATAGTGCCTACCGCCATGGTTTTCGTGGCGGTAAGGTTGCCACGAAAACCATGGCGGTAGGCGGGGTCATAATCCTGCAGGCGGGCAAGTGACGGCTGCCGGACTGTAGACTGAAGTCAGTGTGGTACAAGCCAAACCGCCAATATCTTAATATGGAGCAAAGTACTGCCAGCCTGTTGGTAGTACTTTCCTCCATATTAACGCTGTCCGCCGGGGTCTTAATGACCCCCTGAAAACAAAAATATATATTTTTTTTAAATTGGAGACAAATAACTCATAAGCCTTAAACCCTCTATGTCTCTCCCTCTCACCTTCTTTCTCTCTCTCTGTCTCTCTTTTAATCAATTCTTCCACTCACTTACCCACCCACTCACAGACCCACTCAGACACTCACATACCCACTCACAGCCCCACTCACGTAGCCCCTCACAGACCCACTCAGATTCTCATGACTTCACTCACAGCCCCAGTCAGTCCCTCATGCACCCAATCAGACCCACTCAGTTACGCACTCCTCACTCACCCAGTCAGACTGTCACACACCCACTTTTGCCCTGATGCACCCACTCACAGACCCGCGCACATACTGACTCACCCACTACTGATGTATGCATTTTCTCACCCAGACAGACACTCTGACAGACACTCCTACCCCCAGATATAGCCTCTCACACCTATTGTCACACCCACAGAGGACGTGGCTAACTTCTGCCGTACTTGTGCAAAGGGCCGTGCACAACATGGGGTTGGGTGGTTAGGGGTGTAGGCCGCAGGGACTGGCTGTAGGCCAGCCCTTGTGGGCATCCCCTACTATGCACAGGAGAAGGCAGTGCACATTAGAAGATTGGATGCTTATAGTGGGTTGGCCTCAGGACCAGGCCGCATGCCATGTGTGGCAGTGGTTGGATTCATGTATAGCAATTAAAATTACTATACGTTAAAAAACCATAGAAATTCACTGAAAAAAACAAAGGTTACAGGGAAATTATAGTTAGGTTCTTAATTTACTAGTACAAAACCATAGAAATTCAGCAGAAATAATTTTGCATCAACAAGCGCGATATTTGCAAAAATTCATGAATTTTTGCGAATTATTCACAAAATACTTGTGGTTATGAAAAATTCGGGAAGAGAGCCCACCAGCTCATTCATACACTAATTTATTCACTTATACATGCACTCAGAGACTCATGAGCCCGCTCAGACACTGACGCACGCACTCACAGACCCACTCAGACACTGATGCACCCACTCACAAACCCAGTGAGACACTGATGCACCCACACATACCCACTGAGACACTCACACATTCACTCACAGACCAATCAGAGCCCCATACACCCATTCACAGACCCATTCAGACACTGATGCACCCACTCATTGACCCCTCTCAGACCCTTGCATACCCACTCACAGACCCACACAGTCCTTCATTCACCCACTCACAGTCCCATTCAGACCATCGTGCACCCACTCACACATCCACTCAGACTCTCCTGCAACCACTCATAGACCCACTCTGACACTGCCACACCCACTCACAGACCCACTGAGACCCTCACACACCCATTCACAGACCTACACAGACACTGGCACATCCATTCGTAGACCCACTCAGACACTGATGCACCCACTCACAGACCCACTCGGACCCTTATGCACCCACTTAAAAATCCACTGACTCTCATGCACCCACTCACAGACTCATTGAGACCCTTGTGCACTCACTCATACACTAATGCATCCACTCATAGAGCCAGTGAGACACTGATGCACCCACTCACAGATCCACTGAGACACTCATATACCCACTCACAGACCAGTCAGAGCCTCATGCACCCACTCACAGACCCACTTAGACACTGACGCACCAACTCACTGACCCAAAAGGACCCTCACACACCCAGTCACAGACCCACTCAGACACTCAGGGACCCACTCACAGACCAACTCAAACCCTGATGCACCCACTTACCAACCCACTAAGATCCTCGCACACCCACTCACAGACCCACTCTGATCCTCACACACCCAGTCACAGACCCACTCAGACACTCATGCTCCCACTCATAAACCTGCTCAGACACTGACACACCTACTTACCAACCCAATCAGACCCTCACACAACCACTCACAGACCCACTCCAATCCTCAAACACCCACTCACAGACCCACTCAGATCCTCATGCACTCACTAACAGACCCATTCAGACCCCCATGTCCCCTCTCACATGTCCACTCAGACCCTCATGCACCCACTCAGAGTCCCACTCAGATACTGTCATACCCACTCACAGACCCTCACACACCCCTTCACAGACCCACACAGACCCACTCATACAGTGATGCACCAACTCACAGACACAATCAGACCCTCAAGCACCCACTTATAAATCCACCCAGATCCTCATGCACCCCCTCACAGACTCATTGAGACCATCATGCACCCACTCACAGACCCACTCAGACACTGATGGTCACAGACCCAGTGAGACAATGATGCACCCACAAACAGACCCACTGAAACACTCATACACCGACTCACAGACTACTCAGAGCCTCATGCACCCACTCCCAGACCCACTCAGACACTGACGCACCAACTAAGGCACTGATGCATGCACTCGCATACCCAGACAGAGACTTTCACAGCCACTCCAACCCCAGATACACCCTCTTTCACTTATTCTTACACCCAGAGATATAGGCTGTGGCCAACTCCCTCTGGGCATGTGCAGCAGTGGTTGGATTAACGTATAGTAATGGAAATTACTATGTGTTTAAAAAAAACATAGAAAGTCACTGAAAAAAGCAAAGGTTACAGGGACTTTATAGTTAAGAGATAGAATTTTTTTTAAAACATAGAAATTCACTGGAAAAACACAAAAGTTAGAGAGACGTTTTACTTAGGCCCTGAATTTACTTCTACAAAGCCAGAGAAATTCATCAGTTATAGTTACCTCGGTTATGTCACTGACTATGGGGGTCATTCCAATGTTGGCGGGCGGCGGAGGCCGCCCACCAGAATTCCCCCCTCCGAAATACCGCGCCGCGGTCAAAAGACCGCGGCGGGTATTACAAGTTTTCCCCTGGGCTGGCGGGCGGTTGCTGAAAAACCGCCCGCCAGCCCAGGGGAAAACGACCTTCCCACGAGGATGCCGGCTCGTAATCGAGCCGGCGGAGTGGGAAGGTGCGACGGGTGCAGTGGCACCCGTCGCGTATTTCAGTGTCTGCAAGGCAGACACTGAAATACTTTGCGGGGCCCTCTTACGGGGGCCCCTGCCGTGCCCATGCCATTGGCATGGGCACGGCAGGGGCCCCCAGGGGCCCCGCAACCCCCCCTACCGCCATCCTGTTCATGGCGGCTTTCCCGCCATGAACAGGATGGCGGTAGGGGGGGTCGGAATCCTCATGGCTGCGGAGCGCGCTCCGCAGCCATGGAGGATTCACACGAGCAGCGGAAAGTCGGCGGGAGACCGCTGACTTTCCGCTTCTGACCGCGGCTGAACCGCCGCGGTCAGAATGCTCGTTGGAGCACCGCCAGCCTGTTGGCGGTGCTCCCGTGGTCGGTGGCCCTGGCGGCCACCGGCCGCCAGGGTCAGAATGACCCTCTATGTCATGAGTGATATAATATGTGATGTCATAATCAGACTACTACAGGGTGAACACTTATGCCTGCTGAAGTTTGTAGGATCAGGTGTACATTTGTGCTTGCTGAAATATTGGGAGCGCTTGGGGATGCCAATATAAGGGGAATACCTTAAACAACTGACGTTTGTGAAGCACTAATATATACAAGTATGCTTGCATCTATAGGGGAATTTGTCACTACTGTTCCGTCTGGGAGGCTCAGCCCCATTGTCATTCTTTTGTTTTTTCTTGGTAGGAGATTTTGTGTTATGAAGTAACACTCGCAGTTGCAGGTTAGGTACCTACTGCCTCAATCGTATCTTTACACCAGATTATTTGTCTCTCATTACATTGCTTTTCTATCTAATTGCAAAATTTATTTTGTGTCTGAATTGTATATCCATCATGTTCTTTCACATACGCTACCTGTCTCCATATGTTTTAAGCCTCAAATAGTGTGTCCCTGTGCTGAGGCTTCATCTCTTACATTCTCTTCCTCAGATTCTCTAGCCTCCCCAAATGGAACTGCAGGTCCCCATCACTCACAGTGTACCTATGCCAATGTTTGAGCCACATGCATCTCCATCTCTCTGGCAAGTGAACCCTCAGACTGCAGCTTCCCTTTCTTGCATGTAGACTCTACGGGTTTCAAAGAGAGATTCCCCATGTGTTCTTATTGTCTGTAAATACTAGAGTCTCCCAAATCACATGCAAAACTTTGTAACAGTTAACTAATCTCACTCAGGAGTAAGTGGAACTTGTGGAGTTTTCCTCCACAGAATTCTGCTGTTAAATGAAAACTCAGTGGGATTCCGCAGAGTTCTGCCCACCTGTCAAGTTTCTTCTTGAACTGGACACCAATTGAGTCTCTCTTCAATCATACGCACTACTACCTGCCTGTTCACTACTATGAGCTAGAGAGCAAAAGGGTCATAATTACTGGCACAGTGATATATATACTGAAATCACCAATTTAACTGAGGAGTTCGGGGACTGCTGATACAACAATCATGTAGCCACAAGATGGTGCATAATAACCAGGTACAATTTCACATAAAATGCTGCACACCGAGATGAACGGACAGTGGCACTTTCTTCTCCACGCTCCAGCACCACCCGGCTCTCCTTGTTGATGAGATAGTCTTCCCACACCCCTGCCCCCGATGCTTGTGGCAGAGTCTTACCTGGCACCTTCCCCATGCTCCGTTTGAGTACTCTAATTGACGCTCATGACCTTCACTGTGCTCTTGTAGACTATCTTGCCGTGCTGCAGGAAGGCTAAGGTGGGACGTATCGGGAAGCGCACCTTCATTGGAATCTTGTATGGCATCAGGTGGCAGAACCGGAACAGTAAAAACAAACTGGTACTCACATCTGCTGTAGGTAAGAGCACCATATGGTCATGGAGAGTCCTGAGAATTGTAGTGCAATTGCAACAGCCAGTGACCCAAACAAGCTTCTAGCTTGTACATGGATGTAATTAAATAGTCCCAGAAAAGACTTGCGTGCCTACATTCCATGTCAACACAGAGCTAGAGAGTGAACGAGGAGCTTCATGCATCTGGAATAGAAATAGACAGCTTCTTACTGTCTCTGCTGTATTTCAGTGGCCTTCCATGCATGAGAAAGGCGTCAGGGAGCACACCGAACTTGTGTTCAAAGCTTTGTTAAGTTTCCAGTAAATGAGGGGAGGAGCAGATTGAAGTCAAAGATGCAGGCTGATACACCTGAGCAAGTGAGAAAGTTGGTACCAGGAAACATATGGTACTTAAGCGTTCTTAATCATTGAAATATTCCAAGGTTGGCACGTTCAATTTGGAATCTATAATGTGTGGAACTGCATTAAAATATCTCAAATATTAGGCGTATATGACAGTGTAAAACTGGCTGTTTCTGTACGATAAAAGTAGAACTCTCCTCAGAAACGTAGGAATGATAAAGCACAGTTAAGCACCTCTTGGATTCTGGCACGCTCAGCACTGAACACAATAATGTTTTTTAAGCCCACCATGCACACTGGTGAGGCACATCTGGGTGCTGAAGACAGCAACTTCCAAGAACCGTGTCAGCGTTCACAGTATGCTCTGTTATCTTTCCATTCGTGCACCTGCCTGAGATGTGTAAAACACGGGAAATGCCAGCGAAAAAGTATGGGCTGCAAATACTGACATCACATTTCTCTGTATATGAAATACATTTTCATGATTTACAAAATAAGGGATACCTTCATTTTTGGCAGATAATGTCAGGGCTGGTTTTGGATACTCCTTTGTCTTGCCATTGTTTTTGGGAGATTTTAGTCTGATGCACTTTTTTTCCCGCACTCCAGTAGGAGCACGGAGTGGAAAACTCTGTGAACTCCACCAGCAGATTGGAGTGTACCGCCCTAATCTCAATACAGTTCCTGCAACCCTTCAACCATTCCCAAAGCAGCAATTGCAAATTTAAACAAACACAGCTTGACTCTCAATACCTATGGACCATTCCCAGCAAGGCACCTTATGACACAATCAGCACAGTGTTCAGTGATCTTCAACAGCAAAAACTTTAAATTAACTTAAAGGAACAACTGTGATCTGCGTCACCTAAACAGATAGGAACATCACAGTTCAAAGATTCAGAATGTGCTTTTTACTGCACTTTCAATCTCACTGTTGCAAACTCTTGACCTGCAGGAGCTTACTTTGATCTGGTGGTCTACTACTGTGCACCAAAGAATAAACGAAAAACGATCCAGGTTAGTACATTTACACAATAGTTTGAAAATTACGCTCTTATCCTGAGATGGCTGGTAGTGCTTAACAGCACACACCTCATTTTTTAGCAGGCAGTTCAACAAACAAATAGATCTCAAGATCACGGACCACGTGTCCACCAACTTAAGCCACCGCCAGCAGGGATTTTCCTCCTACGGTCAGGGAGAAAAGAGCCCTCACACTTCTGAAAAGACTACACTTGTATATGGTTCTGAACAAAGGATTTCACTCATTTAGCTCAGTTGTCCATGGTTCCCGCAGGGTGGACTAATCAAAATAAAGCAAAGTGAAACAGATGCAGAATAATACATTACACAAGTCTTCCACAATTCTGTAAAATGGAGCTTCTCATGAATTCTACGTGCACTAGAACAAATATGGTTATATGTTTACATAATTCTACCAAGACCGTTACATTAGACATTGGGCACATGCAATTGTGCTGAAACACAAAAAAGACAAATTAACTTTCTTTGGAAAACCATTGTCTTGTTTGGGAAAGATAGATTCAATATTATTCTATTGACACATGAATATACAAATTCATCCATGTTATATAAACACAGGCAACAAACATCATAGACAGGATGGAGTCTAAGGCCTCTACTCTCTAAGCCCAAGTACGATTTTTATTTGTGCAACACATTTATTTTATGAAAAATTGCACATCACCCGCACCCTCTGGTTGCTCATACCCTTGCACTCGTGCATATCTATAGATATATGTTCACTGAAAAAAACAAAGGCTACCGGGTTGTTATAGTTAGGTTCTGAATTTACTCGTACAATACTATAGAAATTCACCTCTTATAGTTGGATTTACCTAAAGTAACTATAACACGTGCCATAAGGTAACTATAACTCGCGCCCCGGCCATGCACAGGTATCTGATCAATGATTTTACTGCAGATGTTACAGTGACATCATCAATGATGTTATCAAAGGTGCTATAAGTGCAGTAATTTGTGGGATAAATAGCAGTGCATGGCGAGGGTACGAGTTATAGTTACTTACCTTAGGGCACGAGCTATAGTTACTTTAGATAACTCCTACAAGTAAATTCAGAATCTAACTATAACGTCCCTGTAACCTTTGTTTTTTTAGTGAACATATATCGATAGATAGATAGATAGATAGATAGATAGATAGATAGATAGATAGATAGATAGATAGATGGACAGATAGATGTTCAATGTATAGAAATCTGGAGTTAAGAAGTTAAAAATAGTAAAGCTGTACTTACATTTATGCTCTTACCTTCTCGATATTTTAATCCTTGATATTGTGGCCACAATATTTTGGTATGGCAAAGTTGCTGTAGTCGATATTTTGACGCAGAGCCACCAAAGTAGGTGATGGAGGCCCAGCTTCTATTAGGTACCATGGAACACCTGTTACACCACTGCCTGCTGTGTGTTATCTTGGTGAACTGGTGTCCAGTTACCGGTGTCTAATTAAGAATGCTGTTCCATTATCATGAGTCCAGAAGACAGTTAGGGGGTCCGAATTGCCTTTCTCCTTTTAATAGGCCTAAAATACATATTTGGTCATGTTCTTCTTTAGAGGCCCATTGCCAGGTGTGGAGAGGAGGCCCCAGTCCCTTGACAAAGTAAGTTTCAGGTCCTTGGATCTGTTTGCAGGCAGTAGCTGAACAAAGTGGTCTAGTACCACGAAGGGGACATAAATATAGTAGAGCTTTCCAAATGGGGATGCTAAGGGCATAGGGTGATTGGTGGTAAGAGACCCTGGGGCCAGCACGTGTAGAACCACATTTAAATAATCATGCCGGAGACACCCAGGACTATATGGTACTTGACTACTGATTACGAATAGCACATGTAATATGCCTTTGATGTAGCTGTGCTGGTGGCACACAGAACTATATAAGACTTGACTACTGATTAAGAGGGACATACAACATTGACTATCCGAATGTTTACATGCTTTTTTATAGGGATAAACTGAATCCTGATAACGAGGGGCATACAGCATTGACTACTTCATGTGTTCACACTTTTGTATAGCGATACCCAGTTTCATAGCAATAAAATGATTCCTGATAACAAGGGACATACAACATTAACTGCTTAATGTTTTCACCCTTTTGTATAGCGATAAAAATGTTGTCATTAGTCTTTGCACCAATGTGTGACTACAGGGAAGCGCTCCCACCGGGGCTCCAGTTTAGGTGACAGGGGATACGAAACTTGGTAAGGGAAGGCTTGTTACAGGTGTTGTAGCACTACACTGCTTAGGGTGATGTGCATTTAGTGATGGCTGTGCACTATGATGATGATGATACACAGTTTTAGGGGGAAATCACAAGTTGGGACTGGCTATTTTTTGTGCTCATCAGTAAATGTCAGTGAGAAATGGGTGCATGTGTGTATTTGTATATGATTGTTTTTGTTTGTGTTTCTTTTTTTAGGTAATTCCAAACATGTGTACTGGTAAGGAACTATTCAGTCCAAGCCACCCTGTTTTCCGAGATTCCATAAAACAGGTATGTGGTATTGATGATGGGCTCCAATGTCCTGATGAAGGCTGCCTGACCCTAAAGGGTAATATTGATTGGCCGAAACATGTCCACACATTAGCAGAAAGATAGGTGTGATTGGGCAGTCATTTCCCGATATTACCCTTTGCCAATAAGCAGCTACTTTGATGCACCAAGAGTATGCCATGTGAACAAGCCTTAAAAGCCTAACCCAATGTAAGCTATACAAGCTAAACTACAACCAACATATTTTCAACTATATACACCTAGTGTACCTTATAACCCAATGCAAATCAAAGTCATTCATGGCTTTGCTATTGCTATAAAGAGTTTAATAAAATAAAAGTGCAACAAGCAACTAGAAAGAGCTTTGTGCAGCATACCCCTAGAAAGAGCTTTGGGCATCATAAAGGGTACGAAAATGCAATGCTACTAAAAATACAGTGCCTGCCGTTGGAACAGTTCTTTCATATTTTAAATGTAGTCAACACAAGGCCTAAAATCCATGGCAACATTTTAAAAGAGGAAAGTAGGAGATTTAAAAATCCTTTTTAGGCAAATGTATTTCTCTCATTAACTTCTAATGACCAGATTCAGTAGGGTGACTTTTAATTTTAAAGTCAAAAGTGGCTTTAATTTAGTTGTTTCCAGCCTAAAATCGCCTCTGTTTAAATGTTGGTCAATGGGGAAAGATACATTCCCTCAATTTTTTCACTATCTCCCTCTTTCCTTTTTCAAAATGTTGGCATGTATGAATGTGAGAACAGAATAAACCTAAAATTATATTTTTGTTTTCAAATGCTTATGAATGCATTAAAATAATAGGCACAGCTTTTGCTACCAGCAATTAATGCATGTTGTGTTGTTATCTGCTGGGAGCAATATTGTGTGTTTTCCATACACTATTTGACTTCAGAAATTAGAAAGGCCGATTATAATAAAACGCCCCCCCTGTAATCAATGTAAGACAAAAGCATAACTTGGTAGTGAATAAAATTTTATATGCTGAATGAGTAATATTTTTTTATGAAGATCACTTTTATATTTTCTTTGTTAACTTGTGAGCAAATATCACTGTGTTAATGTTTTTTGTGAAGGTTGGAAAACCATGCACTGTCTTGGAAAGGTTGGTGAAAGGTAACATACAATACACTACATAAAACATTCACCATTGTTTTTTTTAAACATATTTTATTTTCTTGGATGGAATTTAAAACATGGTTTGTGTTTGGGTGCTGCGTACAGGAGGAACAATTGCTGCCCCAAAATGGCCGCCGCCTTTCTCAAAGCCATAGCAGCCCCAGATACAGTTGGCAGAAAAGGATTACTTTGCCAGATGATCAGTCCTTTGTCGGTTTCTGCAACGCTACTTTTCAGGCGGAGATTCGGATTGTCGGTCTCCTATTTAACTCAACTGCATGGCCTCATGTGCACAACTTTATTTAGGAAATTAGTAATCCCACAATTAATTTGTAAAGGACGGCAGGTGAGAGCACTATATTTTGTTTGCTCTCGTGTGCTTACTTTGCCTATTTTCCGCTTAAATTAACATCAGGGAGGTCTGGTCCCTCATTGTTCTCACTGTTGCATTAAGTACAATTGTTCAAGCAACCTGGCGGTTTGGTACGTCCTTAACATGTTTTCCTTATTATGGAACTATTGTCACGTTTGAAAAAGATTAGAATGAATGGATACTAAATCAAAGAGAATAGGCACAAACTTTTCATCATCCATTAATTGCCAGCTAATGTGGCTTACAGAGTATACTGCACACATTAGCATTTGTAAGTGAGGTTGTAACTCAGGTGATCTAAATAGAGACAGTAAGCGTAAGGTCCTGAGAGTAACGTAACTCGTCACAGATATTCATGGGTGCTATACCCGACACAACCGTGAGAGATAATTGAGTTTTATAACACTGACTAGTGTACATGTGTATAACGAAATCACGCAGTTCACACAACCATGGTGGGATAGCATGTATGTTATATAATGCAATTTTTGTACAATTGAACTCATGTGAGAACAGCAATAGGATTGCAAACCTTTTTACTTATATTGTTGAGAACTACGAACTCCAACTGTATTTTCTGCACATGTTCATGCGTTTGTTATGTGTTTTGCTTCACACTATGAAGTTGGGTACACAGCTGTTTTTAGGTAGTTTCAAGTACTACTACAAGTTCCAGAATGCCTCTTAAGTTTCTAGCAAAGTGACACCTTAACTAGTAGAGATAGTAGATGCACTCACTAACCGTGACCGTTTTGTCAATCAAAACGCGTCGGTGGTGGTTTATGGAGTGGATACTCACCTGGTGAATAAAGGCAACAATCTAATCTCCTGAAGTGCAGCGTGATTTAAAGTTGTTGGTCAATAATTCAGGGAAGGTCCGTCACCAGCTTTCGGGAGCCTTGCTGCACTGCCCTACTCCAAAGTGAAAAGGGTAGGAATGTACCATATTTATGCAATACGGTGCATTCCTGTCCTTCCCCCTGGGCTGGCGCCGTTTTACCAGCTTGGCACCAATGCAGGCACCCTTGCACCATGGTGCCTGTGTTGTCGTAGGATTGTTTTTGTGCATGAAGGGACACCTTGCTGCACAAAAACAATCCCGAGAGGCGTTTTTCTCTTACTGTGTGTGCTGCAGAATGCAGCACACATGGAAGCATATAAAAAAGACAAGAAATATAAAAAAAATTCTTCTTGTTACGCCTCACCTTAGGAGTTGTAAGGTTTTGGCGCTTCCCCAGGTTTACATGGTTTTTTAAATCCTGGGCAGCATCCAAATCCGTAGGTGTTGCATGGGAAAACCCACTGCTACGCCCATGGAACGCCTGCCAGGCTCAGAGTAAGGCAAGGCGGCGTTTTGCGCCTCCTTGCCTTACTACAGAAGTGGCTTTGCATGGTTTTATAGATATGGTTCAGTGGTTTGCACAAAAAGTGACGTTTCAGCGGCATAAGCCTCTCATAAATATGCCCCATAGTGTATAAAGTGACATTATAGTTAGGTAAAAATGCAGATTTTCCTAATTCTTTGACGGAAAGTCTTAATTTTATTAAAGACACGGAGGCGAGTATTATGCGTTTCTTTTCTTACTTTATTAAACAGCAGCAGTCAAGAAACTACAGTTCCCATAAGGCCAGAGGAAAAAGGGCCAATGGGAACAAACAGTGTACAAATACTGTATAACCACCAATGGACATATACAAAGGCATTATGACATCACTTGACTGAGAACAGCCCTCTTTTCTTGCGAGAGGTTAGTCAGAGTTAAACAGTGGAAAAATTGCGAAAATAATTAATATAGCCAGAACAGTGGCCAAAAGTTCTGAGCAAAAGTTCAATACTCCATCAAAAGGAGAACGTTTGTTGCGAGAAGGATCCATGCTTCGAAGAACAGTAGCAGGAGAAAGTGAAGATAAGAAGGTGGAACTTCCTGATGTAGTTGGAATTTTATTATGATTGTGGTACCGCCTGTGTTGAGGCTAGGAAACAAAAAAGGGGGGGAAAATTAACAAAGTTATACCATAGTGGAGGGATAATACTCGCCTCCGTGTCTTTAATAAAATTAAGACTTTCCGTCAAAGAATTAGGAAAATCTGCATTTTATGACAAGACCGGAGGCTCCTATTATGCGAGTTCAAAGCATATTAATTACATTTAATGAAATATTCTCAACAGGTTTACAGTAAAATACTCTAAAAACGTTATCGTTAGACCAGTCTGCAGATTTAAGAATATCCTCGAGGCGGGATCCTGCCCAAAATGCTTTGGAAGCCATCGCGCCTCTGGAGGAATGAGCCCCAAACATGGAAATATCAATAACCGCTAGGGACATAATCCATTTGACCCAGCGTGCTAAGGTAGCTGCCGAAACAGGCTTGAAAGGTCTCCTGAAAGAGATCAAAAGTTGGGAAGCCGAGGAAGTCCTTAAATCTGCAGTTTTTTGTTCATAAACTTTTAAGCATTGTGCGACACATAGTTTGGGATGGTCTGGGAAGTAAGGATAAAAAACAGAAGTGAAATTAGTCTTTGTACGACGAGTCACTGTGAACAAAACACCGGAATGTGTAAATTGGCGATTAGAAATATCTAAAGCTCTAACATCAGAAATACGTTTGATAGAAACAAGACATAAAAGCATAGTTAACTTGGCAGATAAAATTTTTAAGGTAAGCATGGAATTATCAGGCCATGACAATAAAAATTTTAAAACAATATTAACGTCCCATAATTGTCTATATTTTGGCATTGGAGGATTAGAAAATTTTACTCCCTTCAATAAACGGCAAACAAGTGGATGCTCACCAACTGGTTTCCCATTGACGAAGGAATGATTAGAGGAAATTGCTGATCTATATAAATTGATGGTACGGAAAGCTTTGCCTTTACTAGCTTCAGCCGCCAGAAAATTTGCAATGAAAATTACATCCGTCGAAGAGGGATCGATACGTTTTCCCAAACACCAGCTATGCCATAAGGACCATGCAGACTTGTATGCCTTCTTGGTGCCCGGGGCCTAAGATTGTGATAAGTATTGGGAAGCTTCTGTCGAAATGAGAGGGACAGGTTGGTTATACCTGAAATCTTCCAAACAGCAAGGGTCAGCGAGTCGTCCAAGATGAGGGGATGAGGCCGATGACTGGGGTCCAATAAAAGATTCGGGAAAGAAGGAAGGAGGTAAGGGATATCTATTGCGAGTTCTAATAGAGTTGGGAACCAAATTTGTGACTGCCAAAAAGGGGGTTATGAGAATCACTGTGGCTTGTTGACGCCTGATCTGAGCTAAAACTCTGCTGATCATGAGAAAAGGAGGGAAGGCGTAGTTTACAAAACTCGACCAATCCTGAAAGAAAGCGTCGGCTGCTAATGCTAATGGATCCGGACGCCAGCTGTAGAATAAGGGTAGTTGAGAATTGAGACGGGAGGCAAAAAGGTCGATTTGAAAGGGACCCCACATATTCTGGATGCGTTGGAAAATGTCTGAATGGAGTTTCCAGTCGCTGGAATCTCGGAGGTAACGTGAGTGCCAGTCTGCAATCGAGTTCAGAGATCCTGGAAGATATTCTGCATGAACCGAAAGATGGTTTGAAAGGCAAAATTCCCAAAAACTCTTGGCCAGTTCCGCAAGAGGTTTGGATTTTGTGCCCCCGAGGTGATTTATATATCTTACTGCCGAAATGTTGTCCATTCTGAGAAGAATGGCGCAACGAACCCTGTTCTTTGCTAGGCTTCTGATTGCAAAGGAGCCGGCAAGCATCTCTAAACAGTTTATTTGCAATCTGGACTCCTCTAAAGACCATGAACCTCCAGTCGAGATTGGTCCACAATGGGCCCCCCAGCCGGAGAGGCTTGCATCTGATTCTAACACAAGATCTGGGGCTGATGGAAAGATAGTTCTTCCGTTCCATGCGTCTAAATGGTCTATCCACCATTGAAGTTCTGTGCGAGAATCGTGATCTAGGGGAATAGTGTCTGAATATGAAAGGCCTTTTCTTAGGTGGCGGATCTTTAATCGTTGAAGAGCCCTGTAATGGAGAGGGCCGGGAAAGATCGCTTGAATGGACGAAGAGAGAAGACCGACTATACGGGCCAGCGATCTTAGAGAAATAAGAGAGCTTCGTAGAATTTGTAAAATTTCTGATTTGATAGATTTGATCTTTGAAGACGGAAGCATAAGGACGGTTGAGACCGAATTTATCTGAAAGCCTAAGAATTCTATAACCTGAGTAGGTGTGAGGAGAGACTTCTTGTTGTTGACGATAAATCCTAGATCCGATAACAGGGAACATGTGAGAGCTAGATGGGACAACAGTAACTGAGGAGACTGGTTCAGTAGGAGGATATCGTCTAAATATATGATGAGTCTCACACCTTGAGTTCTGAGGTAGGCCACAACAGGTCTCATGAGCTTGGTGAAGCATCAGGGGGCAGAAGATAGACCGAAGGGTAGAGAGGTAAAGTGATAGAGATGATCTAACCAATGAAACTGGAGAAACTTCCTGGAATCTGGGTGAATTGGGACAACCAGGTATGCGTCTTGAAGATCTAGACGTACCATCCAATCGTTTTGAAGCAGAATATCTCTTAGATGGAGGATGGTTTCCATTTTGAAGTGTTGGTAAACCAAGAAATGATTGAAATGTTTGAGGTTTATGACAGGACGCATCTTTTTGTTTTTCTTTTGAACCAAAAAGATGGAACTGACAAACCCTGTTGAATCTGGAGTGGTAATAGAGATGGCCTCTTTGTGGATAAGGGACTGGACCTCTGATGTAATGAGATCTGACATTTCTGCAGAGAAATGGGGAATGATAGGAGGGTGGGATTGACTCGGGGTAGAATAAAGATCAATAATGTAACCCTGAACGGTATTGAGGATCCAAGGATCTGAAGTTATTTCTAACCATTTTGAGAGAAAATGACGAAGACGTCCCCCTATAGGTACACGACCACAAGCAGGGCTTACCTGTTTGATTAGAGGCTCTGGAACCACGATAACTTCTGGAACGGAAACCCCTGGACCTCTGGGGGTAGAATTGTGGTCTGTAATCCTGGTAGGAGGGACCGTTGTAGCCTCTGGAACCTTGGTTATGATAGGAGCGGCCGGCAAAGCGGTTCCTCCCTCTGCCGGCCCTGCCAAAAACACGCTGGTTAAACATTTTCTTCAACGATTGTTGGGCTTTGTCCAGCGAAGTAAAAGTTGCCACATATTTTCCCAACTCCTTGATAAAGGATTCACCGAATAACAGACCCTCGGTATGGAGATTTGGTTGCACTTTAGCCAAGTTAACCAACTTGGGGTCGAGTTTTAAAAGAAGTCCTTTTCTGCGCTCATGAGTTAAAGCCGCATTAGCGTTTCCCAAGAGACACAGGGAACGCTGTACCCAAAGGGTAAGTTCATCTGGGTCTATTATAGAACCCTCCAGTCTGGCCTCCTCAGCAATATCAAAAATCCGGGAAAGGGGACCAAGAATATCTAAAAGCTTATCTTGGCAACCTGACCACGCTTTGTCTACACCTTTGCGAGGGTCCTTGCCGAGTCTTGTAAAAAAGGTGAGGATAGGTTCATCAATGGTGGGAGTTATGGAGGATTTGTGGGGAAGGGAAGGGCGGGGGCATTCGGATTTAAGTTTTGTTCTGGTCTGTTTTTCTAAGGGACAATATATTTTGGCTGAAATATACTCGGACACATAGTCAGCCGGGGCCCATTCAGTGGAATTAGGATGGTGAATTAAGGAAGGGTCAAACATGGGTAAACCTTCAGGGTCTAGCAAAAGATGGGTTTTGGTATTTTCGGAAAATCTAGATTTTTTAGTAGGTGGGGAAGAGAGGGAGACATCATCATCTTTATCAGATACCACGGAATCAGAGTCCGCATCCGGCATGTCATGATCTGTATCTTGAACAGCAGAAATCATCAAGGGGGTTATAATATTATTAGCTTTTCTTTTGTGTTTTAATGATGACTGAGAATTATCCACATTTTTATTCTCCTTGGGGGGAGCCTTTTGAGGAACCACGTCCTCTGCCACATGTGAGGAAACCTCACTTGCCTTTTGCGCCAATTTTTTTGATTAAGATTTAGTAGGGGACAGGCGCTGACTGCCTTCACCCGCAGCCTGGGCCGATAGAGTCTTAGAGATTAAATTAGTAAAGCAAGACTCTAGGTTCTTGGAGAGTTTATTTATGGAAGAGGTAACAGCCTGTTGTACAGAGGATTTAATAAAGGAATTTAATTCCTGTCTAATATCACTAACATCCTCTAAAATGTCTTGTCTGGAAGGAGAATTATCCCTCTCCATATTGAACTGGGATAGAAGGGGTTAATTGTGAAGGAAAATCCAAACCAAAAACCTCCCCTGTGGGCGTGTTGTAGGAAATTCTCTGTAAAGGGGAGTGGTCAGGACACAGAAAAAAGCAGTCAAGAAAAAGTAACCTGAGGCGTTGTGGAGGAATGCGGTTGTCAACGGAGGCAGGTAAAGCAAGATGTTGCAAAGTCAGCTGAGGCTTGAAGTAAGTAAATCTAAACGCGCGCCGAGTGACAGGAACGTCCGTTGCTCGAGCGCGTCTTGACAGGACTGAAGCATTTCCTCAGACGCGCTGAATAGAACGCGCGCATCTGAGGAGATGCAACCGGGAGATAAAGAGCGCGCGCGGCAGCGCTTAAGGAATAAATGCGGCGACTCACCGGCTCGAATAAACGAGCGTCAAGCTACAACATTGAAATAAAGCCAACTCGATAAATAAATACAATAAATATAAGCAAATATGAACAATATGTTAGAGCAATGAAGGAAAGGTACTTAACTTGACTGCGAGCAGCAAGAAAAGAGGGCTGTTCTCAGTCAAGTGATGTCAGAATGCCTTTGTATATGTCCATTGGTGGTTATATTTGTACACTGTTTGTTCCCATTGGCCCTTTTTCCTCTGGCCTTATGGGAACTGTAGTTTCTGGACTGCTGCTGTTTAATAAAGTAAGAAAAGAAACGCATAATAGGAGCCTCCGGTCTTGTCATAAAATGTCAATTTAAATGTCACATTCTAAACTAAAGGAAACACTGATGTTCACCAGTTATGGTTAACTAAAGTAATTAGAACTTACGCCCGCCATGCACAGTAATATCATCAATGATGTAATTTCAGGTGTCATCAGTGATGATACTAGTGATATCATAGAACATGTCATGAGTGATGTAATATATGAGTTCATAAGCAAGTACATCAAGAGGGTTATAGTTACATCAGGTAACCATTTGTAGTGAATTTCAATGTTTATTTAATTTAAAATGTGACATTTAAATTGACATTTTCACATAACAGTAATATCAATGTAACCTTTTCTGTTTTCAGTGAATTTCCAAGTTTTTTAAAATGGAAAGTGAGATATTATACTATACCTAAGTATAAAGTCCCTTTAACCTTTTTATTACCATATGTAATTATGCCATCCTGTCGAATCGGCCCACGACCTTCCTCTGCAGCCAGCCCCTGTGCTCCCCCGTGGCAGTAAAACCCCTGCTGCGCACAGCTTTCAACCATTCGCTGTGCAGAGCCTGGCCTGCCCCAATGAACCTGCACCCACTTCTTTTTTTATATTGTTTTTTGATCTCTTGGGACTCTCACACATGTAAAGTGGTTGCTCTGGCTCCCTTGAGAGTCTCGCTCGATTGCAGCACCACTTAACAAAAAAAGATTTTGGGTACTTGGCCCCAGTGGTGGCCACCTGGGACCCGCTAACAAGATACAGTTGGTGAGGATACACCTACCCCGCACCCTTTTACCTTTCTTTTTTCATTTCCAGGACGGAAGAACCAAACCAATCAGAGTGTGAGATCCCACAGGACACACTGGAGCGTCCCATTCTCATGGGGGATGTGTAAAATAGCCTCTCGGCCAATCAAATCACTATATTATTGGAAGATGCGTGCCCCCGTGAAACCAACCGTCCTGATATTTATACTTTTTGAACCTTCATTTCTCAAAAACTGCTGAACAAATTTACACCAAATCAATCAAGTTGGGCATAATTCTGTTCAGCTGTTTTCGCTTTAGCGGTGTCTAAAATTCCATGGGAACTTTGATTTTGGTATCTCGCCTTGTTCTTGACCACTGCTTCACAAATAACCCAAAACTTTCCTGGAAGGAGCTAAAGCTGAGAGAGATAAACTTTTTGGGGGAAAGTTTTGTGAAAATTAGTTGAAAGGCACCAAGGATATTAGCAAACCAAAAAAGTAATTTCCAAAGGTAACTAGTTACTAACTATAACTACTCATTGACGACCTCTCCTGTGTAATATATAATAGGAATTCTTATTATTTTGTTTATATTGAATGCGTGGAATTTTCATTTTGTGCTTAGACAGGAGTTTCATTTACTTTAATTTATAGTCCAATACATGTATACTTTTCTTCTACACAGATGAGGTTTGTCTACTTTTTACCAATTGTTAAGGAGTGTATGTTAATCTGTTGTTAATCTAGGATAATGATGTGTGTTGTACGAATTATTTGGCATCTTGTGGATGTTCTTTGGTGATTACTGTTCTGTATTTATATCCAAGGATAATCGTGGACGTGTTCAATATTATAACATTTATCAGTGACAATAGCATTGACTGCTGACATTTGCTTGATTTGAAACTTTTCTGTCCCAGACAAGGCAATCTCATAATTCCATCATGTAGAAATCAGTAAAAATGATTACCATTAAATTGGATAATACAATATTTATTTATTGCAACGGGATACGGTGGAAGTATATTATGAAGCACTATTTTAACTCATTTGTGATTATGCCATTAATGATGATGTGCTTGTAATTTTTATTAGGTTATCATGAGAGCTGTGTGTATTTTCAAACTGTAAATTCAAAGATGGATACCCTACGTATGTTTGTTGGTACGCGCGCAACTTGTGTTCTTTGATGGATTAGATGTACTTTTGTTCTGTATGTATGATGGCACTTATAGTTCGGTATCTCTGAAAATGATGTGTGCAATATGTTATTCAATGATAAGTGTGAAAATTATAATTCTAGTTTATGCTGATTGAAGGACTACGGTGTGTGTCAGGGTAGTACTGGCACCAGGAGCAGTCCTGGCATGCACCCTAAAAAATATGACCTATATTCGGAGATCGCAACCTTTATTAAAACATTCCTTGGTTAGTATCAAGGGGCGTTTTAATGGAGAAATTTGTTGTAAATGTAGCGTTTAAGCTTGCAGGCCAATAACATTTATCAAGACTGGAAACACCAAGCTCTGAAAAATGAATATTTACTTTCTGGCTCAGTGCTTTGCACATGGTAGCGAGATTTTAGTGTGTATTATGATGTCAGTGTGAGGGAACTGACCTTTTTGGCACATGGTGAGGGAGAGCCCTTTATGGGATGCAGGCTGAGAGGAGTGCCTGTGTGTGAGGGTTATATGTCTGTATAAGTGTACTGTTAATTATCCCGTGTGAGTGCATGGTTAGCAGCGGTGCCTGTGTGAGTGCAGGTTGAGTAAAGTGCATAGTTGTGTTGTCAATATGAGTGCAGGTGTAAGGCGAACACCTGTTATAAGGGGAGAGTGCAAGGGGAGAGTAAAAACTTTTCTAGCATCCGCGCTAAGAATTTTTCAACTCTATTAAGGACACGGAGGCGAGGATTATGCTTCTCTTTCCATGCTTTATTATTAACAGCAGCCAATGAAAACCATGAAAAATAAAAAAAACTACATTTCCCAACACTAGTAATATCACGTGATGAACCATAGAGGAGGAAGCCTATAAAGTGTTGCATCACACCCAGCCACTCCTCTTTCTTTGTCCAAAATTCGCAACAGAAAAAAACCAAAGTCTTAACATGAACTTGAAAACGAAAATCCTGAAAACAGAAGAACTGGAATCACACTTGACTGGAAGTAGAACGATGTCAAAACGGCCAAACTACTTCTCATCATTACCTAGGAAAAAAGAAAATTCAGGCCATAAACTGAATATCATAATAGATACTTATATCAACTACTAAACAGGGTGGGAAAGCACTGAAAAACAGTAACTCGTACATGAACTTAATGAAAATAATATGTACCACAATGAATAATATATAACAGTGCAATGGGATAATCCTCGCCTCCGTGTCCTTAATAGATTTGAAAAATTCTTAGCGCGAATGCTAGAATTTTTTTTATTCTATGTCAGGACCGGAGGCTCAGACTATACTTGTTCAAAGCTGATTTACAACCACCGATGCAATATCTACAATAGGTTTACAATAAAAGGTTTTAAAAGTTGACGGGGAAGACCAGTCTGCCGCCTTTAAAATGTCCTCTAAATGAGAACCCAAAGCTAAAGATTTTGAAGCCATAGCGCCTCTGGCAGAATGAGCACCAAAAACAGAAATATCAATGCCTGCTTCACTCAGTAACCAACGCATCCACCTTGCAAGGGTGGCTGAGGAAACAGGATGATACAGCTTAACTAAAGAAATTAGTAACTGACCCCCCATATCAGAACAAAATTCTTCTGTACTCACCTCATGAGCTCTAAGGCACTGCACCACACAAAGTTTGGGATTGTCCACAAAACAGGGATAAGAAACAGTCTTCAGATTGCATTTAGTTCTACGTGAAATAGAAAAAGAAACCCCATCAGGGGAAAAAACTCTCCCAGCCAGATCCAGGGCCTTAACGTCTGAAACTCTTTTACAAGAAATTAAGCATAACAACATAGTTTAGCTGACAGCTGTTTCCTAGACAAAAATCTATTGGAAGGCCAAGCTTCTAAAAAACGAAGAACAATATTCACATCCCAAAGGGATGAATAACGAGGACGAGGGGGATTAGAAAATCTGATACCTCTCATTAATTTGCACACAATTGGAGATTCTCCAATGGGTTTACCTTCCACTGGTAAATGGCCTGCCGAAATAGCAGAACGATAATTATTGATAGAGCGATATGCTAGACCTGACGCTGCAAGAGAGGATAAGAAATTTAGGACCAGACAGTGACCTGCTGAAGAAGGATCCGCACTCCTAGCACTACACCAAGAATCCCATCGCTTCCAGGCCGAAGCGTATCTCTTGTGAGTACTGGAGGACCAGGAACTTGCAATGAACTCGGAAGACTCTTGCGAAAGCCCTGGGATGCTCCATCTTTCCCTGAAAGACACCAAGCCACCAGGGATAGCTGACCCGACAGAATTAAAGGATGTAACAACCCCAGAGGGTCCTGGAGAAGATTCTCCCAGAAGGGAAGACGGATCGGATGATCGCAGCTCAATTCCATTGCCAACAGGAACCAAGCCTGAGATCTCTAAAGAGGAGTCACCAGGACCAACTCCGCTTGTTGACGCCTGATCTGCGCCAGGACCCTGGGAATCATCAAGAAAGGAGGAAAGGCGTAACTCCGTTCCTGTGACCAGTCCTGAAGAAAGGCATCTCTCTTTGATGCTTCCGGATCTGGTCTCCAACTGAAAAAACGTTTTATCTGCCGGTTGAGGCGAGACGCAAACAGGTCAATTGAAAAGGGGCCCCACCGTGCAGACAGAGTCCTGAAAACTCTGGGGTGCAACCTCCAATCGCTGAAGTCTCTCAGATGGCGAGAGTTCCAGTCCGCTAACAAGTTGTTGGTCCCAGGAAGGTACTCCGCCACAACTGAAATCCTGTGCTGAAGGCAAAAGTGCCAAAACTCTTTGGCTATCTCCGCTAGAATGCGGGAACGAGTTCCTCCCAACTTGCTGACATATCTCACCGCCGAGATATTGTCCATGCGAAAGAGGATACAACAGTTCGCTCTGATGGGAGAGGGACTCTTAATTGCAAAAGAGCCGGCTAGGAGTTCCTAACAATTGATGTGGAGGCTCAACTCCGTGCTGGACCATCTGCCTCCCGTGGACACTGATCCACACCGGGCTCCCCAGCCCCAACGACTGGCGTCGGATTCTATCACTACATCCGGATAAGAGCTGAAGATGGCTCTGCCGTTCCAGGCTTCCATATGATCTAACCACCAATTCATCTCTGCACGAGACTCCTCTGATAGGGGAACCTGATCTGCATAACGGAGGCCTTTCTGAAGATGAGATATCTTCAAACGTTGAAGGGCTCGGTAATGCAAGGGACCCGGAAAGATTGCCTGAATCGAAGAAGAAATTAGGCCCCCCATGCGGGCAATCGCCCTCAAGGATACAGTCTGTTTGGATAATAGAGACCTCAACTCTCTCTTGATCTAATGAATCTTCCCTGGGTTAAGAATCAATAGAGACTGCATCGAGTCTATCTGGAACCCCAGAAAATCTATCCGTTGAGATGGGACCAGAATTTATTTTTGGGCATTGATTATGAAGCCCAGACTTTGAAGCAGGGACACTGAACATTCCAGATGGGACAAAAGAAGGCCTCGATCCTGGGCCATGATCAGAATGTCGTCTAGATAAATAATTAACCTGACCCCTTGGGAGCAAAGGAATTCCACGACTGGACGCATTACTTTCGTGAAACACCAAGGGGCAGAAGACAGACCAAAAGGGAGAACTTTGTACTCGTAATATACGTTCTCCCAACAGAACTGGAGAAATCTCTGATGCGGAGAAAAAATAGGAATGGTCAGGTAAGCGTCCTTTAGATCTAGTCGGACCAACCAGTCTCCCTCCTGGAGAACGTCTCTCAGCAAATGGATGCTCTCCATTTTGAAATGATGATATAGCAAAAAAACGTTGAAGTCTTTTAAGTTTAACACCAGGCGAGAACTTCCACCTTTCTTGTCTACTAGAAACACTGGGCTGACAAAGCCCGAAGGGTGACGAGGCACTCTGACAACGGCGCCTTTCTTTACCAGAGCTGAAATTTCTGCGGAAATGAGACTGAGTTCTTTACGGGAAAAATATACCTGCCTGGGAAGGCACAGTTGATACAGGGATTCGTAAAATCTAGCTTGAATCCCTGCACGTTCTCCAAGACCCAAGCATCTGAGGAAATCAGGCGCCAAGCCTCCAAGAAATTCTGAGTTCTGCCCCCCAACATTACACCTGAACTTCAATCAAGCTCACCTGTGGCTCCTGAATCCTGGGAGAAAGATTGCTGGCCTTTGGCTCTCCCCCTGCGGAATCTGCCCCGACCATATCTTGGTCTCGACGGGTAGAAGGTGGAGGAGGAGGAATCGTACTCCTGGAAACCTCCTCACCCTTGCTGGTAGAAGCCACGTCGAGGGCCTTGTTGATTGAAGCGGCCGAAGGCAGGCCCTCTGTAGCGTCCGGCCCCTCTAAAAAGTGGACGTAGCACTTTCCGGATGGATCCTTGTGCCTTGTCCAAACTGGCGTAAGTGGAAACGAACTTGGAAAGTTCTTTCATAAAGGGGGACCCAAACAGCAAACCTTGGGCCACAGGGCCTGATTCAGATGCAGCAAGGACCGCCAATTTGGGGTCTAGCTTCATCAACACAGGTCTGCGACGTTCCGAAGAAATGGCGCAATTGGCATTGCCTAAGAAGCAAAGAGCTCTCTGAGCCCAACCCACTAGAATGTCCGGATTGATAGGATCCCTGGACTCCTTGGCCTGAAAGGCCAATTCTAAGATTTTTGTTAAAGGACCGGAAATATCCAAAAGCTTATCTTGGCATCCGCGCCAGGCACGATCTATACCCTTCTTAGGGTCTTTTGCGGATTTCTTGAGGAATGTGACCAGAGTAGGATCTAATTCGGGAGTCTCTGTAACTTTGGAGGGAAAATCTGGCCTGGGGCACTCACATCTCAGCCTGGAGCGAATATCCTTATAGAAGCTGTGCCTAATGTGGGCCTCTACATAATCCGCTACCTCAGGGGGTGGTAACCACAGTGAAGATCTGGGGTGCACTATGTCCTCTGGTTCAAAAGTCAGAACCTTAGGGGCAGGAGCCTCCTGATGATGAGCTTTCTTCTTGCGCTTACGAGGGGGGGCATCACCCTGCTCGGAGGAGTGCTCGGAGGAAGAAGAAGAAGCTGGGTCACTAACAGCTTTCTTTTGCGATCCCGCATTATAGTCATGCTCCCTTGCCATGTTTCTTATAAGGGATTCACAGTCCGCAGCATGCGGGTTAGTAACCTGTTTAGAAGCTTGAATGCTTGATGAAAGGAAAGATTCGCCAATGGGTTGGGCGCTCGCCGGGGCTACCCAGTCTTGCTGCTCCACCAAACCCAATAGATGGTGCTTGATGGGTTGAATGGCTTGAGCTAAAGCCTGATTGACTGAGTGACGCACTCCTGCATCAAGAGCATACACCAAATCCTGGTCAAACGACCCAGTTGTCTCATCCAGATAGTACAATTCTTTGGCCTGGTCATCATAGCCAGCCATACTGTGTCACAGCAGAAGGTGCTCCAAAGGAGCAGTCAAAAGTCTTAAGAAGCAGGGCAGAAAACAAAATACTCAGATAAGAGGTGGAGGGAGCTGCCCTGTGAATAGGTTCAATAAACCCTGGAAGCAGGCCCAGCCTGAATAATAATTATTTCAACCCCAGTGTCCAGGCACTGGGGTGTAGTTGGGGAGCTGAGCCGGTGGTAATAAGAAAACAAGCAATTAATAGCGCAGCAGCGCTAGCCTTTGAAGAGGCAGAGCCTCTGTAGCAGCGTCACACGAACGTGAAGCTAAACGGCCTAAAAGGGCTTAAATAAGTGAAAACACGCGCTCCGGTACGAGCGCTAGTTGAAATGGGGGCGCCCTGGTGGAAAGGCAAACAAAACTCCGCTTGGCTGACAAGCGCGAGTAATTGGAAGGCCCCCCGGGGCAGAATAAGCAAAGCGCGACTGTTTGCGGGTTGGCACGAGAACAGAAGGGCTCCAGAGAAGCGTGCAGAAGAACAGCACTGCTCCGGCCAACGCGCTCACGTAGCGCGTGTAATAAAATTGGCAATAAAACTTTAAACACCGGCAAAAAGAGAGGACTGCGCGGGAACGCGCGAGCCCTCGTTCCCCTGCTCCCACTCCACTATTTACAAAAAGCGATCCAAAGGACGCTTTAGAACAGAGGGAAAAAACGCTCCATACATTTTTGCAATCGATAACAGATAAAAAGACAAAATCACTTAACTGGCTGCAAAGCAGCAAAGAAAGAGGAGTGGCTGGGTGTGATGCAACACTTTATAGGCTTCCTCCTCTATGGTTCATCACGTGATATTACTAGTGTTGGGAAATGAAGTTTTTTTTACTTTCCATGGTTTTCATTGGCTGCTGTTAAAAATACAGCATGGAAAGAGAAGCATAATCTGAGCCTCCGGTCCTGACATAGAATCTGCAACAGTGCTGAGCGAATAGTGTACGGAGTGTAGGTTTTTGGTAAGTTTATGGGGCAGCTCAGGTTCGTAGGCATACAGACGGTAAACAGCGATTTCAGTTCTTGTAAAGTAAAGTCAGTGTGCTGTTCGCAACTACTGTGATTGAATGCAGATCCCAGTTTCCAGTCCCTGAAAAATTGCTCAATGGGTAAAGGGATCTGCTGGAGACTTGCAGGCTGGAGTAGAGAGTTTCCAAGCGGCTGCTTGCAAGGCATCCGGTCTGGTGTCCCTCACAAGCTCAGTACGCTTAACCCTGAGCCCCCCACCCATCCACCGATGGGGGGAGTGAGGAAGGAAAATGGCCCACCTCATCTTTCCTCCAGTGAGTCCTCATACTCCATCTCACCTGATGCCTCAATTTCCCCACCTCAAACTCAATCTATATGCATTACTGTGCAGTTATACAGCCATATATGCTAATGGGCCAGTTCAGCATGGGAAGCAGATAGAGTGACAACAGAGGTCCAAATGACTTCACTATTGAATTCGATTTTTTATAACTATTAAAATAGTGATTTCATTATTTTTTATAGCTTTTCCCATTTCCAATATTATGTATTAGTATTTTAATATGTACTCTGGTTTTCTGTGTGGGACAGGTAGGCATTCCATAGTGAACATATCTTTTAGGGCCTTGCCACTGTATGGACATAGTAGCATTAATTTTCTACATGTCCCCCTCTTAAATACCATGCTCCCAACCTTCTGGTCTACAAGGCCTAGATAGAAGCAGGAGTGTGGAATTTAATAAAATATCTACTTGGCACCGCTGGCTTCATAAATCTACGTGTCCTGTAACAAAATCCACTTGTCCCTTTGGTGCCATGTAGTGCAGCGACAGAATATGGCAGCAATCTCATTATATAAGGGCTCTGATAATAGCCTCTCTGATTATGCCAGGGTTCATACTATAGTACGGTTTAAATACTAGCAGATCCCTTATTTTGCCACCTTTCTACACATGTACATGCTGAGGATGTAGGTAGCAGTAAGCAATAGTTCCAAGTTTGGAATGTCCTTTTGGGTCTGTGCAAATCTACGAAATGGCTTGATTTAGGAGGTTTTACCAGCTCTTCTCTCATTGTTTTCCATACTGAGAAAGCTTGGAAATGTATTCCTGACAGTTGAGGGATGAAGTAATTGAAGGGGAAGCAAACTTGTAAGTGATCAGCAGATTTTCGCATGAGCAAATCTAGACATACATATTTGCTTGAGCTAAAATGTAGTTCACAAATATTTTCTAGGAGTACCATTTCCTGGCCTACTTCTGTAAATTCTTGATAATTCATGAGTCATATATCTGCACTAATGCAAGGACATATATCAAGGGTGCACTTTTGTGACTTTTTTAAAGAATTGGGCCCCTAATTAGGTCTAGCATTAACCATGACCTTATGTTTCAAATACAGTTCTATCTCTCTTTCTCTATATTTGCTGACTTCACTATGAGTGACAGCATTGTGCTCTTTCACAAGGAACAGATCGCCACACAAAGTAGTTTTGTTCAATGACAGGAACTACTGTGGCAGTGTGTGCTTTTTGAGACCACAATATATGTTTTCCTTTGCCATTGTTATAATAGTGAGGTCTCCTGACCAGTGACGATACTTGGGCCCTCCTGGGTACTGACTCCGGTGGTGGTCTCCTGACCAGTAACGATACTTGGGCCCTCCTGGGTACTGACTCCGGCGGTGGTCTCCTGACCAGTGACGATACTTGGGCCCTCCTGGGCTATGACTCGGGCGGTGGTCTCCTGACCAGTGACGATACGTGGGCCCTCCTGGGCTATGACTCCGGAGGTGGTCTCCTGACCAGTGACGATACTTGGGCCCTCCTGGGCTATGACTCCAGCGGTGGTCTCCTGACCAGTGACAATACTTGGGCCCTCCTGGGCTATGACTCCGGCGGTGGTCTCCTGACCAGTGACGATACTTAGGCCCTCCTGGGCTATGACTCCGGCTGTGGTCTCCTGACCAGTGATGATACTTGGGCCCTCCTGGGCACTGACTCCGGCGGTGGCGGTGGTCTCCTGACCAGTGACGACAGTGCTGGCGGTTGGGTCTCGACCGCTGGGAATGATGGCGCCCTTCTCCGCCGTGATACTCACAACATTCTGGCCAGACTTCCTCTGGGCCTTCCCCACCTTTGGTGGAGTCACAGCTGACTCTCCAATCCCCTTGGAACCCATGTGAGTTGGTTTCTCACCAAGAGGCTTCACACGGTCCCGTCGTCCACTCGCCAATTTCAGAGCCTTTACAGGGGGTGGGCTGCCAGTGCCTTGGCTCCTGGTCACACTGCCTGTCCTGGTGGCCGGTGCACTCCACATACCTTGAACAGGCACCACTGGTATTGGAGGCTTTTTGGCTGAGGCGCTACGACGGGACTGATGAATTGGAGGGGGGGGGGTGGGGGCAAAAAGGTCAACTTTACAGAGGGACAGTTTCTGACGGACACTGGGATGGGTAGTTGGAGGGGGTCTGGGAGTAGAGGAAGAGGAGGTGGTTGTAGGAGGTGTCACTTTAGGTGATTTGGGTGCAGGTGCAGGTACTGGAGGCTGTCGAGAGGTGGATGGATGTTGGGTGTGTGATTGCCGGCGTTTGTGTACCTTGGGAGGGGGCGTCACAGGCACACTGGGAGAGGACACAGGGGACGCGTAAATGGCAGTGGAGGTGGTGAGTGCAGGTGAGCGGCTTGTGGTGCTGGGTGTCCTAGTGCGATTCCTGGTGCCTATAGATGTGGTACATGCAGGGGTGTGTGTGTAGACGAGACTGGGAGGGATGAGGGAGAAGAGGAGGAGGGAGACACAGTGGAGGCAGTGGATGTTGCTGTGTCTGTATGAGTGTGATGCTTGTGTGAGTGCCTGTGGGTTGTGTGGTGCCTATGTTTGCTTGAGCTACTTGTGTGTGCTGACTTGTGTGCATGCTGGTCTGTAGGTGTGCTTGGGATGGGCTGGGGTACAGGGGATTGGGTCTGGGTGGAGGAGGTTGGAGGGGGGAGGCTAGACACAGGGACAATGGCTGCCATCAGTGCTGAGGCCAGAGATTGCAGGGTTCGCTGAAGGACAGCCTGACCAGAATGAATGCCCTCCAGGAATGCATTACCGTGTTGCAACTCTCGTTCTACACCCTGGATGGCATTCACAATGGTAGACTGCCCAACAGTGAGTGACCTGAGGAGGTCAATGGCCTCCTCACTGAGGGCATCAGGGGTGACTGGGGCAGGGCCTGAGGTGCCTGGAGCGAAGGTGATGCCCACCCTCCTGGGTGAGCGGGCACGGGGCGAAGGCTGAGGGGCTGCTGGGAGGTGGCGGCTGTACCTGTAGAAGTGGGGTGCACAGATGGTGCCGCCACCATAAAGGAGCTCCCATTGTCGGACGAGTCCGTGTCGCTGGTTGGTGATCCGGTGGCAGACGTGAAGCTCCTCTCGCCCTCCGTCCCACTGGTGCATTCTGTGTCCGTGGTGTGGCCCTCCATGGCCATGTGGGATGCAGATCCCTCGTGCTCCGGTGCCACTGTACCTCCGCCTGATGATGCTGATGCACAAAAGAACAGGGAGAGCAGAACAGGGGGGGGGGAGAGACAGAAGAAAGACAGGTTGAGTGCATGGCATACCGCGACCGTTGGCGGACAAGACAGACACAGCAGCCCCCTGCATTACGTCGTGCTCCTGCCTTCTGCATATGCATTTTCTGGGATATGGCCTACATGGCAATGGTGGACATCTGCACACGTGGATGCCACAGGGGCAACTATAACTCGACTTGGCACTCTACTGAAGTGGGGTAGAGTGCCACATGGGCTGCATTACAGAGGGGCCTAGTCTTTGTGTTTCTTCCTGGCCTAGGTACACCCACAGGCCTCCTCCCCCACCCAGACCCCTCTACTGCGCGCAAAGTCCGCAGAATGTGGTTGTACTCACCCCCTTGTGTCTGCTGTGATGCCCTCAAGCGCCCATCCAACTCCGGGTAGGCCACCACCAGGATCCGGAACATCAGGGGGGTCATGGTGCGACGGGCACCCCTCCCACGTTGGGAGGCCATCCCCAGCTGAGCCTCCGCCGTCTTCTTGCTGCAGCGGCGAATGTCCTCCCATCTTTTCCGGCAGTGGGTGCCCCGTCTCTGGTGGGCCCCAGGGTCCGGACCTCCTTGGCGACGGCACGCCAAATGTCCCTCTTCTGGTGGGCGCTGACCTACATGACATGCACAAGGGAAGCAGAGAAGTCATTACTAACTGCACCGTCGATATGAGTGGCCCCCCTCCCTACTCTAGCCATGTGGCCCATTCATTGACATGCATTATTGTTCCCTGAACACTGTCCCCTTCCCTCTTCCAACCAGCCCTCTCCACCCAGGCCTAGCCCATACAACGTGCTCCCTGTGTACTAACCTGTTGGTCTGGAGGACTGTAGAGTAGCGTGTACTGGGGGAGGACCCCGTCTACCAGTTTCTCCAACTCCTGAGCAGTGAAGGCAGGGGCCCTTTCCCCAGACGCAGCAGCCATCGTCGCTTCCAGACCGAGGTCACAGCAGCACTTGCAGTGTAGGTCCTCTTCTGTCAAAGGTCAGGTATCTAGTGATTGAACAGATAGAAAATGGCAGTGATGTCGCCGGCGCACCTGTTCATTGGGTCCAGTGTTAACCAATGCTGCATTGCGCCTCGGTCTACGACCGCCTACCGCCACGGTGTGCAACGCCAGCGCTGTTACCCCACAATTCCATTGTCCCAGTTTAGAGGTCAGGCAGCTGCCATTTCAGGGGCCCACATGGCTTCATTTACCTCTGCGTCACACATAGCTAGGCCTACACTCAACACACATACAGGAAGGGTTTTTTGATTGGTGTAGTCTTGTGTGTAACTGTGGGTAAATACCTGGATGAAAAATGACTGATTTGTCGCTGTTGTCCTTCGTAGGCACCGTCAGCTGGGACATGTGAGAAGATGGCAGAATCCTCCGGTGCACCGACCGCTGGTGGACCTGTTGACAATGGAAGAACGTCATCACCTACAGGTTTGACCGTGCCACAATCCAGGAACTATGTACCCTGTTAGAGCCAGACCTGATGTCACCAATCCGCCATCCCACTGGAATCCCCCCTGACGTGCAGGTGCTGTCTGTGCTCCATTTCCTTGCAAGTGGGTCATTCCAGACGAAAGTGGCCATGGCATCAGGGATGCCCCAGCTTATGTTTTCCAACGTTTTGTCCAGAGTGTTGTCTGCCCTGCTGAAACACGTAAGGAGATACATCATTTTCCCTGAGGTGGAAGATTTGCCTACTGTGAAAGGTGACTTCTATGCCCTTGGACATATCCCCAACGTCATCGCTGCCATTGATGGCACCCATGTAGCTCTGGTCCCCCCCACAGGAGTGAACAGGTGTTCAGGAACAGGAAGAGTTATCATTCCATGAATGTTCAGATGGTCTGTTTGGCAGACCAGTACATCTCGCAGGTAAATGCTATGTTCCCTGGCTCAGTGCATGACACCTACATCCTGCGGAAAAGCAGCATCCCTGGTATGATGGGTCAACTCCAGAGGCACCGTGTATGGCTATTGGGGGACTCTGGTTACCCCAACCTGTCCTGGCTACTGATCCCAGTGAGGAATCCCAGGACCAGGGCAGAGGAACGCTACAATGAGGCCCATGGGCGGACTAGGAGGGTGATGAACGCACCTTCGGCCAGGTTCAGGTGCCTCCATATGACAGGTGGTTCCCAATTCTACTCACCGAAGAAGGTGTGCAAGATCATCATCGCCTGCTCCATGCTTCATAATTTGGCTTTGCGACGCCGGGTGCCTTTTCTGCAGGAGGATGGTCCAGATGACGGTGTTGTGGCAGCTGTGGAGCCTGTGGACAGTGATGAGGAGGAAGCTGAGGAAGAAGACAACAACAACAGGGAGCCAGTCATACAGCAATATTTCCAGTGACACACAGGTGAGAACATTTTCATTTTTTCCATTACATTAACTTTCACACGTCTACCTCTATCCTGTCTGTCGATATCAACCAGTATTTGGTAACTGAGTTTTTCCTTTCAATTACGGTTTCACAGGTGTGGTTACCAACGTGTGTTATCTGCTTGCATCCTTCAAGGACTTGTGGTGTGCGACATAGGTATGTTGGATTTACAATGGGGAACGCATTATGACTCTGTCATTGATAATACATATTAACAATCTCACAGACTGACTCAAGATTGTTTTTTGTTTCAAGGGTGTTTATTGAAGTGCTCAGAATAGGGAGGGGGTTGTAATATGAGGATGGGTGATGGTGGAGGAATGTCCATGGCAGAGTCCAGTCTATTAGTCTCACAGGTGCTTTGCCCATCTGGGCATAGGAAGTGGAGCTGGGGCAGTTCAGGTATGGACAGGGTAACAAAGTGAGTCAGTGGGGGGACACTCAGAGTGGTCTCATTTTCTGGCGGGGGTCTTGCCATCTTGCTCTGTCCTGTTCCTGGCTCTCAGGGACCGCTTGGTGGTTGTCTGTCTGCAGGGGTTGGGGTGCTGGTGTGGTGGTCCTGTGGCGGGCGTCCTGTCCACTAGCGCCGGCGGAGGTGGTGGGCAGTTCATCGTCCTGGCTGGTGTCAGGGGCCACTTGGAGTGCCACGGTGTCCCTCATGGTTTTTTGTATGTCCTTCAGCACCCCTGCGATGGTGCCCAGGGCGGAGCTGATGGTCCTGAGCTCCTCCCTGAACCCCAAATACTGGTCCTCCTGCAGGCGCTGGGTCTCCTGAAACTTGGCCAGGACCGTAGCCATCGTCTCTTGGGAGTGGTGGTATGCTCCCATGATGGAGGATAGGGCCTCGTGGAGAGTGGGTTCCCTTGGCTTGTCCGCCCCCTGTCGCACAGCAGCCCTCCCAGTTCCCCTGTGTTCCTGTGCCTCCGTCCCCTGGACCGTGTGCCCACTACCACTGCCCCCAGGTCCCTGTTGTTGTTGGGGTGGTGGGTTATTGTGGGTTCCCTGTAGTGGTGGACACTCAGCTGATTGACCTGTCCTGGGTACGGAGGTTTGGGCCCGCTGGGTGGGTGCTGTGCTGGTGTTACCAGAGGGTGGAAGGTCTGTGGTGGGCTGTGCCTGTGCGAGGGGAACCGACTGTCCCGAGGCCCACGATGGTCCGGGCTGGTCATCCAGTAGGGCAGAGCTGCTGTCGTCACTGTGGGCCTCTTCTGGGGGTGGAGTGGTGTTGTCTGGACCCTCTGGTGTGGTGACGGTCCTTCGGGTTCCTGCAGGGGCATAAGAGCATGATTATAGCATGTGTGTGTGTGATGTTGTGCAATGGGTGGGTGTCCCTGTACCCCGGTGGTAGCATTCCTGTGTGGGGGCTTTTGTGATGATGGTTAGGGGGTGTTCTGGGTATGTGCAGTGGGCATGCTTTAGTGAGGGGTGACCATGCTTAGTTGTGTCATGCAGGGCTTGGTGTTGGGATGTGTGGTTTGTGTTCTTAGTACATTAGTGAGGAGTTGGAGTGATAGGGGAGGGTGGGGGTGTGTGATAGCATGCAGGTAGGGTGGGGGATTAGATAGTTAAGATTTGACTTACCAGTGTCCCATCCTCCACCGACTCCTCCGAGGCCCTCTGGATATATGATGGTCAAGACTTGCTCCTCCCATGTTGTTAGTTGTGGGGGAGGAGGTGGGGGTCCGCCGCCAGTCCGCTGCACCGCGATGTTGTGCCTGGAGACCGTTTAACGCACCTTCCCCCGTAGGTCGTTCCACCTCTTCCTGATGTCCTCCCTATTTCTTGGGTGTTGTCCCACAGCGTTGACCCTGTCGACGATTCTGCGCCATAGCTCCATCTTCCTGGCTCTGGAGGTGTGCTGTACCTGTGAGCCAAATAGCTGTGGCTCTACCCGGATGATTTCCTCCACCATGACCCTGAGCTCCTCCTAGGAGAAGCGGGGGTGTCTTTGGCGTGACATGGGGTGGTGTGAGTGTTGATGTGTGTGGTGATGTGTAGTGGTGTGTGGTGTTTTATGCATGGGTGTGGTGTGGGTGATGGTGTTGTGTGCCTCTGTATGGTGGTGTTGTCTTGGCTGTGCTGTCTCTCTGGCCTTCGTCCGTAAATTTTGGTCATAGGGGTTTGTGGGTGATGTGGGTTTGTGTTTTATATTGTGTTGGGTGTGTGGGAGTGTTGTTTGTATGTGTGTCAGGTGTGTGTATTTCAAATTGTCCAATGTGGCGGTGTTTTGGAGATATGTGTGTATTTTGAGCGCGGCGGTGTGTACCGCCAATGGAATACCGCGGTTGAAAGACCGCCGCGTGGATTCGTGGGTCGTAATAGCATGGGCGTGTTTCTGTTGGCATGGAGGTGGAGGTTTTGTTTTTGCCAGTTTAACACTGACCTTTGGTGTGGCGGACTTGTGTGGGTGTATTTCAGCGGATTCCGAGATGTGTGTCATAATAGCTGTGGCGGACTACCGCCGCCGCAGCTGTGTCTTGACGGTCTTCTGCACACCGGTAAGCACCTTTTACCGCCAATGTTGTAATGACCCCCAATATGTCTTGGGCTTCCAGCAATAGGAATTCCACACCCCTGTAGAATAAACTTGCTAATATTTAAGAGGGAGCCTCACACCCTTCGCAACTAATAAGACAATTTCCTACATTAGCATTAACTCACAGTTCAGCAACACAAGTCATCCACACTACCAAAACTAGTCACAATACGTCCTTTCTTCACTCACATAAGCAATTGACTACAGCCAATTACAAACTCTTCCTTAATTTATCACACTTTTCTCCATCATCAGTCATTTCTTTTTTTTAACAATTCTGTTTATCC
Organism: Pleurodeles waltl; assembly: GCF_031143425.1. Lineage (NCBI taxonomy): Eukaryota > Metazoa > Chordata > Amphibia > Caudata > Salamandridae > Pleurodeles > Pleurodeles waltl. The sequence goes on from NC_090449.1 coordinate 119,820,632, forward strand.
AGTTTTGAAAAGACAAAACAGCTATACATAAAACACACACAAAGAATGTATTTGTTCAGCCAGTAAGATGCCATGTTGTCATTGCCATGTTGTAATCCCAATGAGAAGACATGCATATATGTGAAGTCCAAAATGTTTAAATTGCAGTTCATCTATTGTGTCAGAGACCCTCTCTATCTGTTATCTAACTGTGCCTTTCAAACAATGTGGCCTGAGGAGGAGCTATCCAGAGAACTCTTCATGCCATAGTGGAGTTTCACCCATGAGTCCCTCCTCCCACAGAGGCATCTAAGTAAAGACTACCAGAGCCTCCAAACTGTTGCTGGTGGTCAATTCTGTGGTGGTTTGCTGCCATATATGTAGTGCAGGGGGATCTATCCCACAGTAGCCAGTGCTGCATCTTATAAGCTAGGTCCTCTGTTGGTCCACATATTCGGTTGTTCAGGACTCAAATGTGGGATGCTTTGTAGTAAGAAGCAATATCAACAATTGCCAGACTACTATTGTATGTTGCCTTGCAGCACTTTGCCAATGCTACTGTATGAGTGACACCACTACTATAAGTGGAGGTGGTGGTCCCAGGGCTGAAAGCAGATTGGGGAGGTGGGCCCTCTGCTTCACAGTGTATTGTGTGCCCAGGGATGGGGGCCACGTGAGTCCCCTCACCTTCTAATTAGTCAGCTCTTGACAGGGTATCCAAGAGCTGTCAGGTCCCAGAGGAAGCAGTGAACACGAGGGATAAGCAAAGAGAGAAGCCACACAAAAAACGGGGAGTGGGGTAAGCAAGGAGAAAGTAGTGAAAACCAGGTAAAAGCAAGGAGAACGCACACAAAAACAGGAAAAAAAGCAGGGAGAAAGCAGTGAGAATGAGGGAAAAGCAAGGAAAAGGCACTCAAAAAATGGGGGGAAGGCAAGGAGAAAGCAGTCAGAATGAGAAAAAAGCAAGGATAGGGCACAAAAAAATGGATGAAAAGCAAGGAGAAAGCATAGAAACTAGGGACAAGTAAGGATAAGGGACAAAAAAGTGGGGGGGAAAAACAAGAGAGAGCAGTGAAAATGAGGAAAAAACAAGGGGACGGCATCCACAAAAATGGGGTAAAAAACAAGGAGAGAGCATTGAAAACAAAGGAAAAGCAAGGAGAAGGCACACAAAAATGGTGAAAAAGCAAGGAGAAAGCAGTGAAAACGAGGGAAAAAGCTAGGAGAAAACAGTGAGAACGAGGGAAAAGCAAGGAGAGGGCACAACAAAAAACAGCAAATAGCTTGGAGAAAGCAGTGAAAACAAGGGAGAAGCAGGGAGCAGGCATGCAAAAAATGTCAGAAAAGCAAGGGGAAAGCAGTGAAAATGAGGGAAAAGGAAAGAGAAGGCACTCAAAAAATGAGAGGACAAGCAAGTAGTGAGTAGTGAGAATGAGGGAATAGCAAGGAGAGGGCACTCATAAAATGGGAAAAAGCAAGAAAAAGACAGGAGCAAGAATGATGCAGCAGCAGGTGGAGCGCTAGGCCTGTGACTTCAATAGTCCCCAAACCTGGCCCAACTGGTGGGGAGGACAAATAGAAAAACAAGCATGTGGGATTGCAATTGTTTATAACAAAAGTTTGCTGCTAATTCGTGGCAAAAATAAAACAAAAAACAATGATTTGGGCCCCCTGCGAGGTCCTTGTGGGACCCCATCACCAGGCCCAAGGGATCAGGGTATTCCTACACCGCCCCCTTCTTTTTTTTTTTTTTTGGGACTAGACTTATTCTGAGTCCCAAGATGTCTGCCAGCACTTCCTGGATGAGATGTGTCGGATACACATAGGATTCCCGTCCCCAGATATATACATTTCTTTTTGTTCTCATAACTCCAAAACTACTCAGCGGATTTACATAAAATTAGAAAAAGGGCTCTTTCTGGACCAAGAGCTAGCTTTCTGCCAAATGTGCTTTAATTTTGTCCAGCAGTTCGGGCTTTAGTAGTGTCTAAAATCCCTATGGGAAACTGCATGCGGAAAACATATTTTGGGGCGCCCTTTTTTCTCAGCCCCCACTTGATAAAACACTCCGAAACTTTCCGCACAGCAGCAGAAGTTGAGTACTAGTTTTGAAACATTTTGCAAGGGTTTGTCAAGCAGCATAAAAAGGTATTGGTAAAATAAAAATGCTTTGCCTATGGAAACTAGGGGCCTGATTTAGATCTCGGTGGAGGAGAATATTCACTGTATTACGATTTTATTATTTCTTATGGGGAACGTAATACGGCGGATGGGATTTCGGTCATGTTTCTGACAGAGTATTCCCTCCACCGAGATCTAAATCAGGCCCTAGGTCCTAACTACTGGTGACTGCCAGTAGGTAGTATATATCTATATATATCTATACATATCTATATATATATATATATGTGTATATATATATATATATATATATATATATGTATATATTTATTTATATATATATGTGTGTATATATATATATATATATATATATATATATATTTATATATTCACTGAAAAAAAAACAAAGGTTACAGGGACGTTATAGTTAGGAAATAGAATTAAAACAGGGCTCGCAAAATCATAAAAATTTTACTAGACCTGCTGGTTGAGTAACTTAAATAATCTGCTAGCCCTAACTGTAATGTACTTGACTCTTAACCGGGTCTCCAGTTATGGGACCCTAGGCAAATAGTTTACAGAGTCACCTTTTTCTTAATTCTCACATATGATTGCACCTTCAAATATGTGAGCTCAGCATTTCTACAGTACAAAAAACCCTCTTTTGTTTAAGTAGACTAAAGTTTGCTGTATACATCACAAGAATCTAACCCACATACCCATGAGGTCTAGCCCACATGACCTAGAACTTCTTTTAGTTTACTAACAACATTGCCATCAGGGCAGGAGTGTTTCTCAGTTTGCTTAAACATTCAATTAAAAAAGATATATTACTAAACCATGATGTGGTATCATATGGTCATTTACACATAGTAACTTTTCAAGAAATTTCCAAAAACCTATTCACTAATTTGCAGCTTTACTGATAAAACTATACAGTATATTAACAATCTGTGAAAAATGGGTTTCAGAAAACATATCCTTTGCACATCAACATGTAAAGTATTCGGATTTGTTTTCCTCCTATTAAAATATTTTTTCATCACACAGAAATATAAACAAACATTTCAATGCAACTGGTCTCGCATTTGCTCGAGTTAGAGCTATTAGCGTTGCAAACTCCTAACCGGACTTTTCTTGCCACACAAATTACAAGAAAAAAAAACACAGCGCGATCGCGCTATGTAAAATGCAGCGCGATCGTACTGAAATTGAAAACTGAAAAACCGAGCGCGATCGCGCTATGTAAACCCCTGCTCGATCGCGCTGCATGGTAAATAAAAAGATAAAGTAGGCCCGAAACCATGCTGAAAACATCGAGCCTCGAATGGTTTTAGTACTTTACCGGTGCTGTGTAGGTGGGCTAAACACCAGAAAAGGCATGACGTATGCATGCCTTTCACAAATGAAAGCAAGCAGATTTTAAAAAGGCAAGCCCACGAACCAACGAAAGTGACTGACGTGACATGAGTGTGGTTAGAAGCCCAAAGAGGGATTACAGAATGGGACGGAGCGCTTTGCGCTCGCCCATAAAAAGGACTTTCACAACTACTGAAATATATTTTGAAATGTTCGCTCATTTGACTTAGTCATTTAAATGTTGTGTGTTAGGAAAAACCTGACACCCTATATCCTTTTATTTTACATTCTAAGCAGAAGGTCACACATTACATAGTCCTGGAACTCTGCAGTCAGAAGGAAAATTAATTGTAAGAAAAACTTACTTTGACCTCTGTCGAGCAAATGTCACATAAGAACAAGATTTAAAGGCATCTTTTATTGCCCCTCCACTTTTCAACTGAACAGAACACCTGTTCAGTGTCAACTCACTGGACCTGATCAAATAAGATTCGCCAATGCAAGTGGTTGAGTGTTTTTTTTTAGCCCTGTAAAACATAGAATTTCACTTAAAAAAACAAAGGTTACATGGATATTATAGTTGGGCTCACATTTTAAACATACAAAACCATAGAAATTTGCCTACCATAGTTAGAGTTATCTCCAGGAACTATATCTCGTGCCCTAAGGTAACTATAACTCGTGCCACAGCAATGCAGTTTTTTTGTCAACAAATTTACATCAAATACTACATTTATATTATCAGTGATGTTATCATAGGTGTCATGAGTGCTGTAATTTGTAGGGTAATTAGCAGTGCATGGTGAGGGTGCGAGTTATAGTTACCTTAGGGCACGAGTTATAGTTACTTGAGATAACTCTATTACAGATGAATTTCCATGGTTTTCTATGTTTGAAATGTGAGCCTAACTATAATGTCCTTGTAACCTATTGTTTTTAAGTGAATTTCTACGTTTTTTTAAACGTATAGTAATTTTCATTACTATACATGAATCCAACCCCTCTAACCACCCAACCCTGAGAGAAAGAGTGAGAGAGAAAGTGCGAGATTGAGAGAGAGAGCAATTTAGGCTTTGAAGAATGATATACTTAGAAGGAGATGTTTCCAGACAAATTGAAAAGGAAAATGTTTTTGTCAATTAAAAAGAGTGAGATCACCTTTCAGTATGTAACTTAAATATTTATAGTTGAAAATAAACTAAAGAAGGAAACGACCAGAGACTCACCTAGAATAGAACCCTTAACCTTTGGTGTGTATATCTGAGACCTTAACCACTAGGCCAGAGGTGACTCCTTACTGTGCAGTGTCCAGACTTAGCTATGCCATTCAGCCCCCTCCCCTCTTCCATCCCATCATAGGATGGAAGAGAGAGACAAAGTAACAAGATCATGTCCTGTAGGAGCCAGCATTGCTCCCACAAGTAGGGAGCTGCTTTAAATAGCAGCTCCATCCTTGTGGGAGCAATGTTTTCATCTGTTTCCCTGCACATATATTTGCATGCTGGGAAACAGATGAAAACTTCACTTTCTGCAAGTGAGAGCTCCACGGGACATAGCAGGAGCTGGCCCTGAGGGTGGTGGTCCCCACACCCAACATTGGCTCCTCGAGGGAGGCCGTGCGGCCCCTCTTCAACATAAAATAGCCCTGGGGAGGTGGCAGTACCCAGCGGGGGGTCTGAAATGGACACCCCTCATTGTTTTATTTTAGTCCCGGGGAGTTGTGCTCCCCGGGGCTGTGAAAGGGCCACGCGGCCTCCCTCATACACTGTACAGTGGAACCACGAGGGAAGCCTCAAGGCCCCCACTGTCCCAGCCAGCTCCCCGCCTCCTGCAGGAGGTGACATTGCCCTTGTACACAGGGAGCTGCTACCCATGCAGCTCCCCATGTGCAAGAGCAACCGTTTCATCTCTTTCCCTGTCAGCCTCTTTGCAGGCAGGGAAAGAGATTAAACCTCTGCTTCCAGTGGGCAAGAGCACTTTGACAGCTCTCGCCTGCTGGAAGCGGTGTAGGGAGCTGTCAAAGCTCCCGCCAAGTCAGACTAAACAGCTACGTCCCAGGCGTGTGCACCCTGGGACATAGCAGGAGCCGGCCCTGGGGAGTGGCAGTCCCCAAGGCCATTATTGCCTCCACGAGAGGGGGCGTGAGTTCCCCTCCAACATTTGACTTAGCCACAGTGATGTGGTGGTCCCCAGGGCCAAGGGTCCGCGACGGGCCAGCTTCATATATGTTATTTCAGCCCCATGGAGGTTGCGGTTCCCTGGGCTGCATGGGGGAACCAGACGCACCACCCATTTGAATAAATTTCCCCAGGGAGATGGCAGTCCCTTGGCTGCGTGGGGTGGCATATGTCCCCACTCCCCCCCATTAAAAAATACTATTTTCCCTGGGGAAGTGGTGGTCCCTAAGGCCTTTTTTTCACCCCACAATACTCCCAGGACCTGACCCACCCGGGAGCAAATAAAAGGAAAAGTGCGGGAGACCGGGCTTTTTAAAACAAAAAATCTCAAAAAATGACACAGATTCATCTTTGGATTTTTCTGAGATTTCTTTTGAATAAAAATGCTTTTTAGCCATGACGGGGTCCGTTGGGGACTCCTGCAACAAGCCTTGGGCCTCAGGGTGTCCCTACCGTGGCCTCTTTTCTTTTTTAATCTTTTTTTTTTAAATGGCTGCCACTTCGTTTTGGCAGCCAATCAAATATCAGCACAGGGACTGTGGGATCCATGATATAGATATCTATATTTTTTAAACTCTGATATCTCCAACCACTGAATGGACTTACACCAATTAACAAAAAGCACAATCTGCGGAACAGGATCTAGGTTTGTGCCAAATTTGGTGTAATTCCGTTGAGCGGTTTGGGCTGCAGATGTGTCTAAAGACCCTATGGAAAAATGAATGGGGAAAACACACTTTGGGGCCCCTTCCTATTTCTTGGCCCCCGCTTGATTGATCACCTCAAACCTTTCAAGACAACAGCTGAACCGACTAAAGTATAATTTTAGAAAATTTTGTGAAGATTTGTCAAGCGGCGACAAAGTTATTTGTATAAAAAAAATTACAAAACGCTATTCCTATGGAATCTAGGTCCCAACTCCTCTGGGCTCTGAATAAATAATCTTTCTCTCTGGCTCTTTTCTGCTTTAGGCAGCATTGTCTGCATAAAGTGCCTCCTGGGATAGATCAGGCCCTACTGCTGAAAGCATCGTAATTCCAGGTTTATCTCTCAAAAATAACAAAAGCCCTTGTAATGAGAAAAAGATCCCACAATCTTCTGTAGCTGTCTTGAAGATGTACCCCTGCCGTGCGCCGCCACACGCTATATCACCCCTGGCTCACATAGCTGCCATACCACGGTCTGCACAGAGAGAAATTTCCTCATTCAGAGTTGGTTCTCTGAGGTCCCACTTGTCCGAAAGCTTGTATCCTGTCTCCATTCTCTAGTTTGTTGCTGGTGCAACTAGCATATGGTTTACAATGTCATCACCCTCTCAAGAAGGCCACTTGTAACTGCGTTGTGGGCAAAGTAAGATGCCTACTGGCAGCAGACCAAGGCCAAGGCCAAGTGGTACCCTGCAGGATTACCCAACCCGAATTGTTCAAGTTGTCGCCTCTTTTGGCCCCCTCTGCTGGATCCGGCCATGATGTGGAAAGTGCATCCAGCATGATCTGCCCTTAGTGCCTGTCTTTTGACTCACTTTCACCGAACCCTACTAATGCCACTTTGCAAAAGGCAGGCTGTTACCTCTGAAAGGCTTGTAAGTCTCTGTCAGTGTTCATAGCTGCCGAGTTTTCAGATTGCTTGTGTCTTACATTTCTAAATCCTCAATCATATAAGTGACACTCTACTATCAAATTTCTGACGCTGAGTGACACTTTCTCAAGAGTAAGTACAAGCAATGACCAGTATTTGAGTACCTTCGTCAGTTCTCTGTAACTGTATGCAGATATATCACACAACAATGAACAAATGGCTAACATGTGTCAAACCTATTGGCATTGTTAATGCCTGGTAGTAGTATCAGATCAATGCGTAAAAGCAGTTATTCTGTTGTCAATAATTAGAAATGAAAATGTTTCAATTCTGAAAAAATATACTATGAATTGAACATTACTAAGCCTGTGGAAAGTTTAGTGGTTTTTGGAGTGTCTCAGTCTTTCGGGTTCTTCCTTTTACACCACTTTCCTTAACAGTTTCTCATTCTGTTAGACACACATTTTTCTTGTCACATGTTTCTGAAACCCACCCTTTGCACATTGCGCACATATCACCTCCTTCCATTTCATCACTGTCTTTTCACTGTCTTGCTGCACGTATTTCCTTGTGTCACCCTCTTTTCTGTGCTCACTTAAACACACCCAAACACACACACACTCTCCCCATCTGTAAATACAGCATTTATTTATTAGGTTGGCACTGTCATTATTTTAACAGCTGCGTGCCACCCTTACAGTCTTTTTACATGAACTGGTAATTACAATTGGCACATGTGAGACTTTGTCCACCCTACAGAGAGGCTATGATTGGATGAAGATCTATTCTATGGCCTCATCTCCAGAGCTCTTAGTTGTGCCCCGTCATGCACACTTACCCATAACCTGAACTTAGCCATTCAGCTAGAGGTGCACAAAACAAGGATCACAAGTTGCATGAAAAAATACAAATCATTTGTATTAGACCTGACAGCCTTAGGGTGGTCATCCCCCAACTTTTTGCCTATCTCCCTCCACTTTTCAGACACTGTTTTTGCTGGTTTTAGGACTCTGCACACTTTACCACTGCTAATCAGTTCTAAAGTGCATATGCTCTCTCCCTTAAACATGGTAACATTGGTTTGTTCCCAATTGGCATATTTGATTTACTTGTAAGTCCCTAGTATGCCTATGGCCTGTAAATTGAATGCTACTAGTGAGCCTGCAGAACTGGTTATGCCACCCACATAAGTAGCCCCTTAACCATGTCTCAGGCCTGCCATTGCAAGGCCTGTGTGTGCGGTCACACTGCCACTTTGACTTGGCATTTAAAAGTACTTGCCAAGCCTTAAACTCCCCTTTTTCTACATATAAGTCACCCCTAAGGTAGGCCCTAGGTGATCCATGGGGCACAGTGCTATGTAGGTAAAAGTCAGGACATGTGCTTGTGTGTTTTACATGTCCTAGTAGTGGAAAACTCCTAAATTTGTTTTCCACTACTGTGAGACCTGCTCCTTTCATAGGCTAGCATTAGGTCTGCCCTCATATACTTTTTGAGTGGTAGATTCTGATCTGAAAGGGGTAGCCAGGTCATACTTAGTATGGTCAGAATGGTAATAGAAACTCCTGCTTATTGGTGAGATTTGATTTTATATTACTAATTTAGAAATGCCACTTTTAGAAAGTGAGCATTTTTCAGCACTTAAAATCCATATGTGCTTTACAGCCTGTCTGCAATCAACGTCTGGGCTGGGCTGGTTGACAGCTTCCTTGTGCATTTTACCCAGACAACCACAAACATAGGATCCTCAGTCACACCTGCACTCATCTGCATACTGACTGGGTCTTCCTGGGCTGGAAGGGTAGAGGGCCTGACACTTACATTTCATAGGCTAGTGGCCTGCCCTCACACAATGGACTGCCAAACCCCCTACTGGGACCCTGGCAGACTGACATGTACCGAAAAGGGACCTTGTGCACTTCAAAACCACACTTTGAAGTCTCCCCCACTTCAGAGGCATTTTTTGGTATATAAACTGGGTCGTGACCCCACCAACTCAGACACTTCTAGACCTGAACCTGCAACCTGTCACGAGGAACTGCCTGGCTGCCCAAAGGAATCATCTGGGCTGCTTTTCTGAGAAGGACTGCTGCCCTCTGACTCTGCTGGGAAGTGCTCTCCAAGGTCTTGGATTGAACTTGCCTCCTGTTTTTTGAAGTCTCAGGGCCAAAAAGACTTCGGGCCAGATGTAGGAAGGCATTAGCGCCTCGCAAACGGCGAAAAACGCCGTTTGCGAGGCGCTAATGCCCTCAAGCGATGCAGAAACACATATTGCGAGTCGGTACCGACTCGCAAAATGTGTTTCAGACTCGCAAATAGGAAGGGGTGTTCCCTTCCTATTTGCAAGTCGCACCGCGATGTAGAGTTGATTTGTGACCGCGAAAGCGGTCGCAAATCAACTCGCAGTTACCATCCACTTGAAGTGGATGGTAACTCATTCGCAAACGGGAATGGGTCCCCATGGGACCCCTTCCCCTTTGTGAATGCTCACAATAATATTTTTTCAGAGCAGGCAGTGGTCCTATGGACCACTGCCTACTCTGAAAAAAACCGAAACTAAAAGGTTTCGGTATTTTTTCTTTTTGCAGCTCGTTTTCCTTTAAGGAAAACGGCCTGCAAAGAGAAAAAAAAGAACTGCTTTATTTAAAAGCAGTCACGGACATGGTGGTCTGCTGTCTCCAGCAGGCCACCATCCCCGTGAGTGCCTAGACTCGCTATGGGGTCGCAAACTGCGACCCACCTCATAAATATTTATGAGGTGGGTCTTTGCGACCCCATAGCGAGTCGCAGAAGGTGTCTGAGACACCTTTCTGCATTTCCTTTTGCGCGGTGCAAATTGCGAGTCTCTGGGACTCGCAATTTGCACCTCACAAAAGGAAACCTACCTACATCTGGCCCTTCATCTCTTCAGGACTTTCCTTGTTTGCCGAAAATTGACGCACAGCCTGCTGGAAATGATGCACAGCCATTGTGCGACCGAGAAATCGCTGCACAGCCGAGCCGGAACTACGCAGCCCGACTTCCCAAATGAAGAATCGACTCAGCGCCTGCCTTGCAGCCGGAAATTCAATGCATGGCCTACCAGAATGACGCAGAGCCAAACTGGAACAACGCAGCCCGACTTCCCGAGAGAACAATCGTTCGCAAAGCCTGCCGTGTGACAGAAAATTCAACGCATTGCGGACCGGATCAACACAATGCCTGTGACTTCTTCCTGCATGCCCAGGATTTTCCCTGCATCGTCCCTGGGCGTCCAAAAAAAATGCCTGCATCGCAGTGGGGAACCAAGACTGCGTGCCGAAAAACGAAGTAAAGCCCCTTGCAGCGTGCAAAGAAACAACACATCGTCTGTGCCACTCTGGAAAATCCAACACACACCCTATTTTCCACGCATCTCCTCCTCTGCAGTCTCCATACGTATTACTTTTGATGCAAACCAGGTACTTTGTGCAAACAAGAGACAACTGTTGGTTCCTAAGATTTAAGACTCTTTTTAATCTTTGAAAAGTGATATCTCAACTTGTGCTTATTGAATCTTTGTCGTTTTTTAACTTAATTTAACTAGGTAAATATCATATATTTTTCTAAACCTGTGTGGGTGGTTTTTGTGGTGTTTTCACTGTGTTACTGTATGATTTGTTGCACAAATACTTTACACATTGCTTTCTAAGTTAAGCCTGACTGCTCAGTGCCAAGCTACCAGAGGGTGGGCACAGGATAATTTGGATTGTGTGTGACTTAACCTGACTAGGAATGTGGTCCCTATTTGGACAAGGGTGTATACCCCTGCCAACTAGAGACCCAATTTCTCACAATATGTTGTGTTAAAAAATGCAGAATTACACCACCTCTGAAAAGCGTATATTATTAGTAATGCACAATGAAGTAAAGTAGGAAATGCCACCAGGTTCTGCATCACTGACCTGGATTACCTTAATCAAAAGGCCTACCGTTGTTCTGTATGCTTTGTTGAGAGGGCAATAATTAGATGAACAAGTGGTCCGAACACCTTTATTAACCACCACCAGGTAGTCTGAGAAGCTAATACCGTTGTACTCCTCGACTTCATAGCTCGCAATCATGCTCTGTTGAACACTTCCACATCTAACCTGAATGTGACAAGGTACTAGAAGAGATACATTTGACAGTTTATGCACCATACAAGAGTCACAAGTTGCATAGGAGTAAGCTTCAGGCACATCTGGATAATGCATACACACTTATCGAATGCAAGACCTATAAAAACATGTAAAACAAGAAAAATAAGTGTTGAGAAATTAGTCTGGCTGCCAATCTTGCTTTAAGTCTGGATGCACTAGCTGAGCTTCAGCTATACAACTGCTGTGTCAGACCCAGAGTCACAGAAAATGGGGTTGTGGGCGTGTCCAGCCTTATATTTCTTTTGATAATTTATTTATAAGGTGACATACATAGGTTAACCATTAATTACCCTTAGAGGTTGACACAAATCTTTGTACAGATCTTTATATGAGTGAGTGAGATAGTCATCAAGAATGAGATCAAATCAATTAACATCACTTTTCATATTGGAGTCAGTAATTTATAAGCACCATGACCCATGTGGCCATGAATCACCACACCAGTTTAGTAAAGTTCAAACATTTGTTGCCCTTTAGATTAACAATGCTAAGATCACGTAATCAAACACAAGATCAAATAATATAAGTACAGGAATAACACAGGCTGACCAAAATTTCTAAAGAATCTTAGTCTAGACAGAATATTTATCATTAAACATTCAAGAACCACCATGCAGTATAACGTTAATAATAGCAAATGAATGATAGACACAGAATACATTTAGTTATCCCAGATGAATTTGTTTACAATCTATTTATATGAAACAGTCAAATTTGGATTGTGGCATCTTTAACTATTACTCTAATTCAATAAGCATGTTTGGGCTTCAAGCAAAAAGAAAAGAAAAATGAATTTGGAAAACATCTGACTATGGTGCTTACCAAAAATAGTGGTTGGGTTTCTAAAAGAGAAAACATAAAAATCTGCAAGAAAAATAAATGCACATTTGGTTATAACTAACCATAATGGATAAGCAGACAGCGATGTCTTCATCAGTGGAGCATCTTCTGGTTTTCTTCATTGGACAATGACAGGTAGCAGTTCAGTAATGTTTGGCCTTAATGCATCTCAACTGCCAATGGCAGAAAGCTAAAGACACTGCACTTCATTACACTAGCTTTGAGAGAAGAAACACTGAACTGAGAAAAGTAAGGATCTGAGCAGAACTGAACTTACATCACCTAATTTTTGTTATATTAAAGTCCTAGAAAACAACTAGCTAAACTTCTATTGGTCAGTCTTTGGGGTGGTTTTGGTCAGAGCCTATTACATTTACTCCACATTTCAGAAGTATCTTTTCTTAATTTTCTGCATTCACAATTGGCTCATCTTCTCTCACTGCAGTCACCAGTTTCCACTTTAGAATACAATTGTTGCAGGTTACACAGAAAACTATTGTTCCTGGGCACACGTTATCTCGCAAGAAGACAAACAAATGTTACAACATAAGAAGAAAACTTTTCCACAGTGAGCAAGTCCCACAAGATGTTTAGAGAAACATTTTCACAGTGTTAACATTTTGAACATTGGTTCTGCATTTTTCTAACATGAGCCTTTTTAAAACCAATGCTAAATCATGAAGAATAAAATGTTTAATAATATTTAAACTAATAATCCTTTTAGTACATATTTATATTAGTTTTCAGTACATTTAATTAGAAACAAACAAAATATATTTTATTAGACAGGTATTTATTATTATGTCAAAGTAGAATATGGCTTTCACCAAAGTGGTCATGTTTTCCAAAACACACGTTTTCGGTATAACGTTTAAACATGTTATTTTCATTACACTTTAATGTCACAAATTTTATTAATAATGGTTGCACTCTAGCAATCCCTCCTCTGACTATATGTGTTGTCACAAAATATACTTATTAATACTTTTATTAATAATTATGAGCCATTTCAAAGTTTAGTTTGTCTACAATATCAATTGTTTCTTGGTTTTCTCCAGTTTGTCTGAAACAATGAAAATATCTACTTCTCATTTTCTCTAGTTTAATTTCTTCCCTCCTCTGTTCATTTTTCATCCTTTGTCTTTTAATCAGTATGTACAGTTTGTAAAATTTGATTATACAGATGACACATACATCTACAGTTAAAAATGGTTTCAATATTTTTCCTACAATACCTTTACCAAGATTACCCTGCCAACTTGTCACTTTTGTAACACCTTTGCCAACATTTTCCAATACCCCTAGCTCTTTCAGATCTTTTAAGTCTGAATTTTACTCTATCAGGTTCTTAATAAAATGTCTAATTCCTATACTTTTGTCAGGTACATAGCACAACAATGTTTCTTTTTCAGCAACCGACAGCCTTCACCCTCCTTTGCTAAAGGGATGTCTAACGGAAGTCTGTTCTGAGGAACCATTGATCTGACCACTGCTATTTCATTACAGCACCAGAACAATCAGTTAACATGTTATCCACAATAGCAGACAACGTTTTAATTTTCAAAGCATTCAGAACAACTCCTACAGAAGGAATAATTGCTCCAAATATATCCCCAATCATTTCAGAATAAGTTTCTCTTTTTGATCTTGGTCTCTGCAATTCATTCGAGTTATGAGTGTCATCATCTGAATTGTCAATCTGGTAAACCTTCAGGAATACAACTCCCAAATAACAAGTTCTATACCATCCCCTTGGGAGATAATAATAGGTATTTCTTCCACAGATGTAATGTACCCCGGGAGTCACAGGATCTTGTCCATTTAACATAAAGTCCCATGTATTCTTAAAAAGAAATACATGTCTGTACTCACTCGATACCACAAACGTAGTATCAGTTCTGGATTGAGGTCTATAAATGCAAAGCTTTCCTACATGTTGAAAATCTAAAGCAAGCTTCCCTTGTTTTTTAGTTTCACTAAATGCATAGTCCTTTCTAAATGTCCTCTTCAATAACTCTTTTTCTATTTTCTCCATCAGTGCTTTTCTCCTGTCATCAGTTTGATCTAGAAAAGATTTTACTACTGCAAAAGCAAACATGTAAGGTTATTCCTGTGAGCGGAAGCTGTGCCAAATGTTAGTGTAGGCTAAACGAAACCTCCTACAATATCAATATTTCTCTCTTTAGCTATGTTACTCAAGTGTTGTTTAATCAGAACAAAAGAAAACACTACATCTAAATTTGAATAGAAATTTTGTATGTACTCTTGGTTATAGAGCCTTGTTAGTAAAAGACTACAACTAATTCCATATGTTAATGGCAAACTATGGTTTGTGACTCCGTGCACTGATGAAGGAATCTGCGTACAAACACAACATTCTTTCACATTCATTGTCTCAACATATTCATACAACAAGCGATAGAAAACATTAGAAGAAAGAGCTCCTTGTGAGTTGTCTAAGTGTAAATATTTCTTATCCCTGTTAAACTTTTCTAACTTCGAAAGTAGTAGTCTCTAAAGAACTAATGTAACTATTTTCAGGTGTATGATGAATACTTATACTCATAATCAACAACAAACATACTATCACACAGACAATTCCCAAACTAATATGCGTACAGTTGCAACACCTATTGTTTTTAACATAATTGTGATAGTTATCAATGACCTGTGAAGAATCAGAAAGTAGAAGAAAAAGAAAAAAACTATTTAACTATGCAACCAAAAACAAAAAAATCTTCAGTCTTCCTTATGGTTATTTGCAGCAGCTTTCAGACTTTTCTACAGAACCTTGTCAAAAACCTGTTTAGCAACTTGTCAAACTCAGTTTTCAAAGTCTCTTTCAGTATATCATACTTTGTTGGACATTGATTGTCACTTGTAGTATGCAATGTATATCTTGTTCAGCTGGCAATGTAGTTTCACATTTCAGTTCAAAAGAAATTTCAAGTTCCAAATAAATTGATCCGGAAATTCATGAACAAAACAAAAAGACAACAAGTCATGTTGCCACTGATCTGGTGTAAAATACGCCGACTTGAAACTTTTTCTCTTTGATCTCCTAGTTACTCTTATTTCTCCTTCACTCAGATCTTCATCTGTATCTACTGTTATTGTTGTGTTTAGCTCTTCATTTATGGATGACAGTACGTCAGGAACCCTTTCACTTGTTTTCAGTTTAGGCTATTTATCGTCTTTCACAGCTTTCTTTGACAGTGTTGTTTGCGAAACTGGATTTACAACTCATCATGATTCGGCAGGATTTTGACTTTGACTTGATGTACCTGCACCCTTAGCTAATTCAGGAGGAGTCAAATCTACATAACTTTGATTCAATTCAGCTCTGTCTTCAGCTGCTTCAGGAAACGTAATTTGTTTCAACTGATCTTCCCAATCGGCTACTTCTAGGAGAGTTCTCCTCTGACTTAACTCTCCTTCTGTATTTGCTGATGCTTGAGCAATTTCTTGTACCTCTATTTCATCTCTTAGAGGTGTGTTTGCCTCTTCTCTTAGAGGAGTACTTGGATCTTCACCAGTTTGCACTTTCTCTGTTTGTGTTTCCACAGTCTCTTTTCTTGCTCCTTGAGATGGTACAATAGTTGCTGTACTCTCAACAACTCTTCTTCATCTTCCAGAGGAAAGGGCACTTTTCGAGTGTGGCTGGCGTGAATCCAGTTTGGAATCCCAGCACACTTTACAGCAGTGGTAGTAACCAGTACGACTTGGTAATGGCTTTTCCACCTAGGTTCCTGGCAAGTTTTCTTCACATGCTTCATGACGACCATCCAGTCACCAGCTCGCAGACTATGACACTGGTCTTGTAATGGCTGCAAGGTTGTAGCTTCCACCTAGTGAGAGAAAGAGCAAACCACATCAGCCAGACTCTTGCAGTAATTCAGCACCCTATCATCTGTTATATTCACAAGAGCATTTGCAAGAACAGCTGGCAACCTCATTGCTCTACCCATGAGTATTTCATGTGGAGAAAGTCCAATCTTTCTATCAGTTGTGTTTCTCATGCTCATCACAACCAAAGGCAATGCATCTGGCCAGTTCAGATTTGTAGATGCACACATTTTTGCAAGTCGTGCCTTTAAAGCACCATTCATTTGCTCTACTAATCCAGATGCTTTAGGTCAATAGCTACAGTGCAACTTCTGCTCAATGTTTAAGACTGAACATAGTAATTTTATCACCTTGTTACTGAAGTGACTTCTCCTGTCTGATTTTAAAGAGGCCAGAAACCCAAAGCGAGGTATTAACTCCCTAAGTAAAAGTTTTGCTACTGTGAGACAATCATTTCTACGTGTGGGGTAAACTTCAATCCAGTGACAAAAAATATAGACAATCACCAACACGTATCTCAGACCACTACACGCAGGCATCCCAATGAAATCCATTTTCATTCTGTTGAATGGACCTTCTGCTCTTCCAATGTGACTCAAATTAACAATTGTTCTTTTCCCCACATTCATTTGTTGGCATGTAACACGTCTGTGACAAACTGCTTCAGCAACCTTTCTAAACTTTGGCTTGAACCAGGACTGTTTAAATGTTGAAATCATTGCATCTCTACCAGTTTGTGCTTGACCATGATAGTATCCTGCGATTTGTGTTAGCAGACAGTTTGGCAACACCACTTGCCCTTCATTTGAAATTCATAGCTTATCAGCATCCCTTTGAAAACATTTCAACTTTATCCAACCTTTCTTTTCATCTTCAGAAACATTTTCTTGCAAACTTTTGATTTCCTCCCATGTATCAATGACTGTTAACATATTATTTGAATTTACTTCATCATCTTTTAATTCTTTCCATTCTTTATCAAACGAAATGCAGTTCAATGCGCAAAACCTTGTGATTTAATCCGCATAATCATTTCCCATTGAAACAAAATCATTTGATTTCTGGTGTGCACTGCATTTAACCACAGAAATCCTCTCAGGTAATTGTAGGGCTTGTAACAAATCATGAATTATATCACCATTTCTAATTGGTGAGCCAGAAGAGGTCACAAAACCTCTCTGTGACCACAGCTGACCAAAGTCATGGACCACTCCAAATCCAAACTGGCTACCTGTAAAAATTGTAACTTTAAGCTGTGCTTAAATACAGCATGCCCTACTAAGAGCCCCCAATTCAGCCGCTGCAGAAAATACTCTTTGAAGCCATGAAGCTTCGAGTACCAGAAATTGTGCACACAGCATATCCATATTTCAGTGTTCCCACATTATCTCTTAAACTGGAACCATCAACAAAAACAATTTGATCATTTTCCTCTAACAGAGTATCCTGAATATCAGGTCTGGGTTTCATGCACAATCCAGTAACCTACAGACAGTCATGTTCAACTTCATTCAGTTTCTCAATTTCAACATTTTTTACTGGGAATAAGGTTGTTGGGTTAAGCACTATACACCTTTTCAATGTAACATTTGAAGAGCCTAAAATCAGAAGCTCATAGCTGGTGAGCCTTGAGTGAGGGATCAGGACAATTAAAGA
Organism: Pleurodeles waltl; assembly: GCF_031143425.1. NCBI lineage: Eukaryota > Metazoa > Chordata > Amphibia > Caudata > Salamandridae > Pleurodeles > Pleurodeles waltl. The sequence goes on from NC_090449.1 coordinate 119,838,348, forward strand.
ACGTCCCATCACAGCACTTTCACATTGAGCTAGTGACAAACCAACCACTGCTACAGCTTGCAAACAGACAGGTAAAGCTTCTGCGACTGGGTCCAAAGTAGCAGAAAAGTATGCTACAGAGCGATTTACACCACCATGTACCTGGGGAAGGACAGAAAGAGCACAAAAATCATGTTCATGACAAAACAACATAAATGGTTTTGTGTAGTCAGGCATTCCCAAAGCTGGTGCGCTGCACAAACTCTCTCTCAACTCAATAAAAGTTTTCAGACAAGCTTCATCAAAAGGCATAGGATCAGAACTATCTTTGTGGGTTAATCCCTGCAATGGCTTTAAAAGAACAGAAAAATTAGGAACCCATTGACAACAGTAGCTCACCATTCCCAAAAACATCCTGACATCTCTTTGTGTGACTGGAGGATTCATTTGTAAAATAGCTGTAACTCTCTTTCAAAACTTTCCTTGCACCTTTTTGTATCTGGTGTGTCCCAAATATTTCACTTCTGTCTGACAATATTGTCATTTTGTGGGGAACACTTTGGCCCTCATTCTAACTCTGGCGGGCGGCGGTTGCCGCCCACCAGGCGGGAAGCACCATTTGGCAACCGCGCGGCCAAAATACCGCTTCCCGCATTCTGACATTCCCGCTGGGCCGGCGGGCGCTAAGCAAGTTAGCGCCCGCCGGCCCAGCGGGAATGAGGGCCGCAATACAGGAGCCGGCTCCGAATGGGGCCGGCGGTGTTGCGGCGGTGCGACGGGTTCAGTTGCACCCGTCGCGCTTTTCACTGTCTGCTAAGCAGACAGTGAAAAGCCGCCCTGGACCCTGTTAGGGGACCCCTGCACTGCCCATGCCAGTGGCATGGGCAGTGCAGGGGCCCCCAGGGGCCCCAGGACACCCATTCCCGCCAGCCTCTTCCTGGCGGTGAAAACCGCCAGAAACAGGCTGGCGGGAAGGGGGTCAGAATCCCCAAGGCAGCGCTGCTTGCAGCGCTGCCCTGGCGGATTCGCCCAGCCGGGGGGCAACCGGCGGGAAACCGCCGGCCCCGGTTTTCTGACCACGGCTTTACCGCCGCGGTCAGAATGGGCTAGGAAGCACCGCCAGCCTGTTGGCGGTGCTTCCGTCATTCGCGGCCCTGTCGGTCTTTGACCGCCAGGGTCGGAATGACCCCCTTTATGTCCATTCTCTCCCAAATGATTCAATAAGGCAATAGTATCTTGCCTGCAAACTTCCTTGGTCTTTGAAGCGACCAAAAGATCATCAATGTACTGAACTAATGCTGATTGGAAAGGCATTTCCAATGATTCAAGAGTCTTTTTCAACACCTGATTAAATATGGACAGTGACTCTTAAAAGCCTTGTAGGATTCTGCACCAACAATATACACAATTGCAAAATTTGAAACAGAAGAGAAACTGGCTATCCTCATGAAGAAAAATGCTTACGATAGGTCCACCAACGTGAACCATTCTGCATTACATGGGATCTGAAACAAAATCACTGCTAAATTTGGTACCACTGGGCAACATTTAACCACTATATCATTAATTTTCCTCAAATCTTGAACAATTCTAAATGTCCTACTTGTTTTTCACAAACCCTTAATAGGAATATTACATGGGCTGCTCAGCACGTCTTTTAGAACTCACTGCTTGACAAAATCTTGTGCTGTAAATGCAGGATAGAAACTAATCAATGAGAATTCTTCATTAACTGAATACCATTCAATTTGCATAGATGAGTCATCATCATTATCCCTATTCATCTGAATAGCAATTCCATCATTTGTACAGGTAATCGAACATTTTATTTTGCACAATAAATCTCCTCCAAGTAAGGAAACTGGACTTCAGTCACAGACTACAAATTTATGCAAACCTTCAAAATTGTCAAGTTTAACAGGAACTGGTTCAGTAATCGGGTTTGTCAGGAATTGATTTGCAACTCCTACAATCTGCAGTGTTTTCCCAAAAAGTGGCACATTAGGAACTTCGGCAGTTCTCACTGTAAAGCGTATAGCTCCTGTATCAACTTGGAATGAAACATCATGACCAATTTACTTTTCCATTTAAATAAGGACCCTTTTGATCCATTTCTAATGAAGCTGCTAACACACATTCCTCTTCATCTGAGCTCTCACTCATCACTTCATCATTGGATTCATCCTCACTTTGTAATGTAAACTGCTGCACAATGTGATTACTTTGATTTACCTTTTGACCTGTGTTCTGCTGAGGAAGCATCTGCTGCTGTACCATTGGTACTTGAGGTATCTGCATTTGTTACTTTGGTATCATTCGCATGTGGGGCTGCATTTGCTGTGACTTTGGCACCTGAAAACGTGGCACCTGTATCTGTTGCAGCGGTTGGGAACTTTGCATTTGTTGAGGAATCTACATCTGATTACTATTATTATGGACATTTAAATTAGGACCGTTCATTCTCGGTCCTCTCAAATTTGGAAAAAGATTGTTTTCTTTCATCTGCTTAAAAACACCTTTCTGTACCATCATTGGACACTCCCGTTTCTAGGCCTCCCGCAAGCGTGACAAGGTAACATCCTTTTAATTGTCTGCATATCACCTGAATTAACAACATATTTGAAATTGAGACCACGATTTCCACTACCACCACGACCTCTACCTCTTGCCTGTCCCTGATTTCGAAACAACATGCAAGTGTTACCTTGTCATGTGGAAAAATTCCCTGCATTCCTGATTGTGATGCTTTAATCTGCATCGCCATTGCCTTTTCCTTCAATTTCTTCTGCTTCATTTTAATCTCATCACTACAATATTTAGCAAACTATAATACTCCATCAACCGGTTTTGCTTGCAGGCAAATCTAATGACTCTTATTCAGGTCTTAACCCTTCAACAAATCTGAACACAAAATGAATCCTGATTTTTGGCTCAATTGTTTCTGTACCACTGTAATGTTTAAATGCTAGCGGCAATCTCTCATAGTATGCATGTATTGACTCTTTCGCTTCCTGTGCTGTCCTATTGATTCTCTGCCAATGAATACTTTTAAGTGAAATTAATATTTTCAAAAATTCAGTCACTTTATAATAGTACTTTGTTACATCAGGAGATGGTGCACCTGTAACTGGATCTTGTGGAGGTTCTCTTGTTGGCCAGTCAACTCTCCTTGTGCATTTGAGCCACTATTTCTAACAAGGTATTCAAATCTTCCCACAGGCATTTTGCAAGCTTCACAAACCTATCTGTCTGCTGGTACCGTTCCACTGGTTTCTTTCTCAGTCTCGGGTAGTCATTTGTAAATGACAAAATATCACTTCTGCTCCAAGGGACATTCACATAATTCCCTCCAGGAATATCTCTCATTGGCAATATCTTTACTGGATTATCAGTCTGCTGCACATTAGCATTTGAATTCTGCTGCACATAAGCATTTGAATTCACAGACTCCCTTTTCTTCTGAATTCTTTTCTTTACCCATCTGCCTTCCCCTTTATCTAATGTTCCCCATGTTTGAATGTTCTGAATTAATTCCTTAATATGAATTTTCATTCCTGGTACTCTCATGGTCTTAATACCCTTTGAATCAAATTCTAATCTGTAACTTCTTTTCAGTGGTTTTGATTTCTCAATTTCTATTTCATATTTCTCTGCGAAGTCAGCTAATTTCTGGTGTACCAATCCTGCTCTGTTTGTAAAATTTTTATATAAGAAGTGTAACTTGTCTTCATAATTTGAGTTATTCCTATGTAACTCAAGTATTCCCTCAATCATTTCACTTAATTCACTTAATTCTAATTTAAGTCTTGGTAGGTTCATCGAATTTCCCTCTCCAACATTTGTTTTTGCTCCACTCATTTTTTCTAACCAGTCTGTTAACGGCTGAGCTGTCAAGTCTTGTAATTAAACATTATTCTTTACATTGGGCACACTCTCTGGAGTAATACATAGAGTCTCTGGAGTCCTCAGAAACAAATTTGAATTCAAATCAGACTTTCCCAAAATCTGTGAAGTTCTTGAATAGCGTAAGTCAATCAGTGGACCTGTCTTGTCAAAAGTCTTATTCATTGGTGACATAACTCTCGCATTAACATTGAGTATCCCCATTTCTACGTTTGAATTAAAAATATTCTGTACACTACTGTCATTATTTCCCTGGGCAAACAACGGTACAACAGGACCAATAGTGACAGGCACTGTTAATGCTTCTGGACTTGATTGAACATTCTGATTTCTCGAGCAAATTACCCCTGAATTCTGGTCTGACCTAATTGAAGAATTCAATTGTGACATTGTTACAGGTGTATACCTCAGCATAGTCTGAACCTGCACTGGAGCCATTGAATTAGGTGTAGACTCCACCTGAACCCTTATTGGTTTCTGATAAATCTGTGATATGTGTAATGATTGCACCACTGTTACTGTTATGCTCCGTGCAGAAATTAAACCAGGAATAGTAGGATGGACTACTGGTAGTTCAACCTGAGTCATGGTTGTCTGAGTAACAGTAATAGCAGGGACACAACCTGTACTTGACTCTGTATTACTGCAACTGGTACTGGAGCACTTAGACCAGTACTAATACCAGGACTTTTCTCTTGTGCTACATATGGTGGAGGATGACTTCTCAGTAACTGCATTATAAATTCATCACCATCTTAGTCATCATCATAAGTCAATGATTTCCTAACCTCATCTGACTTCGACTCACCTTCTTCAGAAGAGTACTTATTCTTCTTCTTGGACTGTTGTTTTACATTGCTCTTCTCTTGTGTAATTGCTGGAATCATTTTGATTGCCAGTAAAGTTTCAGTTCTCCAAACGCTTTCCTAATTGTCCCATCTTGCTTCTAATAATGTCTTTTAAACTTTTCTCATTTTCCTCTTAAATTTCAATTTCTCTTGGCGTCTGGCCACTAACTCCCATTTGGCTAAAGCTTCAAATCGTGCTGGTTTCCGAGGAGGTTTTAATTCGTACAGCACTCTTCTAATATTCACTAAAATTCTCATACTAAAGGTTCCATAGGCAGGAAACTCTAAGCTTCCTTGTTTCAACCAAATACATGCTGCAGCACCTTGCTCTTCAGTTACAATGTATGCAGGTGTACCTTTTGGCTGGGCAATTTCTCCTACTCTAACTAGAATAAAAGTATCTCCCTTGAGCGCACTCCTCAACGCTTTGAAAAATGTAATTTTTACTTTAATCTGACTTAAAACTAAAATTTAAATTTAAAACAGGAAATACTTCAATCCTCAAATCCTTTTCACTTGCCTCTCTCAACCAATAACCCTTCATGGTTGTCCGCCAATACATTCACAGGTCCTTTTCAGCAACTGACCTATCCCAGCGCGGACCTAAGTGATGTAACACTCACACGCAGAGCGGCTGACAAAGTCTTGCGGCTTGTCCTCCAAAACTCAGTTCTCACAAAAACTAATGCACAATATTGCGAGCACTAAAAAAAAATAAACACACCAATTTGTCTGCTTACTGCAGGTAGGGAACACAATCACTTCGGAAGCCTTACAGAATAGTCGACTGCAGCTTTTAGCTCTGACAACTACTTGTTAGATTTTGGCTTTCTCTGACTCCCAAGTACAATTCAACCAGCAAATTCTACCCTTGACTAATACTAGATCCTCCTTGTGTACTCAGGAATCACCAATATCTGTCAAACTAGCACTCCCTTTAACACACACACTAGGAATACTATTGGTTAACCTCGCCCGATTGACCTACTATACAGACAAGCTACAACAATAACAACCAAGTGTCTTCTACACTTGTACAATACCCAATACTCTGGAGTCTTAGACCTCGCAGGGTCAGTATACCATCAGCCATGTGGACAATTTTTGTGCACAAAGTGCCACACCAGGTTGAAGTACGACGACCTCCCTACATACAACGTTTGGAGTATGCACACTCCCTAACAAACTACAATGGAGTACGCAAACTCCCTAATTCTCACAAACATCACAATTCACCTGCGATTTGCTAAAGCAGTGCATGCGCAAACCTTAACTCAATCACAGATCACACAAGGAACATGGGGAATATCTCCAAACAAGCATTGTCAAAATTTCATCCAGCCGAGTATTGGCAAAACCAAATTTCAAAATTTCATCAAGCACTTGTAAAACCAAATCTCCAAATTCTGTCTAAATGACATACAACCAACCCTCCTATTGGGACATAACCATCCTGTTCACTAACAAATTTGTGGGCGTGTCAAGCCTTATATTTCTTTTCATCATTTATTTATAAGGTGACACATACAGGGTAACCATCAAATACCCTTAGAGGTCGACAGATATCTTCGGAATCAGATAGGAGTGAGTGAGATAGTCAACAACAATGAGATCAAATAAATAAACATCACTTTTCATATTGGAGCCAGTAATTTACACGCACCATGACCCACAAGGCCATGAATCACTACACCAGTTTAGTAAAGTTCAAACATTTATTGCCCTTTAGATTAACAATGCTAAGATCACGTAAATCAAATGCAAGACCAAATGATATAAGTACAGGAATATCCCAGGCTGACCAAACCTTTAAAAAAATCTTAGTCTAGACAGAATATGTATCATTAAACATTCAAGAACCACCATACAGGATAACAAGAATAGCAAATGAATGATAGACACAGAATACGTTTAGTTATCGCAGATGAATTTGTTTGCAATCAATTTATGTGAAACAGTCACATTTGGACTGTGGCAAACTTAACTATTAATCTAATTTAATAAGCATGTTTAGGCTTCATGCAAAAAGAAAGGAAAAGCATGAATTTGGAAAACATCTGTCTAAGGCGCTAACCAAAATTAGTGGTTGAGTTTCTAAAAGAGAAAACATAAAAATCTGCAAGAAAAATAAATGCACATTTCGTTGTACCACTCCTAAATTGATCAGCAGACACCAGTGTCTTCATCAGTGGAGCATTTACTGGTCTTCTTCATTGGGCAGTGACATAATAGGGAACAGTTCAGTAATGTTTGGCCTTAATGCTTCTGAACTGTCAATGGCAGAAAGCTAAAGACACATCATATCATTACACTAGCTTAGTGAGATGAAGCACTGAACTGAGAACAGCAAGGATCTGAGCAGAACTGTAATTATATCACTTAATTTCTGTTACATTAAAATCCTAGAAAGCAACTAGCTAAATTTCTATTGGTCAGTGTATGCAGTGGTTTAGGTCCGAACCTATTACATTTGCTCCACGTTTCAGAAGTACCTTTTCTTCATTTTCTGCATTCACAATTGGCTCATCTTCTGTCACTGCAGTCACCAGTTTCCACTTTAGAATACAATTGTTGCAGGTTACACTGAAATTTATTGTTCCCAGGTACACATTATCTCACAGGAAGACAAACAAATGTTACAACATAAGAACATAACTGTTCCACAGTGATCAAGTCATACAGTTTACTTCGAGAAACATTTTCACTGTGTTAGCATTTTGAACATTGCTTCTGCATTTTTCAAACATGAGCCTTTTTAAAACCAATGCTAAAACATGCAGAATAAAACATTTCATAATATTTAAACTATTAATCCTTTTAGTACATATTATTATTCGTTTTTCAGTACATTTAATTATAAACAAACAAAATAAATTTAATTAGACAGTTATTTATTATTATGTCGAACTAGACTATGGCTGCCACCAAAGTGGTCATATTTTCCAAAACACATGTTTTCAGTATAACGTTTAAACACGTTATTTTCATTATACTTTAGTGTCACAAATTTTATTAATAATGTTTGCTCTCCAACAGGGCTGAGCAAAGCCCCAAGCACATCAAACTTGCTTGGTCTTGTGTATCAGAGTAATTGGTTGGACACAGGTCCTGGTAGCTTCATGCACCGTAAAAAGTTGCTGTGAAGAGCTACATGCAGTCTCTCTCTCTCTCTCTCTCTCTCTCTCTCCCTCTCTCTTTCTCTTTCTTTCATCGGGCATCAAAACTGATCAGTAGGGCAGATTTAATGCGTGGGTTTTTCCTGAGCTTTCCAAAAAGTGATGCCACTGAGAAGTAAAGATACTCTCTTGTTTTGAAAAAAAGGATAGCCATGCTGAGAAATGGTAGCAGTGACTCCTTCAAATTATAGCGTTGAGAATTGGTGTAAGCATATCACGCTGCCAGCAACTGTGCTTAAATACCTGCTAACTAAGGTAAAAGAGAGTAAACACTCCCTAGCTTATCTTTGCTTTCATCCGTACATCCACTGACTCATTTGTGCATTCACCCCCTAATATAACTGCAATAGAACTCACACAAATTCAACAACATATGCAAGAGAGATTAAAGGAATACAAGTAGAAAAACAAAACATGCTGTTTTCTCAACACAGTAAGCCTATGCATGCAATAGCAAAACTAAACATAGGTGCTGGTGTCTGTCTTGCAAAGGTATGGTAAATAGTCTATCATTGTTTCAAAGCTTAAGTATGGTGTACACATTTAGAATCAACGTATTGGCTATCTTGGAACGAAAAAACAACAATACACTGTGGGTGACAGCATGCCGTAATGGTCTCTTTGTGTAGAGGAAGTGACCACATGGGATGAAGCGCCAAGCAATTTTAGTGAGCGGCAAGTAGCGACCCAGTAGCATGCCTGTAGCATCCTATTAAGAAATATTCAAATAAAAGGACGAGAAGCGAAGAAAATAAAAGGGATCTGTAAAAGAAGAAAACTCAAAAGTAAAGGGCTGGTCAACCATCCATGACACTGAAGTGCACTGATTTTTTAATGGATATACACAAATGCCTTCATTCACAGGGCAAGAGAGCCAATGACTGATGCAGACTGAACCATTACCCCATGCATTTCGCTGTCATGGATTGAAATAGAGGGTAAATGACACGCATACAGAACAATGGCAGAACAGAGCTGCCCAAAGACCCATCTATGTGTCCATGTGGATATATATTTGTATGCATGGATGTATGCATTAGTGAAGGTTTTATTTTTATTTCAAGATCTTGACAGACAGCTAAGAAGAGATTCTCTGAAGAATTATTACATTTCAAATGCAATAACCAACACCAAAAACCATCCTTACAAAGTTAATCTGTGATAATTCATATATCAAAATACCTCTCTGTGGGCTTTAGTACAGAGAATTAACAACCTACCCTTAAATGTCTATTGAATTTAACATATGCTTTTCACAATTGATGTCAGGCGTAATGCGTTTACCATAACGTTTCATAATAAACAGATTGGAAAAATGACAGCAGAAATATGTTTTCATTGTTAACCAAACTATGGTAATTTGTGAGTTTCTGTGAAACATGATATTTATATCTGAGGGCTCTAAGGTAGAGAGACAATATTTAGAATTCTGTTCACCTCTGTATTTTGGATCCTCATGTCTTGAAACAAACCCTTGTTCAGTCGAAAGAGTTGACTGCTATCAGAGGTTTAGGGCTCTCAGGTTAAGTTTGCGCTGTAAAAATACCCATACATACTTAATGCAGATCTAATCCAGATTGCTAAATAACCTTATTTATTTTCGTTTCCCTTTTGTGATCATGCTCTAGCACATGGACTCCCGCTTGTGAGGCTCTTGTGTTCTATAATGGGTTTGGAACCCATCCATTTCTTATCATTTGTTTGCAGTGTTATCACTCTTTGCTGCCTTCTAATTTGTCAGCGATTGCCATGCGTTGCTTCCTTTTCTTTCAGTGGCACATGGACAAAGCACAGATTAATTTACTTTAATTAGTGTCCTTCTGTTGGCCATCTGCTGCCCGCACTGTGATTCAAGTACTATTTCTTTTTTTTTTTTAAGTTATGAAACGGTCAACGATGGCTTCTACATATTGCTTTTTTTACTCTTCCCCCACCTTCCATCATCATGCTATTCTCGGATGTATGATGGAACAACGCAAGCACTAACCATGCATGCCTGAACAATGCAGTCGGAACAACGGCTGCGTTGTTTCCATGAATGCCTTTTCCATGCATGCCTTTACAACGATTTTTCGTTATAAAGGCATGCCCAGTAAAGGCATGTGTGGAACGGCATGTATGGTTTTCGCATGCCACCTCCCACCTTCCCTATAAACACAACTACCCTGACCCCCTCAACTGCCCTAAAAATACAACTATCCCACCCCTCCACCCGCCATAAAAATAAAACTACCCTGACCCCTCACCTGCCCTAAAAATAAAACTATGTCGATCCCCCACCCGCCCTACAAAATAAAACTACCCAACCCCCCACCCGCCCCTAAAAACTACCCCGATACCCCCACCCACCCTGAGCCCGAAAAACTGCCTGACTCCCCCACCCGCCCTAAAAACAACTGACCCCCCACCCCCCCAAAAAAACTATCTGGCCCCTAAAAACAAATTTACCCCAACTTTCACCCTATAAATAAAACTACCCCCACCCGCCCTAAAAAAAACAACCCTGAACCCCACCCACAAAATAAAACTACTCTGTCACCCCGCCTGCCCCTAAAAACTACCCAGATACTCCCACCCACGTGAGCCCTAAAACCTACCCCAACCTCCCACCTGCTCAAAAAACAACTGACCCCCACCTGGCCCAAAAACAACTGACTCCACCCCCAAAAATAAAACTACCCCTAAAAACCTGACCCCCCCCACCCACCGTAAATACAAAATTACCTCTACCCCCCACCCCTGCTCCTAAAAACCCACCCGCCCTGAATACAAAATTACCCCAACCCCCACACCTGAAAACAAAATTACCCCCACCACCACCCTAAAAACCATAGTACCCCGACCCCCCACCCCTGCCCCTTAAAAAAAGTAACCCAACCACCCCTACCCCTAAAAACTACCCACCCCTAAAAACTACCCCCAACACTCTCCCAACCCCACTTACCTGACAGTGTCCTACACGACCCCCAACCCGCCCCTAAAAACAAAATTATCCCGACCCTTCCACCCCGCCCCTAAAAACCCAACCCCACCGCCCTAAATACAAAACGACCCTTGCATTATCAACGTTGTCGTGGTTCCGGCGTCATTGTTTCAGACATTTCCCGTTATTCTCCTCCCCTCCCATTCCATCCTGTTTCTTCTCCTGCACCTGCCACATCCTGTGTCTTTTACACACCTCCACCTACCCTCATCCTGTTTCTTCTCCCACCTGGCCGTCCCTGTTTCTTCCTCCACTCCCGCCTGTTACTTCTCTCCCCCATCACCCTCCCGTCCATCCATTTTTCTTCTTCCCCTCCCACTGACAGAAGAAAAAAAATGATTTGAAGTGCTTCTTTTTAACAGTTCCCTTTACCCCCTCCTATCCGCTCCCCTGTTACCCATCCTTACCTGTTTGCCAGAGCCAATAGCTCTAGCTTTGCAAATGCTTGTTGTATCATAGCTACTCCATTTCCAGGTTTACGGAAAACACTTTAATTTAAGATTTAAACCCCAATCTCCAATCCAGCATCTATGTGAGCAGTACTATCCACTTTGCACCTAGATTGCACACAGATGTGGATGGTTCGGCTTTTAATTTGTGCTGTTTTCTTCTGTCAAAGAAATGCATTTTGTATGAAAATTGCTTTTCAAAGGCAAATGTATAGACGTTTAATTTATTGCTGTAGGTACAGTACACTAATTTCCCTGTCACAGAGTTGTTTGGCAGAATTATTCAGGTACTCACAACTCATCGCAAGCTTTCAGCTGTAATCTCTATAGCAGTGATGCTACTTCTGGAACAAGATACGATAATAAGTGTGTTTCTGTTTACATTATAAGTTTCTTCAGTAATCGTTTTTGTGTTTTCTGGGACGTCTCTTCATATTTGCAAAGTCGTGCAAAAAAGATAAGTGCTTAAAAATGATGTGCACGTTTTGTACCTGTTTATCTTTTCTTTGCTCGTAATGAAGGATTTATTTTATCATGTCTTTTTACTTTTTTTTAAATTATTTTTTACATTTTATTTTGGAAATTATTGTTTACATTGTCTGCCAGTTGTAAAAACAAACTAATGTGTTACTCTGTGTACGTTGAAATCAATGGCCGTATACATTTCAGTAGCCCTTGGAGCCAAATGCAAATGGCAGTCCCAGTCCCTTTCAACGTCTGCCGGACATTGGAGGTGTTTATTAACCTGTTGTTTCCAACACTTGGCTCCACGCAGAGTATTTTTCTCACATATTTTTGCTTGATTGGTGTTTCATTCCATCTCCTATTGAACGCTTGATTTTCAGTGCACGAGGGACTATTTTAGATCTCAAAGTTCTCTGAATCACCAGTACGTTACTCCATCCCCCTGGTGGTGGGACTCCCTGTCCAATTTATAAATGACCGTCAAGCTAGTGGTCATTTCTAAAGCATTCGTGTCAGTGCTCTACGCTGTATGGTGCAGGACTCTGGCTACATGACGGAGCCCTGCACCAAACAGTTTTATTTTTATTTTCAAAAAGAAAATCCTGAAACCAGATTTTCTTTTTGAAAATAAAAAAGGATACGCCCCTTCACCATGGGAGTAATCTCCAATGACGAGGGTGGTATTATTACTTTTTTATGGTCTCTTATTGCCATGGTTGCCTGGCTGTAACGGACAGGAAATAATTGACTATATGTCATCGCATCCTAATTTGGGGGGCGGGCATATAGCCATTTCTCTAATGGCTCTTATTCCATCAGGTCGTCTGAGAGATTTGGCTGTGACGGTGTTGGAGTAGTCAATGCCATAGCCAAATCTATGGTCTGCTTGTATCTGAATCTGGTGGGCGAACAATGATCTTGTCAGTAAGCATACTCCATTGCTATTCCCATGTAGTAAGCATACCTCCAGAATATAAATTCGGCCCCTTGTGCAAAATGCAAGTTACTCTTGTAGACTGTATCAGTAGTTGGTCTTAAGCCAATACACTTTTGGGGTAATTAGTTTGGTCACCTTGTTTGTAATTAAAAGGTTAGAATTTTTTCTCATCTTTGCCTGAGTTTCTTGTTCCAGAATTTGCACCGTTTTTGGATATGTTATATAGTGGTTCCTGCAAAATCAAATTTCATGATATTTAAATATTGGGCCCGAAAGTCACAGATCTTCACCCTCTGTTACACCTTTGAATGGGTAGTGATTTGCAACTTTTGTAATTTCACCAAAATCTTGAGAAGTATCTCAACAGATCGCCCCCGTTTTCTATCTAAGCCTCTCTAAGCGGGACAGAAAGAGCTTCCTTTAGGCGCTCTGGAATTCCACAAGAATCTTAATCAACTTGTCCCAGATTTTAACTGCTGTTTCTAGGCACTTTAGTCTCACCTTTTTTTTAAAACGTCAGATCACCGAACTTATAAAGGAACTATTTCTGTTGGCCTCAATAATCGATAAGCAAATGCTGCCTATATTTCTTTTGGTGGATGCTCCAAGCAGTTGCCTTATTGGTTCAAATTGAAATGCCAGACAGTAAAAGTGCAAGTCAGGTACCTGCAAGCTTCCCATTTTAAGCTTTCGGGTGAGTTTCATTCTAACTATTTTAGCTTCCTTTGCTGACCAAATAAAACTATTTCCATTGGACTGTAATCCATGGATTGCATTGTCGTCAAATGCCAGAGGATATTATCAAATAGAAGGATCAGTACTCGTCTTGATGAGATTAACTCTACCATAAATGGTTAAAAGTAGGTTCTGCCATTTCTTTGATGATTTTTAAACATTCTTGATAGCCTTCATTAAATTATGCTTGGGGATTAGATCAATATTTCAGTTTATCAAGAATCCTAGATATCTCAACTCATCCTTTATTTGCTTGTTTTGGAAATCTGATTCCACACCATGATCCTAGTATTATCCCTATTTATTGCATACCCCAATAATTTGCCAAATTTTTGTTGTGAAATATTAAAATCTCTGTAAAGTAAATTGTGGATTAGTGGTGTATAATATGAGGTCATCATCCTAGAGTCATATTTTTTTTGTGAACCCCGTTACCTCTGTTACTTTGAGCTGGAGAATCTTTTCATCAGCCCTCACCTACTGAGAAAGGGGCTTCCTGTATAAACTGAAGAGACGAGGGGATAGAGGGTATCATTGTCAAAATACCTCTTTCAACAGTAATACTCTCAGACAATGCCCATTTACCAGGATGTTTGCAGAGAAATCATTATATATGGTTTTAATAGCTTCTACATAAGGCTTTGGTAATCCATTTTTTTTGCAGGCAAGCCCACAAACAATGCCATTTGACCTGGTCAAATGCTTTAGCTGCAGAAAACGTAAGAATCACAAGTTGACCCTCATAGTTAATTGGCATGTCTATTGAGCAAATCAGCGTATGAGTTAGGTCTTGCAAGTGCCTGCTTTGTATTTGCCCTATTAATCTTTGTATATTACTTATCCTATTAATGTGACCAATCTCCAAGCTAAGACCTCTGCAAAGATATTAAAATCTGCACTTAGTAAAGAAATAGGGCGGTACGCTTCACAGTGCCGCTGATTTTTATTCAGTTTTATAATTACTAATACTTTGGCCCCTCACCAGGTCGTTGAGGGTTTCTTGCCCTTTAACAGAGTGTTGTTAAAAAGTAATCTCATGGCTAGGCTCCCTCTGTGGATACCATCCTATGTAGTCCTACCAGGCCTGGTAGTCATGTTGCTTTGTAAATAAGTTTAGTAAAACCTTGTGCCTTATAGACTGACTTCAAAATGTCCATTGTAAGAGAAAAAAGATAGCTATCCTTGATAGTGGCCTAATTTAAGGTTATATAATCAATCCAAGCTTGAAGATATTGTTCTGTCCTGAGTACAAATAACAGAGAGGGACCGGAAGGCAATGAAAATGGCACAGAAAACCCATTTTACAATTTCTCTTGTATATAAGCATTTATGTGAATTGAAATTAGGCAAGCTCATCTCCTCAATGTAGAGTTCTGGAGTGTATTAGTACAAGAGGGAACCCACGATAGAAACGCGGCCAGCGAGTTCAACAGTAGCAACTGACGAGTTCAGAATGCATACTTCAGAATGCAACCACATTCCTAATAATAAGTGAATTCATTCCCACAGGAGCATTGCTGTAATGACAATAATTAAATAATGTGCATTCTACAATACTTCCCTTCTCAACTGAAATGAAATTGTGTTTATACTACAATTCTCATCAAATAAATTGCAATAAAGTAGGATAAGACAAAATCTGAAAATGTTGCAGTTATTTTGATTTCTCCATGACTGTGAGTTTTCCCTAGTTATGAACTATTTAAATCAGTTTTGGAGAAAGGAAAAAGTGATAGGGATGATAGTTTGGAGTCATTCAAGTTAACAGATGAAGTCAGCTATTTAGTGATTGAGCTACATTGAAAATCATTACAGAGTGTTGAGCTATTGTGAGAATTAACAGATACTGGAACACTGTCATTACTAGTGGTGGTCCAATAATCTAAGGAGGTCCTCTTTTTCACCTCACAGAATTCTCTTCCTTTGATTTTAAACCTGATTCACCAGAGTGAGACCTCGATCTGTTGGGAAGACCACCTACTAACATAAAACTTGTAGATTCACTACCATCAGTCTCTTTTCAAGATTTACAAATGTCAGCATGTTCATGCTTAATTTGTATTGCACTGCACCTGCTCCACCATCCTATCCCTTGTAATACAACAGAAGCTTTTGGTGACCTTCAGTAGTGCTGGAGAAGAAAACTTGCTCTCTCCTTCAATAGCTTTACTTGGTTTCTCAATCAGAAAAACAATCGCAAACAGAGAATACAACATCTTTAGCATTTTTTAAGGCAAAATATTTCTTTTCTTTTTCCTTTTTGTGAACTCTAAACAACATTTTATCCATAACTACCTATTAATCATCATTCTCGTAGAGATGAAATGAAACGTAGTCAGGCGCCAATCAGAGAGTAATCTTATCTTTTCCTCCCTACTTCTCAATGATTTAAAATGTGAAACAGCTGTGATCGAATGAGGAGAGCTAAAATAACTCAAAACTGTTTGTTGAAGATAATTTTCAACATTCAGACTTGACAGAAGGGCTGTTTGAATGCCCAATTTGAGAATGTCATTCACTTTCTCCACAAGGCCATTTGAGACACAGTTCATTAATAACAAACAGTTCAGGTGCAATTAGTGCGTTAGTTTTCAGTTCTTTTGAGAGGCATCTCTCTTTTGGCCAGACGTTCTTAATAAAATCTGCAACTATCTGCAGTATACAGTTGTCTTAACAAGCACTGAATCAATCAGACTCTGAATACACGTCTGTACATTCTTGAACTCTATCAAAGCTGCCAACACACATTGCTGATCATTTTCTTTTTAAGGATCTAGGTACTCCAAAGGCATTCTAGACAGGAAATTAACCCTGAAGTTCTTTCTCCATGGATCATACTTCATAGTCAGTGACCTCATCAAACGAGATGATGCCTTGCCCAGACTTTAAGAGTTGAACAAAAATTTGTTGATCAGTAAAGACTTCAACAGATGAGCCCTTTAAGTACTTTTAAAATTTTTGGACAGCCAGTACACAACCAAAAGCCTCCCTTCTGACAGAATTATAAATTGTCTTAGGTTCCTTTGAAGTACTTGACAGAAACGCGACTGTGTGTTCACATCCTTTGACACATTGTCCTTACACAGTCTCCAAACTCCACAGGCTGGCATCAAGTAAAGAGAAATATTTTTCACCAGACATGAATGATTTAAGACCAGGTGATTCATTTACAAACGTTTTGATATTCTCAAATGCTTCATTCCTTTGATGCATCCTTTCAAATTTTGAACATTTTTTGAGCACGGCTCCTAACCGCTGAATTACCTGGGCATACCCAGGTACAAAATGGGCATGTCATGCACAAAGACCAACGAGGGATGTAAGAGCTTTCTTATCAGGCTGAGGAGCTGCCTTCTGAATTGCCTCCAGATTAAAAAATTTAAGATGCTTTCCTGAAGGAGAAATTGACTGTCCAAGGTAATCCAGTTCCTGAGTGAAAAGTTTATACTTCCCAGGCCTGACTTTTATAATCCAGTCTCAGAGAACACCCAGTGCACGTTCAAGCACTACCAGGTGTTCCTCAGGAGTATCAGTAAAAATAAGAATGTAACCTGGGAAGCCCTGTACATATTTGAAGTTTTCAAATAAATGATACTTTTTTGATATTCGCTTGAATCTGAAGTAAGTCCAAAAGTTAGGCCTAAATATTTGTGAACACCAAACACTATCACAAATGTTGTAACAACTTGTGAAAATTTAGATAATACAATCCGTTGATATGCGGAGTGTGCTAATGCGTTTTCTCCTCCTGGACAGGATTTGAAAATGCTTTCCTCGAGGTCGGTGGGATCTTTGGACCCAGTGAGGTGTGTGATTAACCATATACATTCATTCCAATCTCTATCAATACAACAATAAATCTAACCACCATGACCAATGTGGCCATGGAAACAAAACTCCAATTGGTGAAACGTTTCAAAGCTTCATTCTAACTACAGAGCCATAGTCATGTAAATTGTGCGCAGGATCAAATTGTAAAGATAAAGAAAACCCGTAGGCTGACCAAATTTATGAAACAAGTTTAATCTACTCAGTATCAACACCATTAATCATTCCAAAAGAATTACACATACTAGCAAAGAAATAATTTGCACAACAGAAATGAATTTCAAATACTTTGATGATGACATTAGTCAAGTTAAATTCACAGATTAATATATCAATTTAGATGGGCTAAATTGTAGCGACAACCTACTACTATTGCAAATTAGGACAAGCATGCCTGGGGACAGGCTAAAATATGGGCAAAAAGCAAAAAGAAAAGAAAGACAAAAATAGTTTGGAAATGTCATCTATCGCAGGCTAAGTTAAAAAAATAAAATAGGCAGGTGTCAAGATGCTAACTCTAATTAGAAAACAAGGCAAGGGGACAATTAGCATTGTATTTGAATGTACCTCTCCTGGGATCAGCATACAATTCAGATTTGTCAGCAAAGCAGTAGATCATCAGCAAAGTTCAGCAGAAGCACCATCGGGGGAAGTGCAGAACACAAGCTGCACATCGAAATCAGAAATGTCCAAGGGGACATGTTAACAGAACAAGATTCAAAAGGGGACTGCCACTGAAACTTACTTGTCCATCCCTAGTTAGAAATACTCAAAATAGTTTGATTGGTCCATTTGATGAGTCCATATTACGCAAAGAGAGCAATATCCAATGAAAATAGGAACACAAGTTGCATTTGAAACAACAATGAAGATTACCAGGTGTGGTTGAAGTCATCTCTTCTTCCGTGTGACTCTGGCAATAACTGGCAACCCTGTATATCAGTTGATGCATTCCAACATCTTCCCACTGGCAAACGATAGTTCCAACAGTTCTCATGGGAGAGTTTTAGTAATACAATAGTGACTGTCTTGGTTCCCAATCTCCAGTTCTTGATGTTGCATATTCAAGGTCAATGGGGGGAAAAACTTACACATAATACAAAAGGACTCTTTACTATTCATGTTAAACATCCTAATGGAAAACATTCATGGAAAAGGGAAAGAAGACGACTTGACATTTTATGTTACTGCAATATGAAACCTTCAGGCCAAGTTATGCTAACACAAAAAAATCAATGCATTAATATTGTCATTAATAAAAAACACATAAAATGCAAACTTACAAATTCATCATTAACAATGCATCATCAAAATATGAAAAAGCATTTCAATATTAATTGCAATCTTTGTTATAGCATTACATTAGATATGACAGAGATGTTCATTTAATTTTCTGCACACATGTAACTTTATACTAATAAATCACATAAATCATCGTAAATCACTTTATTTCTATTAATAATAATTGATTCTAATGATTAAAATATATTTCAACATTATTCGAAATCATGTTAACACATTGTCAATTCCGGTGGCACAACGTCCGTCATGATAGGCACAGTGTCTGTAATAAATTAAAAAGTGAACATTCTTGAAACACAGGTTAATGCAGCAATTCTTTCTATGCTTAGTCTTTTAAATGTGACTACAAAAAAGTCGCCTAATGCTGACTCCTGTGCCACTAAAGCATTATCAAAATTTTCGCTTCTGGAAGTGCACATCAATGATGTAAAAGCACTTGTCATTTCCTAAGTTAGCCAGCATATCCTGGATGTGAGGCAAAGCTTGGCAGTCAACCACTATGCATTTGTTAAGTGTGTGCAGGTTCATACATAGATGTAAATCGCTGGACTGTTTTTTTTTTGTAAAAATGACCAGAGAAGCCAATTCAAAGTAATTAGTAGGTTGTGTGACACCTTCACACAACCATCATTTTTTTGTAATGCTTCTTGGTACCTTATAGACAAATGGAACTGTATTATTCTTAGTTGAATAGAATGGTTTAATCTGAAAACATCCCCAACAGAATCCTTAAATTCTTCTGGGTACTTAATTAACGGGGTTCCTTTTATGCCTTCCTCACTGTAAGTTGCAAGCCTTCCTCAGTGTAAGTCTCCTAACACTGTCAGATTGTCTGAACCTGGTTTCAGTTGTACACCGAGTTTAGCTAGGTCTTTCCACCCTAGTATTTTTTAGTCTTTAACAGCGGCATATATCTCTACTTCTACTCAAATATTCCAATGAACCAATAAAAAAAAAAAAACATTTGTATATCATGCCCCCAAAAAACCTTTCGATTAACATTGCTATGTTGCAGTTCTTTCATTCTTTAATTGGTGCGCCCAGATTTGCCATCATGCTCACTGACACATCCCCTGTATGTGATTTACAAATAGGCTCTTTTATTTTCTTACTATAAAGTGTGCAAACATCAGCATCTGATGTCAGTACCTCACTATTGAATAGCTCTTCACATTCATGATTCATGGTATCCACACTGTTGATTCTGAGGTTACTGTTCTGCATTACACACTGATTGGAAATGGCCAAACGTTTTACAGTTATTGCAACTTTTAGTCAATCGCAGCACAAATGGGGTGGGGTCATTATGCATGTGACAACTTGTACCACATCTGTATAGTGGATGGGCTGTGACTTCTTGACATTACCTTTGAATTCACTGTCTCTAGAGTTAACTGAATCAACAGGTGCATCTTCCTTCAAATAGTTCACAGATTATAAACCATCATAAGAAGGTAAAGTTTTGAAAGAGAGTATAAACATTTCAATGCACCTAGCTATATCCAATACGTCTAATGAAGTTGGATTTCTAACAGGCAAAAGTTTTTCCTGTAACCTAAATGAAAAATAAAAAACATATTGGTCTGTAATATAGACATTCACATTATTTTCAAAGTAACAATAGGTCGTTAGTGTAAGTAACATGGCCAGATATTCTTCAACAATTTATCACTGTTCTGTTTACGTTTTTAAAAAAGCATGTCTTTTCATTAGGATGCTTTGCTCCTCAGCAGACTGTCTTCTCTTTCTTTCTTTTGCTCATGTGCATTCATCCCATGCTACAAACTGATCTTGGAGTATGCAAATTTCTGGCAAATTGTCAACTGCTTTATGACCGATTATCCTTGATAATTGAACTGTAATGCTGTTTTCCTGTCAGCTTCATATATTGTGGCATTGATTGCCATCAGATAATTCTCACTACTATGAAACCTCTTCTTCCAGTTTGATAATTGTTTTCCCAGGATGTTATAGGAAAGGAGGCGGTTGTATAACATGGTGACTAGATGCCGTAGCAAAGTTGAGAGAATATTCGGTGAGAAGATTTACTCTGCGGAATTGCGGAGTTACATTAAAACTTTGCGAGAGTCCACAAAGTTCCGCCCACCTTTACTCTGTCATTGGAAGAAATGAAACCTCACAATAAGCAAATTCCAAAGGATCACTTGAACAAATTAAATTGCAGGCTACATGCAAGAAGACTATGGAACACCTTGCACAAACCCCGCGAGGCAGTAAAGACTTAAGACAACAGCAATCAGCTGTGTAAACTTTTTGAGAAATGAGATCTGACACAATACTGCATCCAGAATAATTTACCAGCATGGAAAGGCCTCCTTCAGTCTCTGCTCATAAACCCACAGGTTTGCCATCACACCTCTGTAGCACAACATGAGCCATAAATCACACAGACAGGCACATCAGGGCAGGTAAAGTATTTCTACTTGCTGGTTAAGCACAGATGGCATGTGTGAATAGCCTCGACGCCTGGTACCGCCACCATTAGAAATGTTCATGCAGCAACCAGACTAGTGATAGAAAAGAGCATGTCATGTTTATTAGAAACGTGAAATAACAAAAGGCACGGCGTGCTCCATCAGTAATATGTCCTTGTTTGGCTGCTCTGGCCCTGATTTGACTTCTAAAGCAATATCGGCTTGAGTTGATTTGAAGTCTGGCTACCATAGCTCTGCGTGCAGTCAGCAAAAAAAAAGCAGAAAAAACATGAGCTTTAACTAAGGGTAGCCTCGGGTGGTTTTAACTAAGGGTAGCCTCAGGTGGTAAGTGGTACGACTGGCTTGCCCTTTGATGCCCCAAAACCCCTTTCCACTAGGTCTTGGTGGCCTCAAGGCAGTGAAGAGAACACAGACAACACAGGGACAACCAAAAATAAACACCAAACAAAAGCAGCATATTAACTCCCTCCACTGGATTGCACAGCCAACTCAATAAAAAAAAAAAGATTCCAATCTTCAGTGAAATATTCGAGGACAGATCATCAAGGTACTGGACCCCTAGCAGCTCTGCACAGTAATACTAATGGCAATACAGCACTATAAGAACCTTGGTAATAAAGCATACGGTTATGTATCAATGAGTCATTACAATCTATAAGCACCACAAGAGGGCAACTGAATTTGTTTATCAGATAGTACTTTATAATGTTTTTTTTTATTAAAAGTTTATTTGTGGTTTATTTAAAGACAAAATAATGAACCCTATAAATATGCTTACATATACTTACACCCATATTTCTGTTATTGGATGTGTTCCTTGTCCCCTTCAGGATTTTAAGTCCTCAGGAGAACGATTTGCAGCTAGGACCTTGGCTGCAACAGTTCATTGCACGAAGAAGTGGAGTTCTTTACAGTTGATATGTTCACTGTTGCAAACACCATGGCCTCAATATGTGAATAATTGAGTGAGGAGTCAACACTTTTCTAGCTCTATGTGCTGCAAGATTGGAGTATAATGGCGAAGAAGGCCCATATTTATGAAAAATGGTGTACAACTGCGCTAGTGGCTGGTTAGCGTCTGCAAAAAAGATGCTAGATGGAGCGGAATGGTTTTAGGGAAAATGGCGCTAGTGGGCCAAAAATGACGCTAGACTGGTTAGCGGCAAATATTGTGCCACTAATCAGCCTAGCGTCATTTGTGGATGCACAAGCAGCCCAAAAATTACTCCTGTCAGGAGTCATTACCACAACCCCAATGCCCACCACAGAGGACCAGTGTCCCCAGGACAACCCCAATAGACCCAGTGCCAGTCAGGGGGCCCCATATAAGGGCCCCTCAGTGGCACACAACAGTTATGCACATCATCTTACCTGGGATGGGTTCCCTCCTCCTGTAGTGTCCGTGTGGTGTGGGTGGTGGTGATTCTGGGGGTTGGGGTGGGCGTCTGTGAGCCCGAAACAGGGACACCATGGCGGACTCCATGGTGTTTCTCTGCAGAAATGTGCCTAACAGCACTTTAACACCTGATCTGACCAGGCATTGAAGTTTGGGGCTAATCTTGTTTAGCGTAATTTTTTTGGGCCCGCTATTTGAATGTGCGTCTTTTTATCTACGGGTGATAAATATGGCGCTAGAGGGCTAGCATAATTTTTGGGACGGTTACACCTACTTTGCATATCATTGTCGCAATGCAACACAAGGTGAGTTGGCACCTCAAAAAAATTGTGCTAACTCAGATATTTTGATGCTAGATAGGTCTAGTGTCAAAATATAAATATGGAGTTAAGTTAGCGCCACTTTAGCGTAAACAAAATTTACGTTAAGGCGGTGCAAACATTTCATAAATATGGGCCAAGGTGTCAGCGGGACGGAGGCAAGCAGGGGCTAATCTGTAGGGGTTTGCGGGTGCTGGGATAGATAGCCAATTGAAAATTGGCAACTGCTCTCCATTTTAACCACATTTAGTGCCTGTCACCCCGCTATGGCGTCTGACGCTCCGACACGAGCCAAGGACCATATGACAGGTAACTAACAGTTCCAAGTATTTCAAGGGATGGTTGATGTCTGCACACTTACCACATGCAGGAAGACAGAGGCCTGTACTCAGACTGTCCACCCGACAGCAGAAGCAAGTCATGTTCAAAGGCAGCCCCGCGACAGCTTCAGCAGGGAGTCAAGTAAAAGTTGGTAACTCACCGCTGGGTGCTGATGTCAGCAGCCACTCCCTGGTCGGCCCTGTGTTGCTGGGCAGCATCAACAGTCCCCGTAGGGCACAGGGATCAAGGGAGCGGTGCTCCACAGTCAAAGTCAGAAGCTGGTCGAAGGTCAGTCAGAGTCTCCAGCACGCACAGCAAACCCAGGTTCACCGAACTTCTGCCTAATCAATCAATAAAATATGTTAATTTCTCCCAGGAAGAAACCTAAAAACACAACAAACCAATATATTGACCTCAAAAGGTTACAAAACTGAGCAGCATCGACTAGTTATTATAAACTCCACAACGGAACTTATTCTGACCCCCTTTTTCATTTTTAGCAAAGGAGCCCTAGACTTGCATAGTCTCTTTTTGAGACAATTGGATAATCAAACCCTATGATCTACTAGGTGATAAAACTTTAGAAAAATTAGAAAACTTCCTTGGAACAAACTTCCTTTTAATTTCTTTAACTGAATACGTTTAAGAAATAAAGTGGACGTTGTAAACAGATGTATTTGTCCCTAAATTCTTCTTTCAAGCAATGTCAAATGAGTCATCTGAGCTATTTCATTTCATTGACACAATGGAGAGCTTTCCAAAACAGGACATTCAAACATCTTCTGAAAAACTATTAAGAAGCGGTCATAAGGTCGCAGACAAACATCTGAATTTGGAACCAGATGAGTTTCCCAGGTAAATGCAGATCAAGTAAGGCAGTTAGGGCCTGATTACAACTTTGGAGGAGGGTGTTAATCCGTCCCAAATGTGACGGATATACCACCCGCCGTATTACGAGTCCATTATATCCTATGGAACTTGTAATACGGTGGGCAGGATATCCGTCACATTTGGGACAGATTAACACCCTCCTCCAAAGTTGTAATCAGGCCCTTAATCTGGTAAACCATTTTGACATGATCTTGACTAAACTGTGTGGCAACAAAGCAAAATGCGCTGTAAGAGGATACAGAAATTCACTAAACTTGGTTGGATCTCCAGAACACTGTTAGGCAGATGAAGAAACTACTGCAATAGCGGTATACCTTGACACCATGGTCTGCTAAGTACCAAATTCTTGCAGTGCAGCTGCCATAATTCTTGTGCTAGGTCCTCTGAAGTATCAATGGCACTACCAAACCTAAGAAGTTGTTGACTGTGGAGTCTGTCAAGCTTACCTGCTGAGAATTTACCTTGTGCCCACTCATGATTTTCCAGTGTCCACTTGTAGGATATACTTAGTGAGGAGCGTAAGTTTGTCTGGGGTTTAGCAGAATTATTAAATTCAGCTTTTCCATCAGTTTGTGTTATATTACCTATCCAAGTACAGTACTTAGATGTGTACTGGTGTGCACAATCATTGGGTGTCCCTAGCACTGATTGTTATTGAGAGGGTTTTGGTGTATTATATGGTATGGCTGTTGGACCTTATCATGGCATACACTCCCAAAAACTGTCTTGAGTCCAGTCAAGCTCACTTGTATCATCTATAGCTCAACCCTGGGTAGCTCTGGCTTCTCACAGCAAGGCTTAACAAAGGAACTTAGGTCCATATTTATACTTTTTTAGTGCAGAATTTGCACTGCTTTTTAACGCAAAAGCGGCGCAAACGTTCTAAATAGTATTGCATTTTGTAAGTTTGCACCGCTTTTGCGTAAAAAATGACGCAAATGCATCAGTAAAAAAGTATAAATATGGGCCTTAGTGTAAAGCATTTAACAGTACCAAACTAAGAAATAAGAAAGTCACATAACTCCAAAGCACCAGGACGCCAGTTTACAAAATAAGAGTATATATTTTTATGAATTTTTCAAGACCTTGATGAGCAAATTCCACTTTGGACAATTACCTGGCTATATGAGCATTGTTAAGGCACATTCAAACTTAACAGGACGATCGCCATAAACAGCTCAAGGATGCTGTAGTTCAGGTACCTCGACGTGGGTGCCTTTGTGGTTACTCCTTGGTCCACTCGTGAAATGGGGTGACTGATCACAGAGTTCAGGGTCTTTCAAAGTCCTCTACATTGCAGTAGCCAGCCAGCCGATGCTGGGCTACTGGTCTTCATGGACTGCGGTTGGAATGAAATCCTCACGTGGAGGCTAGTGTCCTTTATGTTCTACTAATTCAGACTCCGATAGCACACCCACGTCCGGCAGACACAGGTGCAACTTTTGGCTATCTCGGATTTGTCCCTTGGTGAACCCGGTGACTTCTCCGAGATCTGTCCCCATGAACATTGTGATGTCTGCTCTCTCATGATGTAACTTGAGCCTATTCACATGCACCACCCTATGAGGGTCCCAAATCGACAAAGTATGTGACTTCCCCCCTCTCTTCCAAGATAGGGTAAGGCGCAGTCCATTTGTCTTGGAGGACTCTGGGTGCCACAGTCTTTAACACCCACACCAGTTGTCCAGCCTAGTATTCCACCATGGAACACTTATGGTCATACCAGTGTTTCACGAGCTCCTGGCTGGCCTCCAAGCATTTGCATGTCTTTTTCATATAATCAGCCATCCTGGAGCAAAGGCCTAATACATGGTCCAGTATATCCTGTTTGGGTTTTTTGAGAGGCCTCTCCCAACCTTCTCTTACCAAACTAAAAAGACATCCCACAGGGTGTCCAAAGAGTAGTTGAAAGGGACTAAAATCTACTCCCTTCTGAGAAACGCACCCTCTAGGCAAGCAGTAGGTATGGGAGGAGAACATCCCATCTCCTTCTGAGTTTCTCAGGTAAACCTATAATCATGTTTTTCATGGTCTTGTTAAACCTTTCAATAAAGCCATTTCCTTGGGGATGATAAGGAATAGTTAGCTTAGAAGTCACTTAACACTCATCCCACCTTTGCTCTTAGATAGGCAGACATGAAGTTTGTACCCCCATAGGAGATGACCTTCTTAGGAAAGCCAAATTTGGTAAAATACCAAGTAGGGTCCTAGCCACTGCAGGGGCTGTGACTGTTCTAAAGGAATTTGCATTCTGGATATCTTGTGGCATGGTCTAACAGGACTACCCTATGCCCAGATGTAGAAGGCTTGTCTATGGGGCCAACTTAACAGTCCCCACCCTATCAAAGTGAGTGCCCACCACAGGCAATGGTATTGGGGAAGCCTTTGGCTTGCTACCTACTTTGCCACTTGCCTGGCAGGTAACACAACAGCAACAAAAAAACTCTTTCACTATTTCTGACGACATCTGAGACCAGTAAAAATGGTTGCCCAACCTGTCCCAGGTTCGATCTGCCCCAGATGTACACCTAAGGTGATGTAATGGACTAGGTTAAGAGTGGGACATGTCTTTTGTCTCTGGTTTACTTCCTCTCTGGAGGCACCAACTGCTCCTTGAAGCACTACCAGGCCAGGCAAGGCTCACAAGGCAGCACCCACCTGTTCAGAGACCAGGCCTCCCCCTTGAAGGTTAGACTCCTTTTGGCTCTGTGGACTTTTGGGATAGGTCTTGACAGGCTTCCTTCCCCTCCTCTTGGTACTAGGGCCTTGGTTCACTATTTCAGGCTCCAAGGTTCCTTGATCTTCCCTCCCTTAAGACCTTCTTTGCTCTAGTGGACACACGAACCACTAAGGGAGACCCAGCATTGCTGCTGAGTCCTTCTCTCCACCTCTGCCCAGGCAGAAGTTTCATGGTCATTGCCCAACAGACACTTCACTGGGATGACAGGAGACACAGTTGCTTTCTTAGGGTCAGTACCTCCCCCCATACTCAAAGTCTATCATAGCTATAGGATGTGACTTTGTAACATAGCGTTAACTATCTAAAGCGCCTCATCAGGAAGAATCTGGCATGGGGAAACCATGTTGGCCATTATCATTGTGATGCTGGCACCTGTATCCCTCAAGGCCTGGGCTTAAACCCCATTGATTCTTGGCCACTGTCTGTATTTCAATATACTGGCAGGACAGTGGGCCAGTGGTTCAATTTCCTACCCACCCAGGGAAACTATTGTGGCTTCATTATAACCCCTGCAATACCCAGGGACAACTTCCACTCTAATCCCTACACTGGCAATACCATTGGGAGTGTCACCAAAGGGTGACTTTTGTGCATGGAGAATCACCCCTCTAGGGTCCAGGCTGTTTACGGTCATAGTCCCGCCCCTTTGACTTGGATGTGGCTTTGGGCTCCCCTTCTTGGACATCTTTTGGGGTCTCTTTGGGCTTTTCTGACTTTTTTAAACTTGCCGCCTCTTTCCCCTGAGGAGGATTGTCCCTCTTTCTTGTGTGCACCACCGTAGGACTTCTTGGGTACCCTAGTACGCACCCACTCATCAGCTATCTTCCCAATCTCTCTAGGGCTAGATAACTTAGAGTCTACTGGATGCTGGTGTAACCTCTCTGAGGTACACTTTGTAAGTATGTATTCCTTCACCACTAAATTGTAGAGCCCCTGATAGGTAACCTCCTTGTTACCTTTAATCCAGCCTTAATCCGGTGACTTCACAGAGGCATCTACAAAGTCAGTCCATGTCTGTGTTGCCCCCTTGTGTATGCTTCTAAACCTTCTGTCTGTACTCTTCTGGGGTAAGACCAAAGAGCTCAGTGAGTGCCTCCTTCATGTGGGTATAAGGCTCTACACCACATCCTCAAGATCCTCTTTTGAGGCAGTATTTTCTTTCTCTGCACAGTGTCCTCAAGATGTTGATCTTGAGTGTGGGCAGGGTAGTCAAGTTGATTTCTCTAGTCTCTCTATCTTTAAAGGCTATGCAAAATACTTTTTACTACGTGATGAAAATCATTGCCAATGGAATTTCAGAACTTCACAATCTGTTAAGCTTCTTACTTAGTGTGTACTTGGCAGGATCTTTCAGTGGTTACTAACTTGTTAATTGTATAGTGCAGCTATACACAAGTTCTGGATCCGACTGCTAAGCACCAGGAGGATTTGAGTGTATTATATGATATGGCTGCGAGGCCCTATCATGGAATACACTACCAACAACTGTCTTGGGTCCAGTCAGGCTTGCTTGTCTCACCTTTAGCTCACCCTGAGTAGCACTGGCTTTGAATAGAACTTAGGGCCACATGCACAATGTCAGGTTTTGTGACTCGCAATTTACGAGTCGCAAAACCTGATGCACGACAGTGTCTCAGACACTGTTAACAGTTCCCAAATGGGTTGCAAGAGACCTGACTCATTAATATTCATGAGGCGGGTCACAGATTGTGACCCATTTGGGAATGGCCCCACTCACAGTGATGGTTGCCTGCTGGGGTCAGCAGACCACCATGTCTGTGTCTGCTCTATAAATAAAGCAGTTTTTGTTTTTGAAATGAAACATTTCAGGTTCATTTTTCCAGAGTAGGCAATGGTCCATGGGATCACTGCCTACTGTGACAAAATGTTTGCGCCCCCATTCACAAAGGGAAAGGAGTCTCTTGGCGACCACTTCCTGTTTGTGAATGGGTTAACATCAATTTGAAAATGATGGTTATTGCGATTGATTTGCCACTGCATTCACTGTCACAAAACAATCATACATACCACTGCGTGTCACAATTCGGCAGGGATGCCCTTGACACACCCCTTCCTAATTGCGACTCGCAAACCTATTTTGCTATTCGGTAAATAGATTACCAAATTGCGAAATAGTATTGGTACATACCAAAATGCTTTTTTCTGTGCGCAAATGGCCCGATTCTGCTAATCGGGCCGTTTACACACTGAAAATGCTTTCTACCTCTGACCCTTACTGTAAAGCATTTAACAGTACCAAACAATGAAATAAGAAAGTCACACAACACAAAAGAACCAGGACACCAACTTATAAAATCAGAGTATAGTTTTATACATTTTTAGAGACCTTGATGAGCAAAATCCACCGGAGGTTTCCGCAGATACAGATTTTAGAAGATATTTTCACTTTTAACAGCAACCGCAAACAAGTATTGGTCAACAAAAAAATTGGAAACTTTTGAAAAGCTTGGAAGAGTTAGCTTGGCTAATCTGGCCTGGCTTGGGCGACCATATGCAACAGGATGGAGGCTGAGGGGGCCAGAAAGCATACATGGACAACTACCTAGCCATCAGAGCGTTTTTAAGGCAAGTTCCAAACTTTACAGGACGACCCCCATAGACTTCAATGGAATGGTCCTGTCGCTGGGGATGCAGGCGAAAAGATTTTCAAAGATGCTGTATTTGAGATTCACTTACGGGGTGGTTTTGTGGTTATTCTTTGGTCCAGGGGTGAAGTATGGTGGCTTCGGCCTCAGAGGCCGGGGTCCCTCGAAGACCTATGTTGCAGAAGCTGGCCAGCCTATGCTGGGCTACCAATCTCCCTGTACCGTGGTTGGAGTGAAATCCTGAGGTGGGGGCTAGTGTCATTTGTGGGTGATGACTCCAGACTGATAGCACTCCTGTGTCGGGCAGACAAGGGTGAAACTTTTGATTATCTCAGATTTGTCCCTTATTTCACCTGGCGACTGGTAGTAGCAAATCGTCTGTGGTGGCTACCAACTTGTGGGTTTCAGCTTTTTTGTCCTTGGAACTGGTGCCAGGGGATAAGCCAACTGATCCTTGGAGTCACCGGCAGTTTGCAGGTGCAACTTTTAGCTATATCGGATTTGTCCCTTGGTGCCCTGGTCACTGATAGTGGCAGACCTTTGGCGGAGGCTACTAACTTGTTGGTTTCCGCTTCTCCAGCTCTTTTGTCCCTGAAGCTGTTTCCATCGGATCAGCCAATTGATACCTGGAGTCGCTGCTTCGATCTGGGGCCGGGAATCAACTTTTCCCAGAGCCAGGAGCCACAGACAGTCCAAACTTCACTAGCCCAAATTGCTCTCTTCATGCAGTCCTTATTTTGTCCTTTCTCCATTTCAGTGTTATCTGAGAGGCAGGGTGCAAGGGGTTCTATATTTATCCCAGGAAAGTGCTTTGAGGACACCATGCTGTCA
The DNA here is from genome assembly GCF_031143425.1 of Pleurodeles waltl. Classification (NCBI taxonomy): domain Eukaryota; kingdom Metazoa; phylum Chordata; class Amphibia; order Caudata; family Salamandridae; genus Pleurodeles; species Pleurodeles waltl. The sequence goes on from NC_090449.1 coordinate 119,868,514, forward strand.
TTACCAAATTTGTTACTAGGTCCCCTTCTTTGGTGTCATGCCCTGCAATATGTGGCATCTGGCTATCCCACAGTGTACTATTCTACCTACTCTCAAGATGTCGGGACCCCTATTTGGTCGTCAAGTGCTTGGTAGCCCACCCAAGAGGTGTGGCTACATGAGGGCTAAGCGCTGACAGGAAAACTGGTAAGGGCACTGTCATCGTCTCCAACTTGTCTACATAAACAAAAGGCAGCCTGCCCAGGAGTGCTATCACCATTTGCCCAACAAAGGCAGTTTTCACTTTGAAGCTTGCCTTCTGGGCTAACACCCCAAGTAGCCATCTTGGGAGAGGAGGTCACACCTCACTCTGCCGCAGCTGCATTTGTTCTTAATCCTGGTAGTCATTCACACATCTCCCCAGGTGAGCAGAAAGCGGTCTGTGTGCCAGAACCTTGGTGAGGCTACTTGACCAGCTGGGGCAGAGTGGCAACATTTTCAAAGTTGAAGAACTTTAATTGTGACATTACATTTGACCTGGGCATCAGATTGAGTTTAATGGCACAATTAATTTGATACCTTATAGTACCCAGTTAGGTAGTCCCATTCAAGTGTTAGGCTGGGTGCCAGCCGGTAACCCAGCGTAAGACATTGGAGATACTAACCTGTTCCCAGCAAAACAACAATTAGAAGTGTTGCTGTTAATATATGAAAAATATATGTCTTACATAACAATATGTATATCTGTGTGCCATAGGGCTCCATAGGGCTTCCTTAGGTTAAACTTACTAATAGGGGTAAGGAAGTGGCTTTTCCTTCTGTTTAAATGGCAAAGTCAAACTAGCAGTGTAAACACTGCTCTTCCATTCTGCAATGGCAGGCTGGGATCCATTTTGTCCTTTGTCACACTCACATTACACAAATAGTGCTTCAGCCCTGGGTGGCCACACTATCTTATATGCTCTGGGTGCCCTTAGTACCAAATACTAGAACTTATAAGTAAGTTAGCATTTGCCATTGGGTATAGCGAATTCAACAAATATTTTGTAGGGGCGTAGAACACTGGCACTGAGGTCTGGTTTGCAGGCCTCAGTGCAATCTCAGAGTTCAAAAAACAAAAATGAGGGGGTGAATATGCAAAAAGAGGCATTTCTTTACAGTTGTAATGCACACAATTACTAAAAATTAGCCCTCCCTAGTACAGGGGCAAAATCTTAGTTACCTAATGAACTGGAGAGAGATCACCACTGAAACACATACTGGCGGTTTAAGCAACCATACCAGATGGAACCTGATCTCCCTCTGGTGAATCCCAGGGACCTTCCATGTACTCTCTCAAAGGATGCATGACCGATTAATGGCCAGGATGACCGCTATGTTTGTTGCATTGGGGTTGTGAATACACATGTTCTGCATACTCCTGCTGCTAGTGTTGGGCCCGGACATTACAAGTCGTTTTTGTTCAAATAAGTCTTTTGAGTCACATAACATTGAGTGACTCCTCCCTCGATAAGCAGTGCGAATGGGTACTATTAGAATGGGGTATCTGGTTGTCAGAGTATGTACCATGTACAAGCAGGGATCACCACAATAGTCAGGATAGTTCAGATACCCACTTTAAATTAACCTGTACTCACCCTCTGTTATCTTGGCAGAGAGCAGGCAGGCTTTACTTTAGAAACAATGTGTTAGGTATTTGTGCCCCACGCACACCACAGTAATACAATGAAAACACCACATAAAGACTCCACACAGGTTTAGAAAAACAGATAATATTTATCTGAGTCAAACAAGATCAAAACAAAAAAAATCAGGAGAAGAGATGTGAATTTTCAAAGATTAAAAATAGTGCTTAGACGTCACTAGCAGCCAAACGGTTACCTGAGTTCCCAAAGGATTGGGTCAAATCCAGAGTTCAGGCTTTCTGTGATAGAGGGTATGCCAGCTATATAAGTCATGCAGGGTCCCCTGAAATAGTAACTTTAATAGAGCAAAGCGTTGACGCGAGAGCACAGTGTGTTGATCTTTTCCATGCAGTCAGGCCACTGCATCGTCATCGGGCTCCTCTGAAATACAAGCAATGCCTCATCAGTGAGCCGCACAGAGCGTGGTTGTCAGGCCACCCAGATTGTGAAACCGCTGTCTCAAGCAGCATCTGTGTCATCGTCGAAGGCTGATGCGTCTGTTCTGACCAATGCCGTGGTGACGATGCATCAGCTTTTGCAGAAAACAGCTGCTGAACCCACTTCTGTGGGCCAGGACTGGAGGGGGCACCTCAGGCAAGGGTAGGACTCACAGATGGCAGAGTCCAGAAGCACCAGGACAGTTGCAAGAAGTCTTTTGTGTCCCTGAGACTTCAGTAAACATGAGGCAAGCCCTTAGAGCCACTTTGGGTTTAAGGGAGATGGGTCCAGTCCTTGTCCTCAACAGTGCAGAGTTCATCAGGCAGCAGGGCAGCTCAGCAAAGCAGAGAAACAGTTCCTCAGAACAGTCAGTCCAGGCAAAGTGACAATCCTTACAGCACAGCCAATCTACTGATTTGGTAGAGAAAGAGCCACAGTACTTATACCCCAATTTGCCTTTGAAGTGGGGGTGACTTCAACAAAGGGTCTTTGAAGTGCAGAGATCCTTTCTTCCTAGCCCTGGCTCCAGACTACCAGTAGGGAGTTATCAGCTCTTTGTGTGGGGACAGGCACTACCCTATTCAGGTATACGTGTCAGCTCTCTTCCACCCTTCCAGCCTCCATCAGAATGCAGATGAGTCCTATGTCACACCCACTCTTCCTGTGTTTGTAGCTCTATAGAGGGAATGCACAAAGTGTAGCTATCACCTAGCCCAGATGTGTATTGGAGACAGACTGCAAGGCACACAGAGGAGTAGGAGCACAGAAATGCCCACTTTCTAAAAGTGGCATTTATAAAATAGTAATGTTAAATCTGACTTTACCAGTAAAGAGGATTTATCATTACCATTCCAATGATATGAAACATGATGTAGCTTTTCCTTTCTGATCAGGAATTACAGCTTAAGGTTATATCACGGAATTCCCAATGGTGGCTTATGACAAGAGTAGGCATCACAGTAGTGAAAAACAACTTTGGGAGCTTTTGACTACCAGGACATGTAAAACTCAAACGTACATACCTGCTTTTTACTTAAATAGCACCTTGCCCGATGGGCTTCATAGGGCCTACCTTAGGAGTGACTTATTTGTAATAAAAGGAGAGTTTAGGGCTTAGAAAGGGGTGAATTGGCAGTGAAACTGCACACACAGGTTCTGCAGTGGCAGGCCTGTGACATGTTTACAGGGCTACTTAAGTGGGTGTCACAATCAGTACTGCAGACCCACTAGTAGCATTTAATTCACAGGCCCTAGGTATACGGTATACCATATTACAAGGGATGTACAAGTAAATTAAATATGCCAGTTGTGGATACACCAATGTTACCATTTCTAGGGGAGAAGATCATGCCATTTAGTACTGGTCAGCTGTGGTAAAGTGTTCAGAGTCCTAAGGCCAACAAAACAATACTGTAAAAACAGGAGGTAAAAGGCAAAACGTCTAGGGTAAGACCACCCTAAGGATGCCAAGTCTAACACATGCCACCCCGGAGCTGAAAGTGAGTAAAGCTACCCAACCTCTAGGGAGTTGTCATCACTAAGGTGGAAAACCCTAGATAGACCATCAGTATTAATGCGGTCTACTCCAGGTCTGTGTTCCACCCTGAAGTCCATATCCTGCAGGAAAGTGCACCACCTCAACAGTTTTGGTTTCTCATCCCTCATTTGCAAGAGCCACCTGAGGGGCCTGTGGTCAGTCTGAATCAGGAAGTTATTGCCAAACAGGTATGGCCTCACCTTCTTCAGGGCCCAAACCACAGGAAAAGCTTCTCTTTCTTTATCGCTCTACCTTCCGTTCCTGAGGGAGTAACCTCCTAGAGATGAAAGCTACAGGTTGGTCTAGGCCTTCTTCATTGAGCTGTGATAAAACTGCCCCTATGCCATGCTCTGAGGCATTTGTTTGAATAATAAACTACTTGGAGAAGTCAGGGGCCTTGAGCACAGGGGCTGTGCACATGGTGTGCTTCAGGAAATCAAATGCTTTTTGGCATGCTTCTGTTCAAATCACATATCTGGTCTGCTTCTTAGAAGCCATCCCAGTAATGGTTGATATTGTATCATATCCCTTGCTAAACCTCCTATAGTACCCAGTGAGGTTGAAGAATTCTCTGATCTCATTCAAGGTTTTGGGGGCTCCCTTTCCATAATAGTTAAAATCTTGGCCTGGATGGGCTGTACCTTACCCTGCCCACCAGGGGTCCCAACTATACCACAGACCCTTGCCCTATATGGAACTTACAGGCCTGATAGTCAAGCCTGGATGTTGCAGGGCCTGAAGCACTCCCCAGAGGTGAAAGAGGTGGTCCTCCTAGTTTCTACTGAAGACAGCTTTGTCATCCAAGTAGGCAGCTGAGAAGGCTTCCTCCCAAGCAAGGACCTGGTTCACCAAACTCTGGAAGGTGGCACGGCGTTCTTTAATCCAAAGGACATCACCCTAAACTGATAGTGACCCTCTGGAGTGGAGAAGGCTGGCCTCTCCTTGTCTCCTTCTGTTAGGGTGATCTGTCAGTACCCTGATGTAAGTTCAAAGGTATTTAAGTAGTGTACAGCTCCTAACCTGTCAATGACTTCCTCCGCCCACGGGATGGGATGAGCATCAGTCTTTGTCACAGAGTTTAGCCCTGTCTAATCCACACAGAACTTCAGATCTGGTGTGGTGCCCGGTGGGGTGGCTTTTGGTTCCAGAACCACAGGACTGGACCTATTCACTTATCTGGAATGCATGTTTTTGTGTTTGTGCCTTAGCGCTCTGCTCCCAAGATCTCTTAGTTGTTACAGGCCTTGGGCTAATTCAGTCTCCTGCTCCCATTCTTAAATCACTTTTGTAATTTACTGAGAACAACAGACTAGGTGCCTGTGTGCTTCAAGACTATAATTTCCTTCAGGCTCACAAACACAGGCTTTTCTTTAACTATGACATTGCTAGTGATACATTCTGTTTTCAAGTGAATTCTTCACCTCTCTGGCATAAGCACAAATTTTAGGCCTAAACTGCTCTTTCACCACATATGATTTTATATTGTTTTCCATCAGTGTATAATGTAGCACAATATCTTAATTTCCTCTCCAACATTCCCCTCCCATAGTTGATTTTTCAACTACTGAATCTAAACCTTGGTCTGCACTTGGCACAAGGTGATATATATTGCCCTGAGCATCTACTACTCATGTTGGTGTCCTAACTGGAAACATCCCTCTCATGTTTGTGCGAATCCTTCTACAACATGCTAAAATTAATTGAATACCAAAACATATTATCAGCAGAGTCACAAGAGCTGGCAACAAGGCTCCCATTAGTCCTGACATCCAGGATGGTAGTAAAGAAAGCCACTCGCTAAGGCAGTTATCTGGGGCACATCCTTTATCTACAGTTTTCTTCTGTAGATTATGCAAAGTCTGTATGGCCTCTGGAAAAAAGTTCTATTGTCCACATCATTTGCTGGGACAAAAGAACAACAAGCAATCTCATTATTTTCACATACCCCTCATTTGGTGGCAGTCATAAGATCAAGTACATAACGGTGTTGCATTACCATCATCCTCATAGCACTCAACACTTCTTTTATTTAGTTGAATCCATCTTTTGAAGTGCTTATAAACTTCCTAAATTCCCATCGAGTTATCTGTAGCCATCGAGCAGTTGCTTTTGTCTGAGCAAATAGAATATTTCCAAAGTACAACTGTGCGTCATTTAACAACCAGTACTCTTGGGGAACATAATTCCAGATGGTAGTGCCATAATACTCTGCAGTTCTTCTCCTTCGGTGATGATGTAAAAAATATGTTGAAAGGCTTCTGGGGTATTCATGAAGCATTGATAAATTGACTCCAGGAATTCCTAAAATAGGGATGTGCAAGGTGACCATAGTACATCGGCCATTCCAATTTGGTGGTAGACTTACAATGACTCTCCACACTGCCAATAATAGTCCACGAGACTCAAGGTGCCCCGCTGCATCTCGGTGTTATCTATTGTAGCACTGCAATTGATATTTCTGCCTACATTAACAATGTTGTTTCCTCTGAAACATAAAGAAACACATTTCATGTCTGGCTGAGGACGTACTGTACAATCTAGCCAAGTGTAAGGCGCATTATTGTGGTCCCAGATATTTGCACATTGTCTTACTGTATTCTGAATTATATCAGTTCCGCTCCATAAAGACATGGCCCTACAGGAAAATTCAATATCAGGATGCCATTGATAACGGGCATAAACTGATCCAATAACTCTGAATCCTGGCCCTACAAACACAACACAAACTACTACACGAATAACTACTACACACAGTGGGTGCAAATGTCACTCCTAAAAACCTTATACTTAAGGCCATTTGTATCCATTCTGCAGTTTTAGAATGACCTGTTTTCTTCATTCATGCTGTTTCATCCTTGATGTCCCGTCTATCTGTAAGGTTGTATAAAACGTCTCCTGAAGAGTCATATTTTGTGGCATTAACTAGAAACCGTACTCCCTTAACGTGTTGGCTGCATTCGGGGCATATTCCTACACAAGTAGAGATGTAAAAGATATAGAGCTATGCTTGGGGATAGTTCTTTAGTTGAATGTTATCTATCTGATCTTGTGGCATGAGGAGTTAAAGAGCAAACAAAACATGATTTATTAGTATTTTCTGAACCTATATCTGACGTGCTGATACCGCATATTATCTAATAATCTGGTATGAATACTATGGGGCACATTATCATGTGTAAAGAGTTCACTTTGTTGGTGTGTCATATAACTAGTAAAGCTAGAATATCAATCGCTAGTAAAGAACAAAAGTAGCAGTGATAGCAATAAGAGACAAAGAAGGAAAAAGAAAACAAAAATACGTAACTTTCGTTTAGCTGGTTCAAAAAGATTGTCCAAAAGCAAAGAACTGTCCATAGGCAGAGATGAAGGGGGGTGTCTTTACGATCACAGTCTTCTCCCCCTTCCTCTTGTTCCATTTATATTGCTGGTGTTTTTTGGTGTGTTGCAGGGTTCAATTGAATGTCCGATACATTAATCCAAGACTTTCTGCCATCTACCTTGAGGGCAGTGGGAATAACCATTGTCACACTGAACGGTCCATTGAACTTTGTCTCTTTCCATTTTCTAACAAAATTCCTGACAAAAACTGTATCGCCTATGTGTACAGTTGTGAGTTCGACCTCAGCGGTGGTGCGCTTCTCCTTTGCCTTGGTTACCTGTTTGGTAATTAACTTATTTTCTTTGGTATAGACATCCATTTCATCATTCAAGATTTCAGCTGCACGTTCTCCCTGTACCTTACACCTGGTGCCAGGTATTTGCATTAATTATAAATGGAGTAGCAGTACAAATAAGATAAACACCTTGGGGCCCCTAAGTCCACAAAGTGTCTGGTACTTGGGAAAGATCCACATCCCTAACAGAATCAAAAGCTCTACCTGGTATGGGTGTCCTTACTTTAAATATTGTTCACAATGGGTTGTCATCCTGGAAGGCTACAACTATTTTCTTAGAAGCATCATCAAACGGTTGATCATCCAGTATGTCTCCAACCATTTTTCCTGACTCAATGAATATAACGCATGCCCACAAGACATGGTTATGATCAGAGCACCACAGGTTGGTGTTATCTCTAAGGCCTCTATTTATAATATCAGCTTATTGTCAGGTATCCAAGAATCTTGCCCTTCTTGGCAGAAAATAAACTCTTTAGGTAACTGGACCTCTCTTCCAAATAACTCTTGTGTTTCTGCTATTATTGTATACACTGCTGTAATGAATGCTTCTATATTAGCAGGTGACGCTCTGTATTGATCTTTAGTAGAATAATCGTCTGTTACTGCCATGATATGGAGGGTAGAACTACAGGGGTGTAACAAATCATAGTGCCATCAGACTCAAAATGATTAGTCATATTACATTTGGACATAAGATCTGTCCCCAGTAAATTAGCTGGGTCAGCTGGAGAGAACAGTAAACAGCCATCAATGTACTTCCCTCCTATTTCCATCTCCACTGCTTTAGTAAATGGAACCTCATTACTACCCCTTGTATGCTTAGTGATCTATTAGAAACTGGAAGGTCTCCTGCTCTAATACAAGATTGGGTTGCTCCGGTATCTATGAGGAATTCATACCTCTTGTCATTAATACCTACTGGCACAGTGGGTTCCTCATCTGGCTTGTACGTCTGACAATACTGGACACATGGAACTACTCTTTGGGTACCTTCTTTGGGTGTATCCTCCCACATAATTTGTCTGGAAATGATTTCCTCTTCTCACAGTCACACCTCCCTGCCCATTTTGAGATGGAGTTACCAGTGGGGCTGCTTGGTAACTTTGCTGTGGTGGCATTTGTTGCACCTGAGGCATTGCTTGTTGCTGCTCATTTTGTGGTGCCAATTGAGATACATATATTATTTGCGAGTTTGACTTTGGCTGCACTACTGTATTTCCTAGCTGTTTGTAAACACCTGCCCTTCCATTTTGTTCATGCCATCTCTTAGTCCTGTAGTCTCTAATGAAATTTCCATATCTGTGACAGTAATGGCGTGTTTGATCCATCCTTTGGGGACCTATCCCGCCTCTTCCTAATACTCTTCGTCTCCTCTGCTACTTCCATGTGCCTTTAAACCATTCTGCTGTTGTGGGTACCATTGTTGGGTGGTCCCAGGGACTGGTCCCACAGACATCACAGTCATCTGAGTGGTGGTTGCTACTACAGCTCCCTCCACTGTTCCTTTCCTTGCCAACTTTTGCTGAATTAACTTAGTTGCTGCTTTCTCTGGCATCTCCTGCTTTGTTCTCTCTTTCGCTTGCTTTGTTTTAGAGAAATGGATTATATGTGCCTGTATCTCTGTCCAGTGCTTGGCTTTCAGTGCCACTGTGTTATCAAGGTTGTCTTGTACATCAGAGGGTAAATCCTATTCACTACATTTTAGAACAACACAGCATTTCCCCCTGTTACTTCCAAACCCTGGCCCTACTTCTTGAATCCAATTTTCTTTTATCCTACTGATGAAATGAGCTGGCTCCTTATTTGGCTGCACTGATTGAGCCATAAAGGACCTAATGTCTGGTCTGTCAGGATATATTTTCCTCAACTGATCCCAAACTACTGTCTGAACTAAATTGAATGACGGACTATCATACATAGTCTCAGGGAGGGTAACATTTATCACTCCAGCTTTCTGAAAACAGTATAGACTCATCTCCTAAAGAGAGCTAAGTATGCTCTTTAAACTCTTTTCATACTGCCAAGGTGATACGTAAAGTTTGTTTTTCAAAAACCTAATCCATTTCCCAGCTCCCTTTGTAAGTTGCAGTAACACATTTTTAAGATTCTCCTTGTCCATTTATGGCCAAGAAACATGAGGTGTCCCAGGTTCCTTACATATCAAGGGCATCTGATATGTGGGAATGACAGAATATTATGGGTTGTATTGTCTGGCATATTTTTGCCACACGCACAAACATTTTCGCATGTAGGGATAATCCCATTCTGTATCTCCCTCACCATAAATAATAGAATCCTCAGCATTTGACATGTCACGTGGATCAAACAATGCCTTTTCATGGCCATGGACTCATCTGTAGGGCTAAGCCTTCAGTCCATGCTGCTAAGTTATCCACATAAGTTATAACACTGTACCAACTATTTTCTCCTTCAACAACAGTCTCAGTAGGGGTGAGATCAGTGCTGCGCAAAACTGACTGAACACTCATCTTCTGTATTAGTTCATCATGTAGTGTCAGTCCTCCCATAGTTTCACAAGATCCCATCCTGCGGTCTGCTTGGCCATGCCTTCTCTGAAACCGTAACCACTCAAGCTAAGTCACTCGGGGTTTCCTAGCTCTGGGGTACATGTCCTGCTCTCTTTTTCTACTATCAGTGCAATCAGAAAATCCCATTGCTCCCTTTGTATGGCCAAGATCAATAAGGGGCCTTTCTTGAGTGCTAGTATCGCAAGTAGATCACCTAGCTTCTGGAGATCGTAATATTTCACCCATATTATCCACACGCCAGTGCATTGACTCTACTTTATTTGCCATCCTTACCTAAATTTCCATGAATCTGCTCTGAAAGATTACCATAATATCCTCCTCTCCTTATCTCTCTCGCATCCCTTCTATCCTCACTTTATGTTAGCCATTCCTGAACACTTTCAAGCAAAACTATTAACTTCCCCTTCTCCTTCTGGCAAGGTGGCAGATTATCTTCAGTCCTTCTAAAATCCTCATCTCTTTCTTGGGATACTGACCATTGCACCATACTAACAGCTTTCTGCATAGTCATTCCTTCTAATACCATCTGCATATCTGCGTTCCCTAACTACTCGTCCTGTTACATCCCTCTTCTGTAATAAATGTGATGTTGCTGATGTAACATGCGACTGATTGTCACTGTCTCCTGTACTCTACTCTACACCTCTATCCTTGTGGGAAGAAGCTGGATCTAAATGCAGTTTAAACTGCGCTTCTAAATGTCCTGAACACTGAGAATCACCTACCACTACTTGTTGTCTTGGAGTATACATGTCATGCTTTTGACATCAGTGTGGCAACATTAGGGATAAATACCAGCTGCCTAAGGGGAACAAAAAACTCATCATAGAGCTAAAGCGGCTTCTTGCTTCTGCAATTTAGCTCCTACATATTCACTCTTAAGGTTTGTCACAATGTGTTGTAATATTTTGTCATCAAATGTCCCTTCCTTTGGCTACGGATACGTTTGCTTCTGAGTATCCTTAAACTACTCCTGACAATATTCCTGTAATTTTTGCGTGGTCACCTGGAATGATCTTTTGCATTTGCTCTAAAGAAGTCTCCGTAATCCCTCCATTTTCCTACCAACTTTCTAAATTTAACTTTTATCTGTCTAGCCAATGTCTTGCCTTTTAATTCTTTTTACACTAGTCCTTACAAACAAAAATTCTGTCAACTTGTCTTCTTAGTCAAATGTTAAACATTATGCATTATCATAACACAATGCAATATTAACAAAATCACTGTGGCCACATTTCTATTTACACGCATACACAGGCGCTCATCAGAAAACATTTTTAAAATATGATCACTTGAACTACTGCTAAATGTGAATCACAGTTGTTCCAACTGTAAACGGTAAGTACTGTTGGTAGCAACTGATCACTTCCCTAAAAGAGGATAACCCTGAAACCATGTGTCTTATAGACCATGGAGTGACTTCTGGACATTAGGCCCAGGACGGTCATTTGAGTATTAAGATCGTATCTGGAGGTAAAGTTTAATGACATGGGCTTTTCCGCCACCCCTCTCTGTCAAATATTGGAACACGTATAGGAAGCAGAACCTCAAATTAGCCACACAGACCACTTCCAATTCATTCGACTGGGATAAACACTCTACCGACTATGTAGCGCCTTAGCTAAATACTGTGCAACACATATACACAGTTTTGCATGCGGTACCGTTATATCTATAGTACATCTATGTTTGCCATTGCCAGAGAAACAAGTCATACAATTTATATAAAACATGGAATGAAGTCCGCCTCTGTCCTCACCTTAGAAGATGGCAATCACTGGATCTTTACCACCCCCATGAACAGGCAGAGCTTTAGAGAGAACACAGTGTCAGTGTCTGCTTACCTTATCAGAGATGCACAGTGATATATGCAGCGGGGGTAGGTGGTATTCCGGTGACAGTAGCCGGTTGAGGGCAAAAAGGGACTTCCGGCTGAGCTTGCCAAATGTTGTGGGGAAACTTAAGATGAAGAAGACAGGAAAAGGTAAAACACAGTTTTTATATTGTTGTGGCAGGGAAAGTAGCTACCCTACAGTGGTAAGGGGTGGAGAATTGGTAAGTTACTCCACACTCTTTCCACATGGACTGCATATATGCACACATGAAGTTTGTGCCCCTGTCAGATATCACTTCCTTGGGAAACCCACTTGGGTAAAAATCCCCACCAGGGCATTTGGCACTGCAGGTGCAGTAGTGGTCCTCAGAGGGATGGCTTCTGGGTACCAAGTGGCATTATCCACCAGAACCAGGATAAACCTGTTGCTTGAAGCAGTCTGGGGATCCATAGGCCCAACAATGTTGATGTCCACCCTCTCAGAAGGGGTGCTAATGACAGGTAAAGGAGTAAGGGGGGCTTTCAGCCTCTCGCATGTATCCTCACTGGCCTGGCAGGTCACGCAGGTCACACAGGTCCTACAGAATCAATCTGAGTAAGTCCTGATCTTAGGCCTCTAAAAGTGGGGGACAAGCCTTGCACAGGTCTTGCTTTGACCAAAGTATCTTGCTAGGGGAATCTTATGAGTCAAATCCAGTAGGATGGCCCGGTAGCGTTGGGTGTCCAGCAGGTCAGGAATCTTAGGCTTATTGTAAAGGAGGCTATCCTCCCAGTAAATGTGATAGCTTCAAGTGACATCACCTCCTGCTTGGGCTTCGGCCTGTTTCTTCATACTCTCAAGGGTTTAGTACTACCTTTGTGCCCTTCAGAACTCTTCCTTGTAAATGCCAAACAGCAGGTGTAGGTAGGTCACCAAAGGAAGCAGTGCCCTCCTCAGCGGACTCCTGGGCAGACAGTGCAGGCACCCCATCCCTCTCACGGAGGCTACACTCATGGGCTGGTTTCCCATATCCTCTGCCTATTCCATTGTTAGCAGCTGGCTAAGCCATTGTTCCAGGCTCCAGCCCTTTTTTAACTCCCTTCCCGTGCAACCATGAACCTTGTTGTTGCACAGATCCAACCAGGTGACCCCATCTCCACATGGCCCTTGAGCTCCACTTCTTTCCGGATAGTGGACTCCAGGTCATTACCTAACAAACAGTCCACAGGCATGGCAGGGCTCACAGCAACCTTCAGAATCTTGACCCCACCCCCCTCTGATGGCACAAGGGCCACAGGAAAATTACCCTCTCTGTTGTCAGCCACCACAGCTTGGTGGAATGCATGGGGAATCACCTGCTCTGGGGACACCAGCTGAATCCTTACCATAGTCATGCTGGCATCTGTGTCCCGCAGAGCCTCAACACCTTGCCCGTTGATGGTGACCCATTGCCTATACTTAGTAGTATTTGAGGGACCATCTTGCTGTCTCCCAGGGACACTAGGGGAACCTCGCTAAACTCCCTCCCCATTAACTGTGAAAAACTCCTCCTCATCACTATGCTAGCCACCCCTGAGTTCTTATCTGCAGTGGGAGGGTGTGCTCCGTTTGGACGCATGAGAGCGCCCTTATCCACACTCGCTGCGCTCATAACCCTTAGGAGTTTTGGGTTACTGACTTTTGTCAGGGTAGTTTTTCTTCTGGTGGCCAGACTGGGAATAAGAACCAGATCTTTTCCTCCCATGTTAGTTGTTTTGGTGGCCTTTAGAGAACTCCTTCTGTTTATGCCCTCTCTCTCTTGTCAAGCACTCACCTCAGGGTTCCCGCTTGAGTGAGCTGAAGGGTATGTGGCAAGATCCCGCCTCCCCTACTAAGCATCAATCACCAGGCAATCTCCCTCCTGGATGATCTCAGCTCGCAGAGGAAAAGGCAATGGACATAAGAAAGGAGAAAACACTGTTCTGGTTCGGAATGACTAAGGCCAACAGCAAGATCTACACTCTTACCTCCTGTAGAAGAAATAGAAATTGGGGCTATCCCTATGTTTAACATGGTTGCCCACTATTGTCCCTGTGGTAATGTTACCACCTGCTGACTCCCTCTTCCCCGTCTGAACATAGAATCTTAAGAGCTGTTCCTCAAGAGAACTTCTGGAATTGGCAACCCTGGAATTAATAAGATTCAGCATATGCAACAAAAATGATGAACACCAGTTAATACGATATTTGATGTGCACAACAAATGCTCACCATCGTCTTAGTGCAGGCTGTCATTATTTGAAAGTCTAGTTCTTCACCACTAAATATATATTTACAAAACTAATTTTGCACATATGAATTTAAAAAAAGAAAAAAAAATGTAATGGCATTTAACTGAGTTACCCTCACTCACTAACACTGGTCATATCGTTAATACATAAATACACACTCATTAAATATACATTTTGGATAGAATCTGATGTCCCCAAAATCACGGTTTGTCCCTACTTTTGTTTGCAGGATATTTCATTGAACCACAAGGTGTGCAGCAGAATTAAACCTTTATGCAAAAAAAAGCAAAGTAGTTTTTGGTTAAGGCAAGCATGCACAGTGTTACAGCCTAAAAAGTACTGGTGAGTTATTTTCTTGTTCGTTACAGGTTATTTTAGCAAAATTGCCTGGAGGACTGAAGAGCAGCCATGCCGAGACTCAATGAGACCCCTCAAGCGCCGGTCAATCCAAGAAGTTGCTCCCAAATGTGAAAATGTTCCTGCACCACCAGAGAATCCAAACAGCATGTCTAAATGCACACACGGGCTGAAATGGTAGAATGCCAAGCACTGCACGTTCTACTCTTATGTCTTAAATAACCTTTCGACCAAAAATGGCCGCAGTACACTTGCGCAACCAGTTTTCCAGGAGTGTCTTTTCCTTAGTTTGTAGGACCCCTGAGTGCTGCATGTTAGTGTCCATGCCAACCCCACCTGTATTTCCTCCACCCCTGGCAAGGCAGGCCCCACAGTTTAGTCCCCACAGAATTCCTCCCACAGATTTTAATTTTGTGGTATAATTTCTGTGAAACTGGTCCATCAATCTAGGAGTGGGTAATTGCCTTGCGAGCTCCCAAGTACGATCCTCTGGTCCGTATCCTTACCAATCAATCAAATAAAACTGTTTATTTTGCACTCTTTTAGAGTCCAAAACTCTAAAATTTGACCTCAAATTCTGGTTCATTATCGCATATAAGAGCTAGTGTTTTCTTTGGGAATCTTGTGTCAGGGTTTTCAGGGTTAAGAGGTTTCAATGAGACATGAAAAACAGGGTGAGTAGAAAGTTTTGGAGGTAACTCCAATCTCAATGACACTTCATTTATTTGTTTTAAAATCTTGAATGGTCCTATGAATCACTGGAAGATTCGTGGATCTTTCAAACAAATGTCTTGGGTCGAAAGCCAAACATCTAGCCCTTTCTGCAAGGGTGAACTAGGCTGTCTATGTTTGTCAGCTTGTGTCTTATAATACTCCTTGGCACAGGTTAGACTGTTGTGTGCCTTCTGGTGTAGGTCTATAAGTTGCTTAACAAAGTCCTGGACTGCAGTTAAAGCTGAGACTGGTTGCAGGTCATGTGCAAACATCCTGGGATGGTACCCATAAGTACAGAAGAAAGGGCGGGAAACCTGTTAAACTATTAATAAAATTATTGTACGCACCGTCTGCAGTCCAAAAATAATCAATCCACTCTGAGTCACCCTGCGTCAATTGACATTGAAAATATTGTTCCATGCATTCATTTATCCTCTCAGTCTGCCTGACCGTCCGAGGGTGATGACTAGAGGCTAAGTGGGCATCTATCTCCAACAGACTGCAAAGGGTCCTCCAGAATTAAGAAATAAATTCAGAACCTCTATCACAAATAAGCACTGATGGGAGTCTGTGTAACCGGACCACTCCTTGAAGAAACACTTCAGCTAATTCCTTGGATGTAGGTAACTCCTTCAGTGGTATAAAGTGAGCCATCTTAGTCAGTTGATCAACAACTACCAACACAGTGGTATGCCCTTTTTTGTTTTTCAGGCAATTCTACTACAAAATCAAAGGATACTCAGGCCCATATTTATACTTTTTTTGCACGGCATTTTCATCATTTGTTGACACGAAAGCGGCGCAAACTTACAAAATCTAATTGTATTTTGTAAGTTTGTGCCACTTTTGCATCAAAAAATGACGTACATGCGGCGCTAAAAAAGTATAAGTATGGGACTTTGTGCCAAGTTGCTGGTGGGGGTAGGTATGGCCTTCAATAATCCAGCGGGAGCCAAATGAGAGGTTTTACCTTGAGCTCACGTAGCGCAATTCTGGATAAACCTGTTTGCATTTGTGGAGATGGTAGGCAACCAAAAATAACATTTGACAAATTCCAGAGCTCTCTTCTCACTAGGATATCCTGTCATTGATTGTGTAGGACACCATTCTAATGCCTGATTTTGTAGTACATTGGTAGGTATGTAGAGACCCCTTTTATGTACAGGAGCCCCTGAATAGTTTGCCCCTGGTTTGTATGAGCTATGCTTAATGCTTCCTGCTTCTTCTGTTCCATAGCTACTTGTGCAGACAATCTTGACTTGAAAACAAGGCTCCTTGAAAACGATCTGAATGAATTATGTAAGGAATTGTATTGGGTGATTCAGTGAAATCATTACCTAACTGGTACAATGCATTAGCTTTACCGTGGCATCAACTTGGTTGTAATTAGATTACAAAGTCATAATTACTAAAGAATTGTGTCCATCGCAATTGACAGTTAGATAGTGCCCTTGCAGATATTAAGAATTTCAAGTTTCTATGATCAGTGAGTATGGTTACAGTATGAAAACTACCTAGCAAGTAATATCTCCATTCTTCAAAGGCCTTCTTTATGGCCAACCGTTTTTTATCACCTACAGAGTAATTAAATTCAGCTGGATTGAGTTTACAAGAATAATAGGCAACTGAGTGTAGCTCTCCAGTATTGTTGTCCCTTTGTGACAGAACTCTACCTACTGCAACCTGTGAAGCGTCTGCCTCAACTACATAAGGTTGAGTTGGATATGGGTGTCTTTCTAAAACTGTTGCTTCAACTGCTGAAAAGCCTTTTCTGCCTCTTTATTTAATTGAAATTTAACACCTTCCCATAATAATCTAGTGATGGGAGAAGACCAATATTGTATTGGATTAGGATTTGGTCCACGGACACTTTCGGCCCTTTTAGGATATGGCTCAATGTCTTGCTTAGCAAAAATGTAACAAGGAAAATCCCATGGTGCAATCATGTTGAAGATAGTTTGATCAATTTAGGATTGGCCCATTTTTGGACAGCCCCATGTGGTCTTCCCAAAAATGCGGCGCAAATTGTCAAGGATGCATACTGGTTAAAAATGAAAGTAGGCAAATTGGCTGATGTGTCTCCGCTCAGCTTGACAGATAAGTTTACATCAGCCAAATGACATTATGAATTTGAAAATTACATGGCTCTGATCTTATCCCCTCGAGCGCGTGCACTTTATATCAGGTTTGGCTGGGATCGCTACCACTACGCACCTTTACCTGTAGATGGTTTCAACAGGATTCCCAACACAACCTATGCCCTATGGGCTGTGGCTCACCAGAATGTATTGCACATGTATTATTCCATTGTTCCACTTACGATAAACAACAGATTCAATGGATTATACCCCTTTGCAGATCCATGGGCCTCAATAATCGTCTTTCAGCTCTTAGGATATGCAAAACGAATACCCATGGTATAGTGGTATGTGCGCTGGCCAGATTCTAAGATGCAATTTGGCATGTAAGAGCAAAACTTTTAGAGGCACTTTCTGAATAAGCGTATGTTCATAGATAATAATGGAAATGCCATTTTTTATAGGGAATATTTGATATCAATTGCTATCAAACCATGGAAAACTTTGGACTTCTTTTCCACTGCTTAGCGCATCCGAGATGGGTACATTCAGGAGGATTCCGAGGGGCACAGAACTCCAGCTTTGCAGAATTCCTCAGATTTTTTTTTTCAACTCCGCAGAATTACGCAAAGCTGGACTCTGTTCTCTCCGCCCAGGGCTAGATCAGATCTTCTTATTATAACTAAGTCTATCCATCCAGATTCAGATACTAAACTATTTAAAGTTGTAATATATGTCAGCAGATCCTTATTCCCCTGTTTTAAATTCAAAAGATCGATGTCCACTGATTGCATAAAAGCATGGTGATCAAAACATTTTTTCATTTCTGCTTTAAATGCAATATAATTATATAAGATAGGTGTGCCTCGGTCCATTAATGGAATGGACCAGCAAGCTGCAGTCCCACCAAAGTATGATGGTACGAAGGCAAACCTAGATTGCTCATTGGAAAAATACACTGGTTTACACATGAAGTGTAGTGGCCATTTATTAATAAAGGTGGCAGATCTTGATGATTCCGCAGTAAATCTGTCTGGAGGAGCTAGAGGCAAAGCATGTGGTGTGGCAACATGAATGACAGGGCTTCCTCCCCCAGTGGGATTTTCATATGAAGAGGGTTGTGGAAAAGATGTACTGATGGCTTTGAATCCCTGAGCGCTTTCCCTAGTAAAATGTTCCAACCCACCTTGTTTCTGCAATGAATCAACCCTCTGGTAAAGAGCTTTAGTTTCTTTTTGTAAATGTCATATCATGTTGGCTAAGTTATTTATAGTGATGCCCCGCAACTCCATTTCACTCGGGCAGGAAGTTAATTGTGGGCTTGGTGTTCTGTCAAGCACTCACCTGGGGGTTCCCGCAGAAGTGAGCTGAACAGTAAACAGCAAGATCCTGACTCCTCCAATAAGCCTCAGTCGCCAGACAATCTCATGCCTGGATGACCTCAGCCCTCTGGATAAAAGAAAAATAAAGAAAACACTGTTCTGGTTCAGAATGTCTAAGGCCAACAGCAAGACCTGCACTGGTGCCTCCTGTAGAAGAAACAGAAATTGAGATTAGCCCTGTGTGTGTAACATATGTGCCCCCCTGTAGTCCCTGTGGTAAGATTACTATCTGCTAGCTCCTTTTTCCCCTTTTGAACATAGAATCTTAAGAAATGTTCCTCAAGAGAACTAATTAACGAAATTCAGCATAAGTAACAAACATGAAGAACACCAGTTAATACAATATTTGATGTGCACAACAACTGCTCACCATAGTATTAGTGCAGGCTGTTATTTTTTGAAAGTCGAGTTCTTCACCATTAAACATATGATTCCAAAACTAATTTTGCACTTATGAATTTAAAAAAAAAGAATCAACAAAGCATAGTGACATTTAGCTGAGTCACCCTCACTCACTAACCACAGTTCGAACACCAACAAGCTCTGGTCAAATTGTTAATACATAAATACACACTCTTTAAATATACATTTAGCATAGAACTTAATGTCCCAAATTAACAGTTTGTTTCTAGTTTTGTTTGCAGGATATTTCATTGAAGCACAAAATATACAGCAGAATTGAACCTATATGCAAGAAAAGCTAAGTAGTTTTTTGTTAAGGCGGGTTACAACCTAAAAAGTACTGAGAAGTTATTTTCTTCTTCGTTACAGGCTATTTTTGATAAATTGCCTGAAGGACTGAAGAACGGCTATGCAAGAGACTCAAGGAGACACCTCAAGCGCTGGGAAATCCAAGACACAACTCCTAAAGGAGAAAATGCTCCTGCATCACCAGATGTTGAGAATCTAAACAGCATGTCAGAATGCACACCAATCCACACGAGGGCCAAAATGCTAGAACGCCATATACCGTGCTTTCTACCCTTGCATCTTAAATAACCTTCCGACCTAACATGGCCACCATACTCTTACATGACTGTTTCCCAGGAGTGTCCTTCCTTAGTTTCTAGTACCGCAGTGCAGCATTAGTATCCACGACAACCCCACTGGCGTTTCCTTCACCCCCGGCAAGGAAAGCCCGACATCACTTCTGTTGGGAACCCTGAACACCATTTTGGGAGTCCCCCCAGATACCGTCTTGGACACTGTGGTGCTGACCCAGATGTCCGCCTCCTCAGCAAGCTTCCTAGAATCAGTCAGCTTGCTATCAACCAGGTGTTAGTGCAGCTCTGGAAAACAGTTATCAAGAATGTGCTCCTTCAAAAACAAGTTGTACACCCCTTAAAAATCATCAGCTTTGCTGCCCCCTCCCCCAGCCCTTCAGTGCCTTACCAGCTCAGTCCAAGAAATCCAACCATGCTTGTGTAGAGAGTTTGTGACTAGTCCTGAACCGTTGCCTATACCTCTCAGGTGTCAATCAAAACTTACTGACTAAAATGGCCTTCCTGGCAGTGTAGTTGGTCTGGTCCTTCACTGCTAATGTAAGGAGTGTGTCCCTCCCCACTGTGGGTATATACTGCCAAAGACTACCCCCCAGAACTCCTCTGGGTCCCTGTGCACTTTTAAAGCTACTTTATAGGCTGCCAACCATTTATCTATGTCATCCCCCACTCCATAACTGGGCACCATACCTTATGGGATATGAAATCTGGACTCATGTGATGACACTGCAGATATGCTGCCACCATTGCTGTTGTTGGACCCCTCTATCAGGGCTCTGATGTCCAGCTCTCTCATGCCGAGCTAATGCTCAATTTTTCTCTACTTTATAGGCAGCTTTTTCTCCTTGTTTTTTCACAATTCTAGCAAGGGCCTGCTCCTGCTCTAATTTCAACTTTGCAAGCCCTAGCTTCAGCTTTCTCTCCTCCCTCCTGCCCTCCAGTTTCCTCTGGGGACAGGTTCCTAGATGACACACTGCTGCATGGTCTAGAGTAGACACCCTGTCCAGGGAGAAGATTGCTTCCCCCCTCTGTAGGCTGCATGACAAGACCCTGTGCTAGGTGCTGCTCTGATCCATCCTTAGACATTTACTCCTCCTTCTCATCTATTTCTCCTTCTAGGTGGGCTGGTGCCCATGCCAGGCTTTTTGAAACTCTGCCTTCTTGGCACTTCCCTTATGGAACACCCTTCTCTCCTGGCAGTACCCCTCGAGCTGAGCCACTATGCATGCCTCCAGGTTGGCCAGCTCGAATTCCATATTGCCGGGCAGGACCACAGACACTGCAGAAAAAAATGAGACTTGGGCAAAAGGACTTTGGCAAAATATAAAGATCTCAGAACAGGAAGAATTGAAAAAGGCTTGAATTGATCTTAAGTATGGCATTGTAGTGAACACTGAATATATGGTATTGCACAGACACTAGTCCTAACCTTGCCACTGATCACCAAAGCTAGAAATGGGGTTTCTGGTGGTCAGAGTATACACCCTGTACAAGTAGGAACCACCATTCTAGTCGGGTAAGTTAGAAACACACTCTAAATTAACCTGTGCTCGCTCTCTGGTAGCTTGGCACAGAGCAGGCAGGCTTAATTTAATAGACTATGGGTCCTATTTATAATCCCTTAGCGCCACCTTGTGCTACATTAGCATCATTTTTTGTACGTTCATGTGGCCCAACAAGGTAGAAATCCCCGCCCCGTATTTACAAAGTGGCGCAATGCATGCGTTGCACTGCTCTGTAACCCTTTGCTCTACATTATGCCTGCGCCAGGCATAATGTATGCAAATGGGGCGTTCCCCCATGAGGAGGGCCAAAGAATGGCGCAAGGAAATCTATAAGATTACCTGGCGCAATTTTTTACGCCACTTTTAACGCCTGCTCAGAGCAGATGAGTGCAGATGAGTGCTTTGTCACTCCCACCCTTCCTGTGTTTGTGGCTGTCTAGAGGGAATGTACAAAGTGTAGCTGTCACCTCACCCAGAAGTGTATTAGAGACAGGCTTCAAGGCACATAGAGCAGTAAGAGCAGAGAAATGCCCACTTTCTAAAAGTGGCAATTTTAAAATGGTAATGTTAAATCCGACTTTACCTGTAAGGAGGACTTATCATTACCATTTGTATGATACGAAATATGGTGTAGCTACAACTTCCCGATCAGGAAGTGCAGCTTAAAGTTATATTAAGGAATTCCCAATGCTGGCATATTCGAAGTAGGCCTCACTGTAGTGAAAAACGACGTTGGGAGTGTTTCACTACCATGACATGTACAACTTAAAAGTTCATGTCCTGCCTTTTACTTACATAGCACCCTATAGGCTACCTAGGGCCTACCTTAGGGGTGACTTAGATGCAGTAAAGGGGAAGTTTGACAAAAGGTTTTAAATGCAAAGTTGAAGTGGCAGTCAAACTGCACACAGAGGTTCTGCAGTGGCAGGCCTAAGACATGTTTACAGGGATACTAAGTGGGTGGCACAATCAGTGCTGCAGGCCCACTAGTAGCATTTAAGTTTCAGGCCCTGGGTATATGGTACATCATAGTACAAGGGACTTCCAAGTAAATTAAATATGCCAATTGTGGATACACCAATGTTACCATGATTAGGGGAGAAGCACAGTTACCTTAGCACTGGTAAGCAGTGGTAAAGTGCTCAGAGTCGTAAGGCCAAAAAAAAGATACAACATAAACTGGAGGTAAAAGGAAAAAAGTCTGGGTAAATCCACCATAAGGATGCCAGGTCTAACAGGTACCAACTCCATTGCTTTTCTTGAGCCCGGTGTTTGTACGTGCATCAGCCGGACTTCTGGGCTTCACATGTCCTATGTTCAGTTTCAGGCCCTCACTCTTCAACGTACCTTTCTGAAAGACTTTATGATACCAGCCACGCTTTATACTATTGTTTCATCCACACCCATGCACTCTAGAGACCTGTTGCGCAATAACTAGTCCCCCATCCTCGGGCCACCCACTCCATTTGAGGTTGAGGGCCTCCCTTGCATGCTCTGTCTTTGTTTTTTAACACCAGCAAATGTGAAAGCATCAAAAGTGATGGACAGATGCCCCTCAGGAAATGGTCCAGATCACATGCTAAGTATCCTTGTGACAACCACCATAGCATCTGTAATCTTTGTCTCTCTCCAGCCCACAACAACACAGAGTATGCTTCATTTTTAATATTCTGGTGAAAAAAGCCCCTTTAGTATTGGATAGACAGGTGTTTGGCCCTTTTCAAGATGCAGTGACAGGCAACTGAAGAGTCCCTGGACATTTTGGGAAATCTGACCCCAACATCACTGAGAAGGAAGAAGGCGTATCAGGAACAGCAGCAATCCTACCACCTCTAGGGCAATAGGGGTTGTAGGCTCGGCGCATACAGGGATAGCAACTCCAAGAGGTGTAGGGTGTTTAGGAGCCTCCAGTAAGGGAGCCCCTACTTCGAAACACTGACTTGCCCCATATCCCCCCGATTGCACAACACCTGTGGAGGGGAAAATGCAATATTTCCTTTCATGCTGGGAGGACACCACTTCAGACCAGTAGGTTCTACCACTCATCCAGCAAGGATATTGTCTGGAACTTCTTCCAGCACCCCCAAACATCCCACCCCAGCCACACACCTCAAGTCAGAACACCTTCTCCACAAGAAGGTCCAAGCCTTCCCCACAAGGAGGAAAAAGAAACAGTGCCCTACCAACATTGAGGCAAGGGTGTTCACGCCCTAAATTTCCTATTTCCCAAGAAGGACTCTCTCAGATCAATTCTCAGTCTTGGGCCCCTCAACAAGTATATCCTCTCGGAACATTTACCCATGACAACCCTCCAGGATGTCATCCCTCTGTTGCAGCAAGGCAATTTTGGGACAGCGCTACACCTGAAGGATGCCCACTTATATACCTATCCACCCTGCTCTTCAGCAGTACTTCTGTTGTGTAGTAAGTGGCCAGCATTACCTATGCAGAGTGTTACCCTTTGTGGTCATCACAGGCCCAAAGTTCTTCACAAAATGACAAGTGGTGGTAGCCACCACCTCAGGAGGGAGGCACCCATCTGTGTACCTATCTAGATGATTGGCTAATCAAAAGAGCAGGCAGGCAGGAATGCCTAGCCCACACCTAAGTGGCAATTTCCTTCATTCACAGCTTGAGATTTACCATTAAACCACCAAGTTCCCTATTCAACCTCTCCAATGTAACTCTTTCTTGGGTGACACCACAGGCAAAGCATGCTTAAATCAGGAGTGGACATTTGCATTTGAGCAGTTATTGCTTCTTTATCAGCCAAATTATCAACTCATAACCAGAACAGTAATGCGCTTCCCAGGCATGATAGCCACTTGTATAGCCATAGTTCCCTATTCCAGACTCCACATACCAGAAGGCCTCCTGACACAGTGTCACTGTGAAGGTCTAGTATTGGTAAGGGTCAGTGCCAAATGTTCTCTGAAATGGTGGAGCAGCAGCAACCTGTTGCAAGGCAGACCTTTCATGGACCCCATTCAACAACTAACCATTACCACGCAAGCAGTCCTGTCTGGTGGGGGCACACCTCCTCAACATCACATTTCAGTGTCTGTGGTGACCTCGACACAAGGTCTTCACATCAGTAATCTCAAGCTTTTAGTCATTCTCTATCTCTCCCAGCCTTGTTTCAGGAGATACAGAGCAAGGTAGTCCTTATAAGAACAGACGAAATGATCACCATGTATTACATTTAGAAACAGGGCAGCACGCTCACTCCACAGCTCTCAACAATAGCACAGCACATCTGGCATTCACTGATACACCATCAGATACTGAGCTGTTATACAGTCCCATCACCTAGGGGGGTACTGCTGTGGTATCTATTTATAAGGTGAGGAATCTGCGGGTAGATGTAACCATCAGAAGAAAAAGTTAATTACCTTTGTTACGCTCTTTCTGATGTGTACTGTATCTAACCGCAGATTCCACATGAAATCACCCTCCTCCCCTTTCTGTGAAATGGACTCATATAATCCATACAAATAAAATTACATTCCAGTCAAGATATCTGCACACTTAAACAGTCTGATTCTTAAGGTCTCTGCTTCTGATGGCTTGGACAGATATATGAAAGAAACTGACATAAGGGCTTTGAGATGGCGACTGCATATGGGCCAGGATGTCACTTCCAGGGCAGAACGAACCAAATGTGGACCTGCAAAATGCCACCTACCAGTGTGCCTGAAAATTGCTGACAAAATTCTCCTGATACAGTGTGGCACTTGGGGGTATTCACAAGATGAGTAATCAGCGGCTAGATAATGTCTCCACCAGAAAAAGCGTAACTAAAGGTAAGTAACTTGTTCTTTCCTAGTCCGTGTCTGCTAACTAAATTGCCTTACTCTGTATTTGGTGGAGGAGTAAGTGCAAGGAGAAGTTCAGAAAAGGTGTGCTTATATCGCATCTGCAGCAAGTAGAAGCAAGCTGATGGAGTTGAGTTGTTGGTAAATGCATGTTCTGCCTCAGCAGTTCTCAGACCTTTGACTTCTGTGGACCCCCACTGAATCACTACTGGAAGCCGGGACCACACCTAAGCAATTTCTACTATTTGAATCTGTGAATAATACACAAAAAATAGGAACAAGTATAAATCAAACAACTACACTAGTTATGAAATATTTAATTCACAAACAAAAAATAGGTGAAAATCAATGGGGAGTTTGGAGTATTTGAAAGTGTAGTTTTAGTTCTTTAACAAAACTAAAATGACAGACTCTAGCCTATCAATTTGTCTTATTTTCCTCCTCATGCATACATAACTTTTGTTAGTTCATACTAGTGCTCCTTCAGTTGAGGCCACCATACTAGATTTCATTTGCTGAATTTGCACTGCCCCCATGATTTAAGATAAGGAGTTGAGATAAGATGAATATTTTTTTTTTTGCTTCTAATTTCAAACTACTTCACAATTACAGACCCTTGAAAAGCCCCATGAGTAGGTCTTGCAGACACCACAGGTTAGAGTCACGACTTGTGTGATCGATTTTATTCCTACATTTTGGTCTTAACTGGGAAACAAGGAAAGCCAATGGTTTGGTTGTTTCCTCATGTGGTCATACCTTCTAGGATGCAACTAGGCGCAATGCAGTATGCTTGCATTTGCTCTTTATTATCTGTGCAACGCTAGTTAATAAAGCTGGTTGTGGCACAAAGTGGTTTGGGTGAGGCAGGGTCCATATCTCTATTTGTCTTTTATTTACCTCCATGGTTCCTTTGACTTGGCTGCTGAACTGAACAGGATAGTTGGTTTGACTACCTTAAACCCTGATTTAAATCATCTGCTTCCACCTCTTCGTAATCCCTCCACAGCGCCCACTACAAAAACCTCCCTCACTGTCTGTTTGACACATACTTCTCATTCAGTATATCAGACTTGGTTTTTCAATATACCCTGTGTTTCTTTTTCTTATGATATATAACAGGAGTGTGTGTGTGGTTTGTATTTCTAAACATGTGTACTTGCTACAATGCTAGTTGTGTTAATGTCCAAAATCTTTATTGAAGAATTGTTTAAAAAGCATTTCCATTATTCTTTTAAAAAATATTAATTTCATTTGACGGTCATGCTTCCAAGTGTCTTTAAGGGATTCGATTCCATTCCTTTCAGTACTCCTCTGGCAACTGTTTGATAACTGTTTTTGTTTTAAAAAAAACAAACACGTGTTTACATCTTGCAACAAATATTTCTAAAATTGAAATAATTGTCACAGAAAATGTAGTCAACCAGTTTGTTTTTAGTCTAAGATTTCCACTTCTAGATGGGATTACTCAAATCTCATACAGCCAATCAAACCTAATACTCTCCAAAAGTACAGTCAGATTTGAGCAGAAGTGCAAATTAGATTACTGACTATGTACATAGATTCAAATTTAAATTGTAAACAATGTTTCAACGTCCCTGCTTTTCCTATTATTGACATTCAACTGATGCAGATCTTAAGTTATAATTACGTTTTGTGAATTTCCTGCATAGGTTACAATAAAGTTATGCCCATGTAAATTCCTTTAAAACACAGGGCCTGATTCACAAAGGTAAAATTAGACTTTTGTGTAAGTTTACAATTGTTTTCCTAATCACAAAGGGATTCACGAGTAGTATCTTTACGAGTGAGTAATCTCCACTCATAAAAAGATAGGATTGTTTTATCCTTTTGTGCGGAGACTCCACACTTGTAAAAACACTACTTGTAAATCCATTTGTGAAAAGCAAACAATCTTAAACTTACATAAAAGTTTACGTTTACCATTGTGAATCAGGATCACAATAATTTAAAAGGGTAATAACTACTCCATTTCAAAACCAATATGAAAGAGACTTGTTAACTCATTTTTGTCATAAACATATAGGGGGCCTTATTTACAAACTTAATTTTCTAGTACATTTGTAGTACATACTGCAAAATTCTATTCACAAATTGCACAACTAAAGTACTAAGCCCAGCACTAGACATGGCGCACCAGTAGTAATGCAAACCCTCCCATTGAAAGTATTGGTGGTAGCAACATTAAAACATTGGAAGGTAGGTTCTATTAACTTATATTATTTGAAATTGAAACATATTAAAAAATACTTCTGTAAATACTGCATATTTATCATGTACTTACAAAATATTTTACCAACCTTCTTTAATATAAACATCAATGTAATTAGGTGAGAATTTATTATTTAATATAAACTTAAAAAATATATAGTTTTAATTCAATATATTTAAATCAATGAAATGATTAAAGAATACATTTCATCATCATTATAACTTTATTGTGGCTTAAAGCCGAAAAAGTGCATCAATAGGTAAAACACTTCAATACAAATATACCAATTCCTTACAGTCATAAAAATATATCAGTTTCACAAATCTTAAAAACTAGTTTAAAAACATAAAAATGCAGATTATAAGATAAACAATTATCCCCCTTACCAGCAACCCATAAAAGCACTTAAAAGCATCTCTTACGTATACTCCAAGCCATGAACAAATACCTAGATACAGAGAAACCAACTGGCTGGTGCACACTGGTTTTCAAACTTCTTAGTGCTACAAGGTGCTGGACAATACTACATTTGTACAAAGTATGACCAGCCATTTTGATCTGGCGTGTTTGTAGACTTTACATAAAAATAAAAAATGAGCCTCAGTTTCTTCGGCCCCATCACATGCCGGGCATCTCATGCTCAATACATAACCACCTGCCCCCCACTGCTGGTCAACATGCAAAGAGGAAGGGCCTCATGCCTGAACTGCAAATTTAGCTTTCACACTAGTGCTGGTCTGCACCTCATCTAAAAAAAAGGTTCAAAATCCCTAGTAGTCTTTAAAATCTAAAAACCTAAGGGTCATGGAGCCATGCTCAGGGTTAGCCAAATGTGCAGTCAGATTAAAGTGCCCATAGGACCTAGCCAGATCACTCTTGGATGTCGCTTGGCAGGCCACCTCAGGGTGCTCCCACAAGCTAGCCCTTCTTATATGTCTTACGCCATGCTTGATAAATTGGAGCCATGGCAATTTACAAGTGCCAGGTAGACCTATAATCTCCTTCCAACCCCTTTCTTTAGGAGACTAACTCAGGAGTTGCCCATACTTTTCTCCAAAAGAGAAGGGGCCTCAGTCCCAGTTCCTCAGCAATAGGCCAGGTCGAACCTTAAAAGCAAGAGTGGCGTACCTAAAGGGAGAGTTAATATTTGTCTTAAGAAAGCATTCTTCACTTTCGAGATACAGCTAACCATCTTGTGGCCTCAAAACTCCGCCCCATACATCACTCCCCCAGGGCCTGCGACCTATATAACTTGCACACTGGACTGACTGGCTTAAAGAACAAAGTTTTAAAGGCGCTCCATAAACCGCTGGTAAATTGGCCCAGCCTAAGCTTTTGTTTATCGGTGTGCGATAACCAGTCCATTTGCTCAGATAGCGTGATCCCCAAGTAGTCGAATACCTTGACCTGTTTCAAGGGTGCCCCGTTGAGTTTAGGGCCTGGCCTAGTAGATGGGGAGGGGTGTAATACCATGTACTTCATTTTTCCTGCAACCCTACAAAAATTAACAAAACAATCTAAAATATCCTCTGTAGGCCCATTGAAGACTTCTAAAATAAGAAGTCTGCAAACATTAATGCAGGAACCTTGGAGGAAGCTAGTCTTGCAGCTTCATTAGAAACATTGTTCAAGACTTCAATTAGACCATTGGTATATAATGAGAATAGAGTTGGGGGCAGCACGCTACCCTGCCAGACTCCATTTCTGACCGGACCCAATCAGACCTGGGCAAAATTCCCCTTGTGTAATCTTACACAAATAGTTAGGAACCCCTATTTCCAACAAGACCTGCCACAAGGTGTCTCTTGGGACCAAGTCAAATGCATCCTGAAGGTCCGCAAATATTGTGTAGAGGCTTGCACCTCCAACACCGCAGTTTTCTGTTATGTAAGCTGGAGGTAAAATACCTGATCCATGGTGGTAGTGCCGAGCCTAAACTAAGTCTGAAGGGTACTGAAGACAACTTTTTCTTCAATCTAAACCTGGAGTCTACCTAACATCACACATACAAACAACTTTTGCATTGTGTCTATAAGGCTGATTAGTCTGTAGTTAACTGGGAGAAGAGGAGAGCCCTTTTTGTAAATAGGTATTATTTCAGCTCCAGCTCACAATGTCAGCATAGGCACCCCCTCCAAGATAGCATTAAATAGAACCCCAAGTTTTGTGCCTATATATCGGGTGCAAAACTGTATAAATCCCCCCCCCGAGATTCTAGCTAGGCGTGGAGCCACTTTGGAGATTGCATTAAGCACTTCTTTAGATTAAATCGTAGGTATGTCCCTGGCTTATCAGGGACCCAAGGGCCCCTTGCCACCTCCCCCCCCCACTTCCCCACTCTGTCACACAGGGGTCCGTCTCTGTCAAGTTGGAAGTCATGCAAAGACCGAAAATGCTCCAACCATTGGTCTGCAGAAATATTGTTTTCAATTGTGCCATTAGTCTTCTGATTCCCTGAGGCTACAAGTCTCCAAAATATATGGCAGTCCTTGCTCCTCACAGCTAGGTGTGTGGATCCCCGTCTTTGGGTCTCCGACTCTATATTTGCAGCAGACAGACTACTCTTGAACTGGCTTCTGGCCTTTCACATCAATCCTGGATCTTTCAGTTTGAAAGCCTTAAGACGGCCCTGCAGGCATTGCGTATTGAACCACGAGACTGTCTTTGTTCTTGCACTACCTGCCTGATACTCCACAAAAAAACACATTTTAAGCCTCCCCATTAACTCCTTGTGCACGATCTCCAGACTAGCCCACTGATTAGTGGACACAGAGGCCTCTAAAATCTTGTCCATCTTATCCAGGGCTGAGCCGATAGCGATAAAGAGCTGGCCAAAGGATTTAGGGGACTGTACAAGGCATAGGATATCACTTTTAGATGTCTCCTCAGCCGTAATGTGATAGCCCAAGTGTGAGGCAACCCATGTGGACAAACCCCGAAGGCCTCCCTTGCTCCCCCCGATTGCTGCCTTAGAGTAAGTGGCATACCCTGGGTGTTGGACATCCCCACTAGTCCAAGACTCTTGAAATAAATATCATGCATGGTTATAAAAGATACCCAGTCTGGTTTGTCCAATTTGCCCTGTAGACCAGCCACGTTCTAAGAGAGCACTTTAACAAAACTTGGGGGCCTTGCTTGCTGCATAAAAGGCCCAATGGCCCCAATTCTTTCATCACCATTTATCTCCCGCAGGGTGATATCCCCATTCATACCCCTTCCCATTCCAACCTCCCTTAATTGGCCAACAAGGGTGGGGATTTTCATAGGTACCTCAGTCCTAGGAGCTTCACCAATCATCACCCACTGGCATATATCCCCATTCGCACCCCGCCCCTTGCCGCCCTCCCTCGATAAACCAGGGATAGTAGAGGAATTTGAGGGCTTCACAGAACTTGAAGCATTGACCATATGGGCTACCATTGTTTCCATATAAACCCTCTTAGCTTTGTCTACAGCAAACGTGTCACTGGTGCAGGAGCGACAGCTTGAATTGCTAACCATTTCACCTAGACCCAGAGCTTGCCTAGTAACACTGTGGTAAACAATGGTCGAAACCCTCTTTGGACTACAGATGAACCACTGACCCTGCATCAATCCACCTCTTCCAGGGGCACTGGAGTACTGGCAAAGCTGGTGATCATGTCCTTATGAGCACTAAGCTCTAATGGAAGAGCGCTTTGGCTGTGATTTGTAAAATTCAACTGCCGAGGAGCCAATCTACCAGGCAGTGAGAGGTGAGGGGGTTTATAAAAATAGCCCAATAGCTGAATCGTTATGCCAGCACCCGAACTCTGGCCTGAGGGCTCACACTGCAGAAGATTCTGGGTCATTCGGGGATTCCTAAAGTTAACAATCATGCAGTTCCATGAGCGATCTTTTAAATGCATACCAATCCAACTTACCCTTCTAGTAAGAATAAAATTATCCAGCAGTGTATGGGAAGAATTCTTATTGTGCGTTAACCAATGCATACATTTGTTTTTTAATTCTTTGTGAGACTCGCTTTGGTCCGCCGTAAGCTTGAGGACACTAGAAGGGACCACCACATAAGGACATGAGGCAGAGGGGACATCTCGCACTTTCATCCCCGACAGCAACCATAGCCGCCCATGTCATCATAGTCACAGAAGTTGGGCCCCACCACAACCTGGCTCAAAATCGACCCACCCCTGCACAGCCCAGATGGCCACAGGGTGTCATTACTCAGGTTACTCAAAACTGGATCATTCCCACTGCAGGGGGGAGGTGCTGCAACTGAGCCTAAGTAAATGTCTCTTGGCTGGTCTACTGGCTGCCTTCTGTTTGAGACCCCACCGATGGGACCAGCTTGGTTACCATGTGGGCTTGGGTTGAGGCTTCCCTGTAAGCTAGTTCCAATCTTTCCAAGTGTGCTATCAAGGGTGAAAGCTCCACCTACAGCACAGATGTCAACATATTTTGAATTTCAACCACAAAATCTTCCCCCAACGACTTCAGCCCAATGGTGTTTTCCATTCTAACGAGCTCCATAAGGCTACTGGCTGTGGGGCAGCAGCAGCTTTCACTCTCCTCAACTCCCTAACCTTTTTGAACTTGTATAGATTAAACTTTCAATTTCTTAAATTTGCTAAATGCCACACTCCTATTTTCCAGTCTCTGAGCATTATGGGGTGCCCCGAGCCATAGTCAACAGTCCCAGCATTGTCTGAGTGGTTGGGCCCCGCCTGGGGTCACAGTTGGGGCAGTCATGGCCTCCGGAGGTTGCAGGTTGTACTTCCGCAGAAGAACTACAATGGTCATGGTTTAAAGATAAGCGTATTTCCACAAGTTCAATTTCCGTTGCTACAACTCCTCTCACCGTTTAAAGCATCTTGTCAATTGTAGTGGGCTTCAGGGAGGCAACTAGTGGCAGACATTTGCGTTTGCCCATGGTGGTACGAAATTCCAAGGTTGAAAAAAAGAAAATCTTTGGGCTAGTTAGGAAGCCTCATATTGATAAGCCAATTACTCAGGATCCACTTAGAGTTTCAAGAGAGAAAAAAATAAAAAAACACACACACCACGATAGCCAAAACCCTCTTATGCGCTGGGACAAAGAGGGAGGGCCCAGCCCTTTACGTTGATGACAGGTGAAGACGGGCCTGGGGCGTGCCCGGGCATAGCCGGCATGTGGACCGCGCAGCGGAACCAGCACGCTAACCTTTTGCGCCTCCAGGTGCGTTTGCTAAGGGGTCAGCCCTCCTGCTGCTCAGGTCTCTGGGAGATATGTACTGAGACTCCCCTCCGGGTCCAAACAAAGTGCTCCATGCAGCAGGAACAGCACTCTGAACTTATGCGCCTCCAGCGGCGCATACTGAATAGGCTCAGGTCGGTTGGAGATGTGTGCTGAGAATCCCCCACCTCCAAATAAACAATTTAATAGTGCTGCAAGCATTTAAGTACATTTATTTCCCGATACTTCCCTAAGGTAAATTTTAGGATCCCTATACTTTACCATAGGTAAACTCCCCCATGGTAAAGTGCAGAATCCCTATATTTTACCATTTTAATAATTAAAAATATATATACATTAGGATCTCTAGGCTTTACAATAGTAAAATTCCCTATGGTAAAGTTTAGGGAAAATTGAAAAAATTTATTTAACTCAAGAAAATTATTGAAATATTCTTTTTGAACTGTAAATTGAATAATAAATTCCCACCTAAAGAAAAAGATATATTTTGTATTCTTGAAAAATTATTTTTCGAACTAATAAAAGTAATTTGATTATATTGTAATTCATGAAAAGTTACATTGATGTTTAAACTAAAAAATGGTTGGTAAAATATTTTTTAGTATAGGTTTTGTAACATTAAATTAACTTTGTTAATATGTTTAACTATTTTAAATAATGCAATTTAATTTAATGTAGCATTGTTGACATGGACTTTAATTTGAAGCTTCTGCTTCAATATGTTCTGTGGAAGGATGTTGCAGTACCATGGTTGACCATATGTAGTGATGAATTTAGTACTGTTTTGTAATAATACTTTTGGAGTTCAGTTTGTGAATAGCATTTTGAAGTATGCTTGTTGTACAATTGTAGTTCTACCAAAGTACTACAAAATGCAGTTTGTGACTCAATCTCATCTGTTGTTTGTTTTTGGTCTAAATACAAGGGTATTTATCTTTCTCCTGGATTAATTTCATTTCGTGTATTGTCTTTTTAGACTCTTGCTAACATCACAAAACAAGGAAGGAAGTGTCCGCACTGAGTGAAGAATGACCAAAACATGGATGTTTCGCCTCTTTCTAGTGTTCGGTTCAATTTTCATGATCATTTTTATCTTTGTGTTTTGGGACAGTAGTCGGGAGACTAACTCATATTTTCAAACTCCATTATTCGGGTCAGTTTCTCCATATAAACAAGAGGAGCAACACGTTACACCCCCAGATGAGGAACCGGCCTATTCGTCAGAAGTAGATACGTTTTTAGACATGTTTTTGAATGCTAGTACGCCACATAATAGTAGCTCGAACCAAAATACTGAGCAGCCACCTCCAGTGAGATCAAGCCAAGCAATTTTGGGCAGATATGAAGAAAATGTGAGGGGCTATGATTGGACCTCTCATGACACTAAAGTATCAGTGGACCAGGATATATTACAGGAAGCAAGAAAACAAACTTTACGGCAATTCTGCGCCAACTCCAGCTTTTCTTTCCCTACAAAGCAGCTCCTTTGATGACATTCCAAACACGGAGCTAGACCACTTGATCGTGGATGACCGTCATGGCATTATTTACTGTTACGTGCCCAAGGTAGCTTGCACCAACTGGAAGCGGGTAATGATTGTGCTGAGCGAGAAACTTTCAGAAAGTGAAACTCCTTATCATGATCTGCTTCAGATTCCTCCTGGAGATACCCACAACCCGAGCTCACTCTTGACCTTGAACAATTTCCAGCACATATACGGAAAGTTCTCCCGCCACAAGATGAAGATCCGGTTGAAGAAGTACACCAAGTTTCTGTTTGTCCGTGACCCCTTTGTGCGCCTCATATCAGCTTTTCGCAGTGAATTACTTTTGGAGAATGAGTGGTTTTACCGTAGCTTTTCTGTGCCTATAATGAGACGCTATTCCAACCACACAAGTTTCCCAGCCTCCGTTCATGAGGCCTTTTCGACTGGCCTGATACCTTCCTTTGCCCAGTTAATCCAGTATCTCTTGGACTCACATACTGAGAGTGAGGAGCCCTTTAATGAACACTGGCGGCAAGTGTACCGCCTGTGCCACCCATGCCAGATAGAGTATTGTTTGTAAATTAGAAACATTGAATGAGGATGCTGCACAGTTGCTTCGGCTACTTGATGTGGACACACTACTGCAGTTCCCTCCTAGCTACTTAAATAAGACTGCTAGCAGCTGGGAGGAGGGCTGGTTTGCTGAAATCCCTCTAGCACAGAGACAGCAGCTGTACAAGCTGTATGAAGCTGATTATGTCCTTTTTGGATATCCAAAGCCAGAACACTTACTGCAAGACTAAAAGACCCCAACATACCAAAAAGTCAACACATCCAATGTTCAAAGCTTCCATTACAAATTTTAATGATGGTTCAAATGGACTAGCTTTTATTTGCTTGTTAATAGTTTTTATTATGTAAGGTAAGAATTGAGGAGGACTTTGACAAACAGTGCGAGCTGGGTCGTTCAGTTGCTTGTATTTTTTAATAAAGATTTCAATTGACACACTGTTTATTTTTTAATGAATGAGGATTCCTTTGCCAAATGGGGGGCTTTTCCAATCATTCATTTCCCTGCAGTCTTTTAATTATATTTCAGATTAAGTCACTTTCTTTTTGTTTCTTTGTTTTTTTGTCATTTAAGATTGCAGGATACATTTCACTAACAATGTACGTTCAGAATAATATCTCCTTCCATGCCTAAAGACTGTTTATTATCTGCAGCCGAGTTTACAAAGGGGAGTGGCCTTCTTGATACGCTACGTTTTCTTTCATATATATATTTTATCTCTCATAAATTAATATACAAAGTTTCCTGTGGGTAACACTACAGCTGAGCATATGGCTGGCTCTGCAGTGCTTGTCTTTGACATTGGTTGTCTGGATTGATGGGATACATGATGTTGTCTGTTCCTTCCCTGCTGACACGTCATAGCCTTAATACCTCAGTGCTAGCACTCCTAAGTGTATTTATTCCTGTCCAAATGTTTGGAAGATTGTATTTTGATCATAACAAACTAACCCACGCATGTTTTTCTGGCCAGATAAGTGTTGGATATTTACCACTGATGATTTTGAAACCAGCAGTAGGTTTGAAGTAACCGAGTGTAAATGTTAGGTCAGAGATATTCCTAGCCCAAACAAATAACTGAGAGCCATTGTTCTTCATAAGCAGTACTTAATTTGTGCTTGTTGTTTCCGGTGCTGAGCACCGGCACTTATTTTTGAGGGCTGGGGCTTATTCTTCTGCCTTAAGCATTTGCTGCGAACAAAAAGCACATTTGGGAAAGACGGGAGAAGAGAAAAAGGAAAAAGCGTCACTAAGGTAGAAAGCAGAAAGCTGCAGGTGTGATCTGAAGGGGCAGGGTGTGGCTTTAAATGGATTGATGAGTCCCGAGATGGCTTCAGGATTACGCTGCCTCAGTATTCCGTGTTCGCACGTTTAAATGCAGCAGCCGCGTGTTCAAGAGGAGGGCTTTGGGCACCAGCATGTTTTTATTTACAAATTATGCACTGTTCACAAGGCACTAGCTCTCTATCTCTACAGTGTTAAAAAATCCAACATAGCTACCAAGGTTTGAGATTGCATATGTGTGACATCTACATGATTTCAGTGTACTTATGAGTTACATACAATGATCAAATGTGTGACAGTTACAGTGACACTTACTCGTGAGCAAAGCTAAGCAGTGAAGTCCACTGCACATCCTCCTAACGTCATCACACATGATTTTACAACTTCTTTGACCACTACTGCTGAGCTGCTTCTGGTACCATGGACAATTTATAACATTTATTGGTTTCTCAAAAGAGAACGTGTAAAAATGCCAGGCCATTGTAACGTGGCTACATAAACGCCTTTTATTACAATTTAGAAGATTGACATCCAACTCCTGTCCTTAATCTATATAGTACTACACCATTAGCATGCTATCAGTCTCAAACAGCACACTGACAGACATCACGGACTCACTCTCTCAGGGCCGGCATTAGCGCTGGTGGTGCACGGCGCTACAATGCCCACCTTGTGCACAGATTCCCCTCGCTATCCTGATCCTCCAGCGCCCCTCATCTCTCCACAGCCTCTCTTTCACACCCATTTCATTTGTTTTATAGCGCTACTCATATCAGTATAGGGTGTCAGAGAACTTTACCTCACGCACACATTACCCAAAGACAATGATTCATACATGTGTAAATCAGTCTAGGAAATGGTGCATAATACAAAGAGGATCACAAGGTGTAGGAATCACGTCATCCAAACTAGTAGACCACATATTAAGAGTGTTTGAATGGAGAAGCTCAAATGTAGGATTATATTTAATACCAACCACAATGGCTGGAGTTGGCTTTCTACCTAAACAAACCCCTTTTAGCACTATTGGGATAGTGAAAGACTGGGGAAAACATAATGTTTAATCTATAGCATGCACCTGAGGTCTCTGATGACAGTAAAATATTTTCAAGCTTACGCGTTAAGAATTTTCAATTCTATAAAGGACACGGAGGCGAGGGTTCTGCTTCTCTTTCTATGCTTTATTTTCACATAGCAGCCAATAGGAGAAGATATTGTTAAAGGAAAACATATCCCAGCATTCATAGTATATACAATATAATCATAGAAAACCAAGTATATAAACCAAAGAGGCTAAAGAACTTCCTCTTTCTTTGCGAAATCTCAGTCAGTAAAAGTCAATGAAGTGTATCAACATTGAATCGAACAAGAACACATTCCAAAGATCCAGGAGAACACAGCCACTCCGGATAAGGAATGATGCAACATCCAATCTGATAAAGTCCCCGGAATGAAGAGCTTCAACTCTGATCAACACCTGAGAAGGGAAGAAAACGAAAAACTAATCATAGTATATGTCATAGAACCAATGTCCACAACTTACATGTACTGATAACATCACTGGGTGGGTAAGACAATGAGACATTAAATGAAAACAGTATACTTAACTGGTAAGCAGAGGTCTTATTGTCCACTAGGGGGGGATAATCCTCGCCTCTGTGTCCTTAATAGAATTGAAAATTCTTAACGCGTAAGCTTGACATTTTTTTATTCTATGTCAGGACCGGAGGCTCAGATTATGCTAGCAACCACGATTGATGCAATGTCTACAATGATTTGTGATAGAAAGTCTTAAAAGTAGATTCCGAAGACCAGTCTGCCGCCTTCATAATGTCCTCCAACCTCATGCCTAAATTAAAGGACTTTGAAGCCATAGCTCCACGGACTGAATGAGCTCCAAACATGGAGACATTAATCCCTGCTTCAGAAAGAAGCCATCTGATCCATCTGGCTAAAGTAGCCGACAAGACTGGCTTGAAAGGTTTCTGTAGTGCAATCAACAATTGACCTCTAGGGTCTGCACGAAATTCTTCTGTAGCCGATTCAAAGGCCTTTAAACACTGTACTACACATAGTTTGGGATTATGAGGAAAGGAAGGGTAAGATACTGAATTGGTGCCCGTCTTAGTACGTTTGGAGATCGAAAAGGAAACTCCCGTAGGAGAAAAAATCCTGCCCTGCAGATCAAGGGAACATACATCAGATACCCCCTTGCATGAAATGAGGCATAGTAATAAGGTTAATTTGGCAGAGAGTTGTTTGCGTGAAAGGAATCTGTTGTCCGGCCAAGACGAAATGAACGTAAGAACTACGTTGACGTCCCAAAGGGAAGAATATCTGGGACGCGGGGGGTCGACAGACGAATACCCCTCATTAATTTGCAGACAATAAGGTGCTCACCAATAGGTTTACCTAAAGCTGGTAAATGACCTGCTGAAATGGCGGATCTATAATTATTGATCGATCTGTAAGCTAGGCCTGCAGCTGCAAGTGAAGCCAGAAAATTGACCACTAAACTGACATCAGCGTTAAAGGGATCGGAATCCCGTTCCTCACACCAATGAATCCATCGCTTCCAAGCAGAGGAATAACGCTTGTGTGTATTGGAGGACCAGGCTTGTAGGATGAAACTGGAAGCTTGTTCTGAAATGCCTGGCAGGAACCAATGACGCCTGAAATTCTCCAGGCCACCAGGTGTAACTTGCCTTGAACAATCAAGGGGACCCCAGAGGGTCCAGGAGAAGGTTGTGAAGAGGAGGGATTAAGAGAGGGAAGTTGCACAGAAGGTCTAGTGCAAAGGGGAACCAGGCTTGAGCCCTCCAAAGAGGGGTTATCAACACAATCTCCGTTCTCAGACGTCGGACTTGGGAAAGGACCCGAGGAATCATGCTGAACGGGGCAAAGGCATAAGCTCGATGGGGTGACCAGTCCTGGAGAAAGGCATCAGTTGGCATTGCTTCCGGATCTGGTCTCCAGCTGAAGAAGAGAGGAAGCTGGCGATTCAATCTCGAGGCAAATAGATCTATCGAGAAAGGTCCCCATTTCTGGTTGAGAGAGGCAAACACTTTTGGGAGCAGCATCCAATCACTGGAATCCCGCAGGAATCTGGAATTCCAATCCGCCACTGTGTTGCGTGTCCCAGGAAGGTATTCCGCAATCACTGAGATGCGCTGTTGGAGGCAATATTGCCAGAAATCCCTGGCAATGCGAGCTAAGGTCTGAGATCTCGTGCCCCCCAGTTTGTTCACATATCTGACCGCGAGATGTTGTCCATTCTCAAGAGAATGCAACAATCCGTCTTCAGAGGGGAGACACTCCGGATTGCAAAGGATCCGGCTAAAAGCTCCAGGCAGTTGATGTGGAGGCAGAGCTCCTCCTCCGATCAACGGCCCCCCGTGGTCACATCCCCGCAACGGGCTCCCCAGCCCCATCTGCTGGCATCCGATTCCAGAATAACATCCGGGGATGTGTGCGAAAATCGCTCGCCCATTCCAGGCCTCCATGTGCTCTAACCAGGAGATAATCTATCTCCGAGCGGACCTCTGGATTCAGAGGAACTAGGTCCGTAAAAGACAAGCCCTTCTGGAGGTGAGAAATCTTGAGCCGTTGGAGGGCCTGGGAAAATAGCCTGGATCGAGGATGATAAAAGACCCACCATCCTGGCTAAACTCCTCAATGACAAAAGTAGGCGCAATTCCTTCTTGATATTGTGCACCTTCAGAGGAAGGAGGATCAACTGAGCTGTCACCGAGTCTATCTTGAAACCCAGAAACTCGATCTGTTGCGACGGACGGAGACAAGACTTGGGTTGGTTGATTATGAAACCCAGATCCTGAAGAAGCTGGATTGTCCAAGACAAGTGGACCTGCAGGGTAAGGGGGTCCTGAGCCATAATGATCAGGTCGTCGAGGTAATTCCACCACAGCGAAGGGATTCCACCCCAGGCCTCATCACCTTGGTGAAGCACCAAGGAGCGGAGGAAAGCCCAAAAGGGAGTACTTGAAACTCGAAGCACTGGCCCTGCCAGAGAAACTGAAGGAAACGCCGGTGAGGCGGGAAAATGGGAACGCTTAGATAAGCGTCCTTTAGGTCTAGCTGCACTAACCAATCTGCTTCTTGCAGTATATCTCTGAGGAGATGGATTCCTTCCATCTTGAAATGTCGGTAGACCAGCCATGCGTTGAATTCCTTGAGATTTAGGACCAAACGCGATCCTCCTCCTTTCTTGTCTACCAGACAAATGGGGCTTAGGAAACCCCTGGGATGGGGGACAGTTTGGCAAATAGCACCCTTCTTGAGGAGCGCTTGCACCTCCAAGTCTATGATGTCTATATCGGGACGGGAAAAATGGGGAAGCGGAGGGGGGATTTTTGATAACGGGTCTGTTACAATTCCAATCTGAACCCTTGAACGGTCTGTAACAGCCAGGGGTCCCTGGATAATTTTTTCCACTCTGTCAAACAAGTTTTGACCCTGCCCCAAGAACCACCTCGGAAGGGTGGATTATTCTCACCTGAATTGGTGCGATCCTGGGTATCTCCTTGCTGACCTCTGTATGAGTTCTTGCGGTACCGGCCCCTACCTCCTCGGGGACGCGATAGATAGAAGGTGGAGCTTGATTGTTGCTCTTTGTAGTATCCACGGACACTGGGCAGGGTCTCTCGTCTGGGGCCTTGATAATAGGAGCGGCCAGACGAGCGACCCCGCAGACGTCCGGCTCTCCGAAAAAGAGTCTCTCTAAAGACTTTTTGGAGCGACAGTTGGGCTTTATCCATGGTATTGAAGGTTGCAGCAAATTTAGCCAAGTCCTTAATGAAGGGGGCCCCAAACAGGAGTCCCTGGGACACAGGGCCCGCTTCTGAGGTGGCGAGTTCAGTGAGCTGAGGGTCGATTCTCATTAGGATAGGGCGTCTCCTTTCTGTCAATAGGGCCACGTTGGCATTGCCTAGATGGCAAATGGTTCGCTGAGCCCACCCTACCAGGATGTCAGGATCGATAGGGGACTGAGACTCCTTGGCTACGTAAGCCATCTCCAAGATCTTTGCTAGAGGGCCCGAGAGGTCAAGGAGCTTGTCTTGGCAAGAGCGCCAAGCACGGTCTAGGCCCTTTTTGGGGTCCTTAGCCCATTTCTTTAAGAAGGTGACCATTGTAGGATCCACGTCTGGTGTATCCGTGACCTTACCCTCTAAGTCTGGGCGAGGGCACTCAGCGCGAAGCCTGGACCTCACGTCCTTGTCGAAACCTGCCCTGATATGGTTTTGGAGGTATTCTGCCACCTCGGGCGGAGGAACCCAGCTTGAGGAGCGGGGGTGGACGATCTCCTCCGGGCTGAAGGTCAATACACGACGGGCTTTGGGAGGCGGGGCTTTAGCGGACTCCGACTTCTTGCGTTTGCTCGGGCCGGCCGGACCCCGAGATCCTCCTCAGAATCAAACTCGGATGAAGATTTGGAGGATGTCTGGTCTGAATCTGAACCATAAGCGTCTTGCACTTGAGAGGAGCTGTAACCGTGCTCCTTTTGAATGGAGGAGGCCAATTTCCTGAAAATGTCGGAGTGGGCCCAGGTCTTGGCTTTAGCCTTACCTTTGGAGGTAGAGGGCTGGTCAGATAGCGCTTCATCTGAAGGCGCAATGTGGGGAAGCCAACCTTTTTGGCGCGCAAAGCTCTCAAAATGATGGGTGAGGGGCCCCAGAGCCTTCGCCAGTGCCT
The DNA here is from genome assembly GCF_031143425.1 of Pleurodeles waltl. Lineage (NCBI taxonomy): Eukaryota > Metazoa > Chordata > Amphibia > Caudata > Salamandridae > Pleurodeles > Pleurodeles waltl. Next base: position 119,909,807 of record NC_090449.1, read on the forward strand.
TATTTACCGAGAGCTACACGGTATTGTCTAGCGCGCCCACCAAATTATCATCAAGAAAGGGAGGCTCACTCCCAAAATATTCCTCGTCCTCATAAGTATATGACTGGGCCATAGTATCTCTGTCACGTGGAACACGTGGATTCTGGGTAGTACAAGACTGCAATCAGGAGGAGTGCAAACCCCAGCAGGCTGAAAGCAGCAGGGATAAAAAACACTGCTTTAAAATAGTTTAGAGTGTGGAGGGAGCCAGCCTGCAGCACTCTAGGCAGCGCCTAATCTGATTTGTCCAACCCTGGTCACAACGTGATATCAGGGCGTCAGGGACTGAGGAAGAGGCATTCAGGCAAAAACTATAGGCAAATTTGCTGGACAACCCTTGCAAAGGCTTAAGGAATCGTCGCTGGGAAGAACTAGGCACTCGCACCGTCTCGTCTTCTGATCGCGCGTTTCATTCAAAAACGGGCGCCAGGAGCAACGAGGAAGCGTGGGTGCGTGTCTTGAGAGGGCGCGCAAGTGAAGAGAGAGAAAGTGCGCACGCGTCAGGCCGCAGGAAAAACAACAGCCGAAACCGCCTCAACCTACAGAGAAATATCTCTGCATCGGGAATGACCCGACACACTCCCGCTCCCACTCCACAGAAAATATGCTGCGCGACTAAACACAGCGCGAATAGCAACACCGTCAGAGAAACAATGGTAAAGAGGTAAAGCACTTAACTGGTTGCGGAAGCAGCAAAGAAAGAGGAAGTTCTTTAGCCTCTTTGGTTTATATACTCGGTTCTCTATGGTTGTATTGTATATACTATGAATGCTGGGATATGTTTTCCTTTAACAATATCTTCTCCTGTTGGCTGCTATGTGAAAATAAAGCATAGAAAGAGAAGCATAATCTGAGCCTCTGGTCTTTGATGACAGTTTATCGGTCACTGTGGTATTAGGTGATTGCAACTAATGAACTACAAGTTTGAAAAGGATCTCTGTGAGGAAAGCAATACCCCACTGCCTTGGCCACATAAAATACAGTTCTAGCTGCATGGTACATATTCTGCTGCAACCTTTTAATGAACCTGTCTATGCTAGAGTATTGTGTCAGTGCTGCCACTAAAACTCTGATCTCTCTCTTGTAGAAGTAGTAATCACCGCAGTTCTCTCATTCTTCCTTGGACATTTGTATTGTTGTCTGGAAAGTGCAGAAAGCGCCTTCCACAGCAGCAAACCCAAGCTCAGTGCCACAGGTCATATTTGATTGCATGGGACCCCTGCCTGCATTAACAGTGCTGCCTTGCCTTGCCGTGGCCGGCGCTCTGTGGTTTGAACTACTCTCCTTCCAGTAAAATTAACTGGCTGCAGTCAGACTTTCATTAACACTTACCGAAAGCTGTTTCTGAAAGGAAATCATGCCTTTCTATTTTAAAAGTAATGCTGCATGTTTATTTTCCTATGTTTGCCAGTTTTTTTACACGTAATAGCGAGTGTGCTGGGGCAATTATGGCCTTACTATACGACGCTGCTTTGCAAAAACAGAAAGTGAATTTACTGAGCTGCGCCGAAACGGGCAAATTTATATTAACATAGTATTAACTGGCCACAATGTTTTAAAGTGTGCACCTTGTAGTGAAATTGGTAACAAGTAAAAACCTAACGATTATGGTCTAGCACACAATTAAAACCAACTTTCTATGTGGACATCATCAATCTTGCAGATGCTCTGCGCTCACGAAGCTCTCACCGCGGCTGCTCCTCGCTGAGTCATTCGGCGGCTGCAAGTAAAGAACGTCCAGTGCTGTCCTATCCTGATGTTCCCAGGGTCTCAGCTGGCAGGGGTGCAGCAGGTCGTAGCCCAAAACACACAATTGGCAGCCCTGCCTGCGCAGAAGATCCAGCAGCCACACGTGGGTCTCAGAGAGGCCAGGCAGGCGGGGCTGACAGAGGGAGCACAATCAGAGTTTCCGCATGGGATAGAAAGAATGTTTCCCTGTGTGCCATGTTACCACGACAACGAGGAGCCATCCAGGCCCCGCGCCAGAAACCTAAACTGCAGGCACACCAGCATGGCTGCACACAAGGCTGTTTTTGGAGCGCCTCACAACCCCCAAAGGCTGTCGGGGAGCTACATATGTGTGACCACTGCATTTAATGTGGTGATGCAGAAACCGTAATTAAACTACGTTAGTCTAACGCCTGATGTGTGGTACTGGGTAGGGCTGCAACAACACCCAATCAGCAGTATTGCAGCTTATTGTGTATCAGGTTTCAAGCAAAATAGGATTGGGCAAAAACTTCTTATCAAAAACATGTATTGATCATTGATAAGAACAGCAAGGTTGGCATTCAGCAATGAATGGGATGCAACAACGATAGAGGTGCATGGTGTGGTGCTCAAACTATGTCGATAACATGAAGAAAAATGATGCATGATTCCAATTGTGTGAAATGGTTACATTTGTCAGCTTAACTAGTTTAGTCAAAAACTGCTTCATAGAGCTTCTGGTACAGGTGAGGAAGAAAATGTGTACTCCCACTTAAACTAAATGAATTGACACATGTCAAGCATAACGCCCTCCTGTATCTTCGGTCGTTTTTGACGCCTATAATCACACTGAGTTTCACAAGCTGCCATATGTGTGGCTCGCTGGACCCTGATTTTTATTGTTGAATGCTTACTTTCACTACAGGGGTATTTCAGTTGTCCTTGTCCTGAAGAAGACCCCTATATTCATTACCTTTGGGATGATACATTGACAGAATTTGATCTGGACTGTCTTTTGTCGAAAAGTCCTTTTGTATAGGAACAGAGTATTCAGCACTAACATCATTTTTGACAGCATTAGTTATACAGACAGATTTTGCCATGTTTCATACATTCTTAATTTGGTGAAGATCCACTCATTAAGTATCTCCTGAATCAAAACAGAGACAGAACCAGATCCGGACTGCCTTTTGGCTAGTTATCCATTTGCACTGGGTGAGACAGTTTGTCGCTGATGTCCTTTTTGACAAAACCTCTGCCGCCAGATTTCATTACCATGTAACATTTACCTTAACGTCAACAGCATTGTTTGACCACCACGCTTTGATGTCACTCGATCAGTTTAAGACCTCATTCTTTGCTGAATATCACAAATGCAGATATCTAAGATCAAACCTTTTTTTAATAAAGAAGCATTGTTCAGTTTGATTTGGTTTCAAACGTACTTCAGGATGAAAAAAAGAAACAAGTGCTGTTGATTTTATTATACTCCTTCAAAATAAACATACAGTTGTGTTGTTATCCCTAAATAAATGATTACTTCTGTGGTGAATACTATTTAGTTTTATTGGGACTCAGGAGGTTAGTTTAGCACTTTGGCGTGTAGGCCTGTGTCTTCGTCAACTAGTGACTTTTGACCTACTTAGCTTGCTCTGTTTTAATCCATTTATTTTATTATTTCTTTCACGATGGCTGCCTTTGTTTATAGTTATAAAGATGTTTTGATTTGGATTATCAGTGCCACTCTGTGAAGGCGTCATAATCAAGTGATGTATGTAAGTATTAACATCATGTCCCTTTCCCACTTATGTGCTTCAGGAACATAATGCACACTTGTTGGGGATTATTTATATAACTGCTATCAAAAGTCTGCCTGCTTATCAATTGTTTGGGAATATACCTGCGTCAGGGGTCCTACATGATCTGTATAAATATATCTCACACAGCCAAGATCATCAGAGGGATTCCTTCCAGATGCCACCACAAAGTCTGACCTACAGACCTCATTCCAAGGTAACAAGAATTGGGGGGCGCTTCTCTGGACATGGTACTGGCAAATAGGTTTAGCATACCTAGCACTTATTAGGCTAGAGCTTAGGTTCTCTTTGCAAGGGATTATACATTTCATGTTTATTGCAATATGGTGGGAGTCTTTGTATTCACGACTCTCATCTTCACAATCATGCTTCTTTTATTGTTTGTTATCCTAACCATTGCAGCTCATTTATTTTACCCTAGATTGCAGTCTTTTCATTGCAGTCTTTTCAATAAACCTACTGAAAACTCTTCTACGTCTCCTAATTGCCTGTGTGTGACTGAGACTTATTGCTTACAAAAGGAAAAGGTAACTTCTGTTCCACCCGGACTCCACTGAGATGTCGCAATCTAGAGTCCATGCGTAAGGCTGCCACAAATCACCTTTTACTCTTTTGGTTTTTGGTTAGGTACTGCCTGTGAGCCAGGAGGGCTGGGAAGATAGTTGTGACTTGTTGTAGGAACTGCTTAGTCACCAACAAACAAAAGTGCTGTCATCCCTAAACCAGCAGTCTTGCCTAGGTTTCTAAATCCATTAAAACCAATGGAAATACACATACAAATGAAATACACAAAATTACAATAAAATTAATTTTGAAACAGAAGACTCCTTTAATAAAGTCCATGTGCATAATAAGGAATAGAGGGAGGATGCTCACAAAATGTCAGGCCTCAATGACAGCAACTAAAAACAAATTAGCCATGGCTTTGACTATTAAATGATGGTATAGCTGGCTGTGTAGGGCATACTTAAAGGCAATAGTTGCTGTAATTCAATTGTATCTATTGGGATTAATTTAGTTCATCATCTTGAATGGCGAATTATCTATAACTCAAAGCAAATTATTAATGTCCAAAATAATTGCCTTCTTGGATCAGGTGTTTTTTTCCTAAACCTTTAGTGAAGATTGGGGTACATTGCTAGAGTAATAGATAATACTAATAAGCACATCAAAGGTCCACCTGAAATATCAGAGATTGAAGCTTCCCTACTTCTGTTCTAGTGCCACCTTGTCTTCCGTGCTCCAACCAGTCTCAACAGAACTGTCAACTAACAGAGTCATTTATGATGGTGATCCTGGCACTGACCCTTATTCACATGCTACTGGAGGACTGGAACTTTACATTTGATCTCAAACATGTCTACTTCCACTTCCAGTTTTTTCTCTACATTAGACCATGCTGTGATTTATAAGTGGGGACAACCACAACCACATTACTATTTAAACTAAATTCAATCAATCACAGGATTTATAAAGCGCACTAATCACCCATTAGGGTCTGAAGGCGCTGAGGGGGGGAAGCTACTGGTCGTAAAGCCATGTCTTGAGGCGTTTCCTGAAAGTTAACAGGTCTTGGGTCTGGCGAAGGTGGAGCGGTAGGGAGTTCCAGGTCTTGGCGGCTAGGTGGGAGAAGGATCTTCCTCCGGCGGTGGTGCGGCGGATGCGGGGGACGGAGGCGAGGGCGAGGCTGGCGGAGCGGAGGTTGCGGGTGGAGGTGTGGAAGGTGAGTCTGTCGTCGAGGTAGGCTGGGCCTGTGTTGTGGAGGGCCTCCTTGTGTGCGTGGGTGAGATGTTTGAAGGTGATCCTCTTTGGTATTGGTAGCCAGTGTAGGTCTCTGAGGTGGGGGTGATGTGGTTGCGGCGTGGGACGTGAAGAATGAGGCGGGTGGACGCGTTCTGGAGTCTTTGCAGCTTTGTTTGGAGTTTGGTTGTTGTTCCTGCATATAGGGCATTTCCGTAGTCCAATCGGCTGCTGACCAGGGCGTGGGTGACAGTTTTCCTGGTTTCAACGGGAATCCACTTGAAGATTTTGAGGAGCTCCCAGGATGGTTCCAATGTTGAATAGATTTTTGGCAGCTACTCTGCTTCTTCCCAGAGTCCATGTATATCCCTTACTGAAATACTGACCGATATGGGATTCACTGCCACAATTCCCATTGCTAGATCACAGCTTCCCATTCGCACTCAGCCTCTCTGTAGAAATTACGTGATTAGCCCCATTCCTAGACCAGTCCTATGGATGCCTGCTGCATCTGGCAAGAGACAAAGCCTTTCCTTCTATAGGACACTGGTCTCGTAGGACACAGCTATCCATTTCAAAGGCTTAGCTGTAAATCAGCATGGTATTGCCAGGGGGCTGTGGGCCTTATGGCATCCTGCATGTGCATGGTGCTTCTAGCCAGCTTCAGAGTATGCAGGAGATACGTCTTCACTTGGCACACCTATGGAACCAGAAGAGTGTTCTTTAAACAATCATCCAGAGGACCTAGTGTGGAACATAACACCTGGTACACTTTTTACTCATGCCCCTAGGGAGAGCTCATGATGTCAACCTATATGCAATTTATCTTTATCATCAAGGTGCCTCACAGATGGTAGAAAGCTATTACCTTGTTGTACTTAAAAAAATAATGATGAGTCTTTGATTCCTACTAACGTTAAGTAGGTCTCGTTATCCCCCAAGTTAGCAAAGATCATGGAATCAGCAGGTAATGTTTAGTTTTCTGCATTTCTGGAAAACTTGTCCTTGGTTGAACTTTCCCAAGAATGATTTTGTCCTGGCCAGGCAACTGACTCCCTTCTGATTGTCTCACACTATGACCTTAGAATGAAGTAGGCGCCCCACAATTATGGCCCCCTTGATTTGATTGAAGCCTTTAACACTGTGTGCCACTCTATCCTCTTGGGTCAGCCAACTTTTCTTGGGAGTACTTTCTTTAAATAGGTTCACCTCCTCATTAGAAGATAGGGAACAGGATTTCGCTTTTCCCAAATTTTGTTCAACTTTTTGCCCAGTTACTTGTGGAACTCCACAAAAATCATCAGTTAGTGTGACTAACATCACACCAATACTACCATCAACACAAATACCGCTACCGCCACCAATAGTATGAATCACCACCAGTACCAGCAATGATACCTCCATCTGTACTACTTCCACAAATACCACATACGTTTTACACCACCACAAGTACCACCATGAATACCACCAATTCCACTCCACCCCTAATTAAACACCACACTATGACCAAATCTGCAGCAACCAATACTACTAATACCACAAGACCACCAGTGTCACACACCACCTGTACCACTGACAGTAATATGAACAATTGTACAAAAACCAATACCACTAATACCACACCACCACCTCTCCAATCTAGTGGATAATGTGCTCATGAAGTGATAGTAATATGGCATTCTAGGCTATTTTATAGAGTTGCGGATTTGAGTGTCATCAATGTAGATATGAAAAGTTACCTAACAGTGTTCAAAGAGGTGCGCTAGAAGCTATATGTAATGTTAAAGGTGTCAGAAAGCAATTACCTTGTATACTAGGACACTGCAACAAGACTGATTCTCTCCTCCATCTCGCATAATCTCCACCGATGACCACATGTAACAAGAATATGAAGGCCAAGACCTGAAAGTAAATAGGATAATCGAGAAAACGGAGATAGCAGTCACCACCACTCCGATTCTTCACTTCTGCTGGGCATTGACGTCTTCATGTGAGAGGGAATCAAAAAGCAATACTCAATATCTTAGGAACCTGCCATACATGTACAGCATTTGGATATATGTTGGTTCTATCCCTGTGTAACCACCTCTTGGTGTTCTGATATGGCGCCCGCAATGCTAAACCATAGCCAGAGATGAGTACCTTTATACGTATTCGTTATCATTTCTCACCCATTGGAAATGTGTTCACCTCAAGCTTTGTAGCTATTCATTCTCTGATCCAGATAGTGTCTAGTTGACTCTTGTATCACTGTAAAAATAAGAGCAGATGTTAGCAGTTCATATATCACTTGCTAAGAACTCTTGGGGTCAGATGCGTAATTGCTTTGCAAATGATTTGTGACCGACAAATATGGGTTTGAGATGGATGAAAGCGGGTTCTCTGTTCTCAAAAACGGTGAAGTGAAGCAAACATTTTCTGAATTGCTATTTTTGCAATTGGAATTTCCTAAATGTGAATCCTAAATGTTATGCACACAGCATGTCACAAAAACAATACTTTACATTTGGAAAATGGTCATCAAATGGGACCACTTGTTAATCGGGTTCACAGTATAAAGTTTGGGGAAACATTGATTTTCTTTTCACTGTACAACCTCTGTATGCGTTGACAAGGAGACTAATGGGTTTTGCCGCCACAGCAGAGAAGACAGGAGAGAAATTGTACAGTCAAAGTTATTTTATATCAACAGAGAGGAGATTTCTATGAAATATAGGTTGACAGGTAATGTAGTTTTGGATGTTATGGATGAGACCCAGTTTTGCCTAGGGACACACAGAGAAGTTTCTCTATATCCACACATGTTCAGGTTCTTTCATTGCCTTCACCTTCGATCATCAAATGGCTGTCAAGGTATTTTCCATAGTTTTCCATAGTTTTCTTGATGCAGTATTGCTTAACATAAACCACACTGCATTTCCAAACATTCTTCAGCAATTGCAGCAAACTCAGTTGGATTTTTTTTAGAATTGATCATTTTCCAAAAGCTACATGTGTGTCGTACGCACCAAATACCACAGAATATCTATACATGAGTTGCACAAGCCAATTTAAAGATCCAAATAGTATTCATGCCTAGTTCGCAACAATTCTAACTTGTAGCAAAATTTCTAACGTGTTCAAATGATTCATACCTTTTCTGACAATGTGGTCTATACAACTGCCTTTCTGGTAGAGACTTGCTGCAACAGATTCCTCACCCTTTGAATATTTACAAGGCGTCAGCCTGGGTCCGGGAACCTCTGGGCGCCGGAAGGTGGCGCTCTGTGGTTTCGCACTGACACTGTTCTGTTCTGGAAGTGACATGCTGGGCCTCTAAAGTTGCCACTCCCCCAACTGATGTCTATTCCTGTCTTTTCGCACCTCTAGGCGTGTATCCAGAGCTTCTTGTGTCTCTCAGAGACTAATTTGTGTCAACTTTTCAACATTTCCACACTATGAAATAGATGTCACCCCCTAATACAACAGATTTTAAGCACTGTAGACTGTTGCAAACAAATATCTGTGACAGATCCCCACCACGTTTACCTGTGGTGTCTGGATTGAGCCATGATCCCAGGACCTGCAGAGACTGTGCATCAATGAACCCAAAGGCCATCAAGAATTGCAAGGTAAAACTTTAATTCACCGAACACACAAACTCCACATGAGAAGTCAAAGTAGAGTTCTTCTCTTTCACACCATTCCCACTCTCCTGATGAAGTGTGTGGGCAGTGCCAACGATCCTGTTCCCAAAGTCAGCAGAATTTTCAGCCAATTTGGCTGCTGGTTCTGCACAACCTGAGTTTCTGGGGCATTCAGCCATGCTAGGCCAATTTGAAGAGTTTTGTTCAGCTAGGCTCTTCGGGTCTCTACTGACTCCCTCCAGCACGTCTTCAGACCCACAGAGCCAAGAGGCCTCCCACCTGGGTTATACCCAGTGGGCTCGCCTTCAGTGTCAGCTGGACCTTCTGTGCCGATTCTGCTTTCAGGCCCAATACTGACGCTGACCTTTGCGCCAAATCACAAACCATATTCAGGCACATAGAAAGTGATGCCAGAAGAAGTGGCCCCGATTGTCCGTTCTGATGCTAATTTGAATCTGGTCTGAATTTGACTGTCGAAGCAACTAAATCCGACTGAAGTTTTGCTTCTCACCTTATCACCAGGCAGGCACCATTCCCTGTATTCTCTCTTTGGCACTGTCTTGAACAATAATCCTGATCAGGCTGTCGCACCTCCCGCTGACAGAGGATGATCACTTAATTTTGCTGTAGGAAGTGCAAGCCATCTTGGCCAAAGGGTCTATCGAGAGGAGCCTGTGCCAATAGGATGTGGTTGTAATTCCTGCTACTTTCTGGTGCCGAGGAAGGATAGAGGTATTCAACCTATTCTAGACCTGTGCATTCTTAATTTCTTTCTCTGCAAGTAGAAATGAAAAATGCCCACCTTTGCACATGTCTTGTCTGCCCTTGACCTTAGAGTCTGAATGGTAATGTGGATCTGCAGGACATCTATTTTTATATTCCCATCCTGCCATCCCTTCTTCTCTACCTGCAACTTATGGTGAGAGAGGTACATTTTCTGTTTGATTTGCTCCCCTTTGTTCTCACCAGCACCCTCTAGTCTTCACGAAAGTGATGGTGGTAGTGGCAGTACACCTTTAGAAAAGTCAGGGGTGCAAGTCTTCCCCTACCACCATGACTGACTGCTGAAAAAGGGCTCACCCCAGGCAGTCGTCATCCAGCTCCAGACTACAGCGAACCTCCTTTCATTCTTGGGGTTCACTATCAGCATGCGGAAATCACACCTGATTTCTTCTCAATAGGTCCCTTTCGTCAAAGTTATTCTGGACGTAGTCCAGTTTCATTCCTCTCCCCGGGGAAAGAGAGTCCAGGGCATTCAGCCTTGGTTCTGTTGCAGGCTGTTTGGTCTGATGGCTTTCTGCATCCTCCTGATCAAGCATGCTAAGTGGCATGTGCAAGTTCTGCTGGATCTGAAGACACAGTGGGCCCAACATCAAGAGGACCTTTCCGACTAATTCCAGATCTTGAAGGAGACTGACAAAGAGCTGCAATTGTGGCTAGTAGACCGCAATGAGGTCAGCAGCAGGGCTCACTCCCTTCCCAGCCAGAGCTGACACTGGTGACCAATATATCACGCCTCAATTGGGACCGCCATCTGGGAAAGGTGGAGATCAGCGGCCTCTTGTCTCTGGTAGAGACTCAACTGCATGTCAACCTTCTGGAGCTGAGGGCCATTCATTTGGCACTGTAAGTTTTGCTACAATAGATCAAGGGAAGGCTGGTATGGGTGTTCACGGACAACACCACCACCATGCGGTCCTGCAACAAACAGGGTGTGTGGAGTGATGGACCTTGTGGCAGGAGGTCTTCCATCTCTGGAAATGGCTTGACCACCAAGGAACTTTCCTGGTGGTGAACCACCTTGCAGGATCAATGAATGCTAAGCTGGACGAGCTCAGCCATCAGCAACCAGCAGATCACGAATGGCATCTTCATCCGGAGGTAGTGCAAGGTCTCTTCCGTGAATATGGAAAACTTTGGCTTGATCTGCTCGCCAGTGGCAAAATCCTGCAAAGTCAACACTTCTGCACGTTGGAGTTTCTGAGGCATCTCTATCTGAGAGGAATGCTCTGCCTCATGTGAAACTCAGGACTCCTGTACGCCTTTCCGCTGATACCACTCCTGATCTGAGTTCTCAAGAAGATATGGACTTATTGGGCCCAAGTCATCCTAGTGGCTCTGGACTGGGCATGGGAGTATAGTATCCAGAATTCCTGGACTTGAACATCTGTTTTATCATTCTGCCGCTCCAGGAGGATTTGCTGTCATGGCAGAATGGTCAAGTACTCCATCTTGGCTTTCACAACCTCCACCATCATGTGTAGAGATTGAGCAGTGACAGCTGACCACCTTTGTCTGGTTGATGTCATCTTGGCAGCAAAGTGTCCCTTGACGAAAACTGTATTCGCATATCATTGGGACAAGCCTGTGGTTTAGTGGAGCACTTGCCAGGATGACCCCTTCAGGCCAAACTGTCCGAGTTTTTATTGTTGGTCCTGTCACTTGCCCGGCAACACCTTGCTCCAGGCACAGTTAAAGATTTTGTTTACGGTAGCCTGGTCTGCCCTTCTTATTTACATCACCTGTTGTGATGTGATTTTTGAAAGCGCTGCAACATATGTCTCCCCCTTCTTTTGTTTATGCTCCAATAGGACCTCAACCTTGTCTTTACTTATCGAAAGTGTGCTCCATTTGAGCCTCTCCCTAGTTGTCCTTTACGGCTTTTCACTATCAAAACTATGTTCCTTGTTGCCATCACCTCTGTATCGTGTGTGAGTGAGATTCAGGCTCTGTGTGTTTATCCACCATACATCACCTTTTTTCCTGACAAGCTGATTCTGCGTACTCGGGCACCTGATCTTCCAAAAGTTGTGATACATTTCACATCTGCCAAACCATCACTCTGCTCTCTTTCTATGGTCCAGCTCATCCCTCTAAGGAGGAGGAGTGGCTCAATTGCTTGTACTCCAGGACAGCCCTCAGCTTTTACATCAACCACACCAAGGACCACCGGGAGATAGATCAGCTTTTTCGGACTCATTTACAAGAAACTGACCCATTGTAATCGATGCATCAGATTGCTCGCACCTGCTACACATCCCCTAACAACACTATGGATGCACTGTATTTACAATACAGAGCTCCATGACGCACATTTTCACAGATGCATCAGAGGTTCTGATGCATCCGTTGGCGCTAAAGTGACGCATTGCTGGAGTTGTGTTGTTAAAGTGAGACAACTCCAGCAATGCGAGGAGAGTCCCAATGGAAAAATCCCTCTGTCAATTTTACGCCTGGTCTGAGCAGGCGGTAACATTTTGATGCAGTAAAGTCACAGAGTGACATAGTGAAAAGTTGTAAATTTCACTGTGCCAGTTCAACATGGCTTTTCCGTGAGAGCGCCTACCCTGCATACATCATATCTGCCGCAGGTATAATATGACACAGGGCTTTAGAAACTGAGATATTGGACCCAATGAGTCAGTTTGTAAATATGGAGCAGTGTAGTGCATTGCTAGCACTACCGCAGCATCAAAAAATATGACACAGCACAGGAGGCTTGTAAATGAGGTCCTTTGTTGGGTTTGCCAGAGCAAGTTAAAGCAAGGCTGTGCAGAAGTGTACCATCTCATACTGTTTTGTGATTCTCCACTCACTTGAGAAGAAGCTGCTTCAAAAAGGACTGCATGCCCACTTCACCAGGTCCAAAGCTGCAACCATTGTGTTGGCACGCAGAGTCTCTGCCCTAAAAATCTGGCAAAACAAAAGTGCCAGCCATATAACCCTGGGAACTGGGTCAAATCAGTAATGAGAAAAAACATTGGCACCCTCCCAGGAAGTGTAGGCCTCAACTTCCTTGGCGAATTCTAAAAAGCCATCAGTTCCTTATATATCGGTTTTATAAGGAATCAAATTCAGTTAATTTGTTATAGACACATCTCAAAGAAAATATGAATATATCTGAGTATACATGAACATATATGAACACGTTACTTCATAAAGACAATACATTTCAAAAAGGTGCTCCAATGGAAATGGCACAGTTGTTTACTGTTAGAGTATTACTGGAGTTATCGCTCCATATTAAATAAGTTTATTAAGATAGATACGTTGACAAAATAGACAAGAGGACTGATATTAATTACGATGCGGTACATCACACTGTGATCCGGAGTTGTGTTGTCAACATTTGTATTCAAATCTGCCCCTAGTTTTGTAAATATAGCTTGGATCAGTTTAATGAAATTCTAGGTAAAATGAAATTGCTGTAATAGTTCCCGAAGGAAAGCAAAAAGCTTTGAAAATATCTTAGAATGGGTGTTGGTGATATAGGCTGATAAGAGCTACACTCAACAGGATATTTATCTTTTTTCAAAAATATTGTTATTATGGCTTCATTCCAAGAGGAAGGAGTGCAGCCTTCCTTACTGATTTCTCTTAGCACCTCTAACAGCAATGAGATCATTATGGATGCCAAAGTCTTATATATTTCAGGTGAAATATAATCTGGTCCTATGACCTTTCCTATTAGAACGTTGGAAACAATATCTGCAACCTCTGAAAAGTTGGCATTAAGAATATCATTATACCCGTTATGACCGGTGTTTTCTTTTGGCAAGTCTAGACGGCTTAAGAAATGACGAATGTCTGCGAAACGTCCATCTGCCTCCTCTTGATATAATGCTGAACAATATGTAGTAACAACAGAAAAAATCTCAGAACAACTAGTATGTGATAATAGTTTTTGGCGTGTCTCGTAGGCTAATACGTGCCAACAGTTTCCCTGACTTTTCACCTACTTCACGGACCAGAGCTCGCATTTGAAAGGTTTTCTTTTAGTTCGCACAGTTAATAATGTAGTATGCCTCTTAACTCCATCATTTTTAGATGTTTCTTAGGCCGCCTCAGAGCAAGAAATAATCTGTGTTATATGGAGTTGAAATAAACTATGTGACTGTCCCCTACCTAAACTATTTTCTTCTTATCTGCTTTTGAGATCCGGGTAATGAAAGCTTGTAACATGTCGCCGACGAAGGATTTCTTAATATCCCAAATCACAAACGGATGAGTTGACCCTTGATTATTTGATATAAATTCATTAATTTGTTGGGCAAATACTGAATATAGTCAGAACGATCTAATATGTATTTAGGAAAAGAGCAGCAGCACAGGTGAGTATTAATAAGGCATTTGCCTTCTCATGTCAGCACAATAGCAGAGTGATCGGAATGTAAATTATATAAAATTAGAAGTTTTCAAGGAGGATGCAATTAGGGTACTAATCAAACAAATATCTATCCATCTGTGGGGTCTGGAAAAAAGAGTATACCCCTGAGAGCCCGGAATTTGCTCCCTCCTTATATCAACTAATTTCAAAACTTGCATCATATCAATTATGCCAAAGTTGTTGTGTAGGAGCAATTGTCCGACATTTTTATTTTGAGTGCTAAGACAGTACCATTATATTTGGTAGTGGACAGTACGAAAGAAGGGAAATTGGCTCTCTCTATTAGGTTTTCTTCGCTTACTACACCAGAGACTGTAGGTCCTAAAGAAGGCCGATGGGCCCGTGGGGCATTTAAGGACGGCCAAAACATGTTGACCAGTATATGATGATAGGATCATTAATTCCCTGTTACTCATCGCCCTGTTTTTCATTTAATCCTATCAGGGTATCCTTGAATAAATCAATGAGTTTAGGCAACCTTAAGTAGTTTTAATCTTCCTTTCAGATCCCTGGTTTAGGTGGCAAATATACTCCACCAGTATCAGTTTAACACAAAAAAATCCTTCCATCCATACTCAGGCCCATAGTTATACTTTTTGACGCTAACCTGCGCTAGCGCAGGTTTGCATCAAAAAGATTAACTCTGGCTACTGCCATTCCTATGCCCCAGCCGGTTGTCATATTTAAGGAATGGCGCTAGCTGGCGCAGCAGCCTGGTTAGCGTCAAAATAAATGATGCTAACCGGGCAGCAGAGGCTTAGGGAAGAATGAGGGTTGTGCGTCAAAGAATGGTGCAAATCAGGTTAGTGTCAAAAATATTGACTCTAACCTGACTAGTGTCATTTTTGACGCACAAACCCCATGGAAATGACTCCTGTCTTAGGAAAGACAGGAATCATGCCCCCCCTGCCCAACAGCCATGCCCAGGGGACTCCTATCCCCTGGGAATGGTCATTGGGCACAGTGCCATAAGGGGGGGGGGGGGCACAAGTTAGGCCCCCCATGCCACTTTAAAAAAAGTATGAAAATACTCACCTGGACTTACCATAGATGGGTCACCCCATCCATGGGTGTCCTCCAGGGGTGGGTGAGGGTGGCAGGGGGTGTCCCTGGTGGCAGGGAAGGGTACCTGTGGACTGCTTCCATGGTCAGAGACCATGGACGTGAGCCCACAGGTCCCCTAACAGCTGCCCTGACCCAGGCGTTAAATAATGTCACTAAACAGGCTTAGCGCCATTATTTAAGGCCCTCCTCCTCCCGTGCGTCATTTTTGCATGGGAGGATAAATAAGGCACAAATGCCTTAGAGTCATTTTTTGCACGGGAACGCCTGCCTTGCATCTCATTAACGCAACGTAGGTTTCCACATCCCAAAAAATAAAATGACGCAAATATGGTGCAAACAGAGTATAAATATGGGCCTCAGTGTTCTAGTAGCCCACTTTGGACTCATTTGAGCCCAAGTTGGGGGAAGGCAGATGCTAAACATGCCACATTTCAATGTAGTTGAAGGACCTGCATTTTCCAGAGGGATCTCTCCTTAGGTTATGATGAATAGCTGAACCCTGTGTTTGTGCCAAAATGGGGTGAGTCATTATATTCACATATACTGTTGATTTATTTATTTTTAACCTTACCAACGGGCATCACTATTAAAGGTGTAATAACACTGGTTGTCCGCTAGAATTTTTAATTCAACTGGATCCCAATATTATCCAGAAAACTTTATCCAAGAACTCCCTCTGGGTGTATCTCAACGTGAGGTCGAGTCCGTCCTGGTGGCACTGTCTTACTAGGGTGGGGGTAGGTGGTCTATGATGAAGCATGACACTATTAAGTGTGTGACACCACCTATTCCTTAAGGAGGAATTCCTAGTATAGGTCCAACACAATAGTCCTAAAATATTGACAGGCTCACAACCAAAGTGGTTGTGACTCATAGAGTGATCTCATTTTCTCCACACCTTCTGTGTATACTGATATTGTGAATATACTCCACCAGTATCAGTTTAAAACAAAACAAACCCTTGCTCCCATACTCAGTGTGGTAGTAGCCCACTTTGGACTCATTTCAGCCCAGGTAGTGGGAAGCCGGATGATGAAACATGCAACATCTCAATATAATTGAGAGGCTTGCTTTTCCCAAAGGGACCTCTTCTCAGGTTACAATGAATAGCTGAACCCTTTTTTGTGTGTCACAAAGTTTACATTAGGAGGTCAAAGGATTTTGGCTAATATCACCTCTCCTCGTCTTTTTGAATGGTAGTGCATATAAATCAGCCAAAATAAAGTAACTATTACTTTCATAGTCATCTATTTCCCCTATTACCCACTTACCCTGCTGGTCTGTTTGAGACCGAATAACTTTGAGGGTCTTATTGAAAATTATAATTAAAACACCCTTCTGACCTCAACACTATGTGGCACTTATCATTTCATAAATTCTAGTTGCAGTGTACTCTCCACTACATTTAGATATATTATGAATTCCGGCCTTCTTTTTTGTGAGGTGGGTTTTCTGCAGGGCCAGGGTATCAGGTTTCATGGGCCAGACTTCAGAAAGAAACTTAGCCTTCTTCGTACCACTTTTTAAGACATTAATATTCTATAATAAAGTATTAACCATTTGCCTTCTCTAGTCTTTTGCTACTCATCTATCCTCTAACATATGTTGCCTTATTTTCAAACTTTGGATGTTCATTTACTCTCTTTTTTTGGTTTTGTCCCAAATACCCTTTGCCCTTTCTCTCCTCCCCTCGCTTACCTTCCTCCCTTACACCCCCATCCCCTAGATCTCCAGAGAGCCCCATGCCCGACACTGCTAGGGGGTCAGTCATGACATCTAGGCAATACTGGAGTATCATCTCCCACTCTTAAAAAAGCCCCACAAATAGTGCATCTTCCCCTCTGCCTCCCTCCAATTTCCTAAGACCCCACTCAATCATGCGCCAATGCCAAAATAATCAGTGTGACAAGCATTCATCTTCCAAAAATCGTTTGGCTTTCTATGGTCTCAAAAAGATAATAACAGAGCCTTTCCAGTTCATTTTAAGGGAAGAGCCATTTGTAAAGGAAAGTGAAACTCAAAGATTATTAAACTTGGGAACGAGGGGCCTCATTTCCTGCAGCCTATAAGCTGTCTTCCAGGCGAGATCCTGAAAAATAGAGAATTAATACCCCTCTGGTACAGTGAATCTCTTGCACTCCCTAGGATTGGAGAGTAATCTGTCTTTAGTATTAAAGCTCTGAAAACAGACGATGATGGTGCGCTGCCTGCTTTGTATGGACCTGTTGTGACCCTATGTGCTAGTGCAATGGAAAGTATATGAGTAGTCCCTTGTTCACTGTTCCCAGAAGTACCCAGGACATGAGTAGAAATAAGCTTGGCAAGCCATCTAAACACACTTGTCTGTGTGCTATTGGTGCCACCTGCCATCTCTGCCCCTTCTGGTACTCCCACAATACTTTCTTTCTCAATAGACCATACTTTGTGTGTCAGATTGAAGAGCCTAGGCATATTGATTACTTTTAACCAAGCAAATGTCCTTCAGTATAGTCTTGAGCATGGATTTAATAGATGTTGAAGTCGAGGAGGTGGTAGAGTTCTCCACAGATTCCTCTGCTTCAGAGGTATAGGGGGTACTCAGAGTGTCAAGAGGCGTGATGCAATGTCCTCCCAAAATTGAATCCATAGCTACCCTTCCACCCTCTTTAGAAGCCATGTTTGAAGAGCCAAAGTTCGAGTGGTTATTTGGCTGCCCTTTGTCTGTAAACACTGAGGCCCATATTTTTACTTTTTGACTCAATTTTTCATTAAAAAGTATAGCACCGGCTTGTGTCATTCCAGAGCGCCAGCCGGGCTCCAAATTTATGGAATGCCAAAAGCCGGCGCAAAGGGTGGGCTAGCTTAAAAAAAGAAAATTACGTTGGCCGGGTGGGGGTGGCGGTATGGGAGAAGGGGGTTTTGCACCAAAAAATGATGTTAGGCTGGTTAGAGGCAAAAAAAAAACGCCTCTAACCAGCCTGGTGTAATTTTCTGATGCAAAACCATCTATACCACATGACGCCTGTCTCATAAAAAACAGGAGTCATGCCCACCACCCCAATGGCTAGCACAGGGGACCAGTGTCTCCTGGGCATGGCCATTGCACCCTGTGCCATGCAGGGGCACCATGTTGTGCCCTTGATGACACTTTAATTAAAAAAGAAATACTTACCATAACTTACCCTACTTACCTGGGATGGGGTCCCCCATCCTACGGTGTTCCTCTGGTGTGGGTGGGGGTGTTCCTGGGGCTTGAAGAGGGCACCTCTGGACCCATTCCATGGTGTTAAACCATGGAAATGGGTCCACATGTCCCCTACCATCTGGTCTGACGCAAGCGTTAAATAATGGTGCAAAGCAAGATTTGCACAATTATTTAGCCCCCCCCTCCCACCCGTGCATCATTTTAGCATGGGGGGGGATAAATATGGGGCTATGGGGTTAGAACCATTTTTTAGATGGGAACGCCTACCTTGCATCTCATTGACGGTTCACGCATCTAAAAAATGGTGCAAACGCAAATATTTTTATGTTAGACGGGTCTAACGTCAAAATATAAATATGGAGTAAGTTTGGCACCAAATTTGTGTAAAGAAAAATGACACAAATTCAGCGCAAATGGAGTATAAATATGCCCATAAGTTTAATGTTTAGAAAGTATAGCTTACTGAAAAATTTGAGCTCCAACATCCTCCCTTTTGAAAGCATTTTAGGGCTTTAACTTCCTGGGCTCTAGCCTTAGCCATGATGTTCAGCGGTCTGTGGCATGTTTGAACTACTACTCTCTGTCTCCTCAGGAGCGTGGTTCATAATGTTTGGTAAGCGTTGCCATGTCAGTAAGGGTTGAGCACTTCTGCTGAATCTAGACTAGTGAGTGTTCACAGCGTTTAACTGAGCTGACCCAGACAAAGGCATTTGCTTCTCTCCCCCCCTTCCTGTAATATTGGAAAGCTGGAGTGGTGGCACATTCTTTAAAACTGATACATCCCCATCTGATTTGGATAAAGGTTTTGTAATCAGTGAAGATTCTGGTTGAGGAGAATCTGCTGAAATTTTTGCTACTTCTACCATATTAGTCCCATTAGAGTTCTTTGGAGAGCAAAGAAAATTGGGAAGTTTGTTGTTGCGTTAAATAGTGGGCCTGAGCTCCAGCATCCATGGCCGGGCTATTATCTTGCCTGTATGATGGAGAAAATATCATGGGAAGTTAGAATTCTAAGTTGAGGCTTGTGGGGTGCAGGCTTTGTTCAAATGTGTTCGTTATGGCAGCATTACTAGAGCAGAGAGTAGAAACATCAGGGGCTTTAGCCAGAGATAGGGTGTTCACATCAGCTTCTCTCAACACACGTAATCTTATACTTACGTTATCTGTGGGAATCTCTTCTCCATGTGTCTTGTGGCCATTCTCAAAAGTGCCTTGACACCCCTCTTCACAACGGTCACCGGCATGAGACATCCCATGCACAACCACTGATGCTGCCGCCAGCCCTCCTGGACTGACCTTATATTTTTCCTGACGCCCCCCGCCTCTGCCATTATTTAATTTCTTCTACACAACACAAAACAAAAACACAAACCCACCAAAAAACTTGCCTGCCACATCGTTGCTCTTCTGGCTCCACTGCAGTCAGGCACAAGCTCCCAGACTCCACTGCAGCCAATCCTGACGCTGCGCTTATGCTTCTGGCAGCATGAGAGCAGCATCAGGATTGGCCTGAGCGCCCTCGATTTCCACTCCCAGACAGAGTGGGAGTCTGTGCCTGCTGTCTCCAAATCGTTAACGCAGCTCGGGTTGGCGATATCTCAGTGCGCATGTCGGTTTGGCTGTCCTGAGACCGCCGGCCAGTGTACCTACCTTTCCCCCTGGTGCCTGTCATCCTCATGGCCCACCCCTAGAAAATTAAAACGATAAAAAACATGGATTATTATCATTATATTTTTCATGTTGCAGCTGCTGCTGGTGGGTAGGAGGCATTGCTCCTCCGCCATAGCAGAGGAGCCACCAATGCCTGCACCCACCCACTACTCATTTGCCAGTCCCACACCTCTTGGATTTGCCAGCCACCACTGAAACACAGTATTGGGTGAAGGTAGTATTAGAGCTCCAGAAACCGACCCGTCTCTAGCTGTCAACAACTATACAGCACTGCTTGCTAAAATAGTCCTCAGGTCAAAGCATGGTAAAATGCAGCACAAATTTGCAACCTTAGGCCTCTTACTGGCCAAGCTCCAAATAGGGATACATTTGGATGCCTGCTGGCAGCCTCAAAAAATCTCCAAATGGAGCTGAAATATGGTAAAATGGGCACTGACAGAAGGAGTGCAGCTGAAAAGGGTGCAAAATGATGAGACGACTGAAGAAGACTTGACATGCTGGGACGATATGTTGCAGACCTCGATGGGTGCTCAGAATAATGAACAAGGAATTGCTGCAAACCCTTAAGCTTAGCAAACCTGTGGGAAACAGTGGCTGGACCATGACTTATAGTTTGAACACTATGGGGGCATGGGAGAGCAAGCTGTATTTAGAGGGGAAACCGGTTATCTGTAACTGGAGGGCAGAAGATAGCTGCAGAGGCCTGGACAGGATCAGGTCCTGGTGTAGCATCACATCTGAAATGAATTCGCAAGCGCAGCTGTGCAATGTTGTTCAATGCTGGGTGAAAATTCTCTGATTGAATTGGAGTGTAGATATGTCTTATTGCTGCTACCTTGTTGGATGGCTGTAAAAATTAAATGAAGATAAAAAAAAAAAAATGTCAGGCCTTTAAGCTAAAAAAACTTTGTTCTTCCGGACCCTTTTTGCTTTGTAACGGTTCAAGCTTTATATATGAAACAGGTATCAATGGGAGTTTGTAGTTGATATGGTACTCAGTGCATCTAAAACTTTTTTGTTTTAATAACGGAGTTTTGGGTGTTGATCCACTTTGTGTGTTTTGATCCTTGAGAGCTACTGTACAGACAGTTTTTAGGAAACCAAAGATCTACTGTGGACAATACCAATACTTTGAGTGGGTTTCAGGTCAGACCACTGCTTATGATTGATAGGCTTTCTCGTCCAGATCATTTGCTTGGTTCTTATTCAATGGCTTTCCTTCTTGTTCTTGTGTTTGTTTCCCTTCTGAAGCATGACTTTTTTTTTTACCATATTTTTGATTGGATGACTTATATCCTTACAATGCTCATATTGTTTTCCTTACACTTTACAGGGGAGTGCATGTGGTTTCTTGCTGTCTCCCCCATAAACTGCTTTCCCTCTCACACCAACACCCAGTTGACAGCTCCTCCATTCGCCTTCAATTGTGTCCCTTCACCTTGTTCATTGTTTCTCTTGGCACTCTGTGGCATTTTCGTCCCCCCCACCTGCTCCATTTTGCTCCCTCCCCACTCTGGTTGTGTCATTTTTTAAATATTTTTTGCCTTTTTTGGAAGTCATTGGCAGCTGCAATTGGTTGCTAAGCATCTCCTTTTTTAAAAAAAAAAATGTTTTTTGCACATTTAATTACATTTGTATTTGTTCACTGCTCCTAGATTGGTGTTGGTAGCAGTTGATTCTGCTTGTGAACATCATCAATAAACATTTTCTTTCTTTGTGTTGTTGCTGAATGTTATTTGCAAAAACCATTGACTAAGCCAGTAGGCTTGCATTAATAAAGCCAAAAGATCAAACCTATTGGCTGTGCCAATGCTTATTTAGAGTTCCTCTGGCTAGCTCTATAATGGGGTTCTTTGGCCTTTTGTACTAACAGAGTGACCATCTTCAATGCCTTTTCTTTACCAAAGTCCAGTTTTTTCAATTATTAATCTTCAGTTTTTCATGTTTTTTTCAATTTCGGTTACAGATTTTGTAATGGTGAACTGATTTGGTTGCGTTTTACATGAAGTAAATAAATATGCCTTGAAAAACTTTTCTTTACAAAAATTACAGACTGAGGTAGCTGAGACTATTGTTGTAGAAGGCGCACTGTCCAAGTAAGGTTGCTTTAATATATATATATTTTTTTACGTATCACTATTATTAAGGCAAATATTTTATGTTATGGCGATGGTAATCATTTTTTCTGCGCCTTATTTTTGTTTGAAGTATCTGCCTGCTTGTGGACTAATACCAGGGTGACTAACTTCACTGGATCTCTTATTGGTTCAAGTATATCCACAAAAACGTGGCCCACTGTCATTACGCCTCCCTAAACCAGCCCTGGAAGAGGGGAAAGGGGATCCAATGGACCGCCAGACATCCACCTGCTGACAAGTCACTCACTGCACCCGCCTGCAAGGGGATCTCTCTCCCATCTTTAAAGTGCAATTAACCATCACATTAGCAGATAGATGCATACTTAAAACAGGTTACATGAATAAGACAATAACAACTGTTAGGAGACACATCTTTTGTTTGCTGACAGCAATTTATCGAGATTTAATCTGTGAGGTAGACACCCAAATCCTCTATCCATAATTCTCGTGCATGGCTAGCTGCTGCAACAGTTCTCGCCATTACTGCAGAGTAGAGTGTGGTGACTAGTCTGAACGGCTGAGGAGCGGGTAAGAGGAAGGAGATAATATGCCATTCTACAGGTTCAACAGGAAACAAAGGGCAGAACAAGTGAGCTGCATAATGAAGTTTGCCATGGGGAAGAGTTTCCATTAAAGTGCTAGGGGCATTACCGAGGTGCTCCCGAAACGAGTTAAAGGTATGGTTACTAAGTAGGTGGTCAAGTAAAACAATTTTTTTCTTATGAAAGTGCGACCTAACCATGGAGAGGTGATCAGTTTGCCCCAGGGAATAGTATTTTATGAGAATAAGAGGCGAATACAATACCTGGATACACAGGAGGGACGCAGTCTGGACAGCGCCCAGACTGTGCATTTCACTGTATGTGCCTCACAAGGGAGTCTAGGCAAGGGGCTACGGAGCTGGGTGCATCACACCTTTCCCTATAACCACACGTAGTACCTTCCTGCTGTTGTGAAGTTAATGATGGATACATTGCACCTGCTCAATCAAATAATATGCTTCAAAGAGTGGAGCAGCATATCCACCCCTATCGTATGCAAGTTGAAGTTTTATCATGAGTGTGTTGAGTTATACAAACAATGCTTTTTTAGGGTGGTGGGGATGTTCTGCAACACATAAAGTAATTTCGGGAGCAACACCATCTTCATCAGTGCAATCGTATTGGCTAAAGATAATGGAAGCCCAATCCCCCTATCCACCCACGTGAAAAGATTGACCATATATTTCTTGTATTTTTTTTTCCTTAAAATAGTTTGAATACCACTAGATTTATCGCTTCGCATTGGTATGTTGCCATCTTTTCCTTTATTGTATAACCAGGCACGTTTTACCAAGGGAGACGCAAGTGACTTATGATCATTTTATTTTTCCAGGTTGTCAGCTTGGTTTTTAGTCCTGCTGAAGACCTTTTCAAAATACGTTTTTTGGGGTCAAAACATCAACAAATACACTAGAGGAATGAGTATGTTATGTTGTACACACCATACTCTGATTCCGAGTTGTGCTGATATTTATATCACCCCGAGTATTGGACACATGCTTTGTATATTGCACTTGCATTCTTTAGCTCACTCATTCACTGCATCATTCTGTTAGAGCACCTTTCTCTGATGCAATGTGTTTCCATACTTTTGAGATATTTTTACATAAATAAATGTGTTTTGATACTTTGTGTAAGCAGCAGTTAATTCATGTTTTTTGTTATTTGCCGAGGATTTTCAGGCTTACACATCCCCCATGGGGATCAGTGTTTTTTATTGATTCGCCCTGGTTCTCAGGGTTACAGGGCTCCCCCATATTAGTTTGCAAAGGTCCAAGAATGTTGAGAAAGGACCCAGCAGGTGAGAAACTTACAGACTAACATCCTAACAGAGTGCTAGTTGACTCACTAAAAATTTTAAAAACAAGCCTCAAAGCTAATTTAAAAGGTCCACTCAATGAAAAAGCTTTGAAATTAATGAAAATGCCACCGCCTCTTTTACCTACCTGATCGAAATGCCTATTGGTATAGCCACTTCCAGAACTGAAGTGGTAGCATTATGTAGCCAGGTCTCAGTAACAAGTAATACATCCATTGTAATGCTGTAATAAAGATCTCCAGCTCTTCTTTGTGGGCAGCGATTACCTGTCATTTATCAGAAAACCGCTAAAATTACTACAGGAGACATTCTTATTCGATGCTATTCGATTACTACAAGAGCCTGCACTGGCACATTTTGAGCTGAATACATTGGGGGTGGATTATCAAATTAATCTTACTTTATAAAGCAGATTATTTTGCAAATTAGACTGGGCCTTGTCAGGCACATACTATACTTGATCATGCAAGTAAGGAACCATGAGCGGAGTCTGTGGCGTCTGGCGCATTAGTTGCGCAGATGTGCGCAGACAAGCTTCCCTAATGAGTGCCAGCAGTGCGTCCACTGAGTGCATCCACTGCAAAGATGTGCAAAATTGTGGCTAAAATATGATCCTCAGCACATACATAACACCATAAAGTGGAGCTACAGCTCGCCTCCCACCAACATGTCAGCCGCACTAATAAGAAAATACCATTGTGCCAAGGATGTGGTGGGCTAGATTACAACTCTTAAACACCACCTAAATAACAATTATAGCGTTAACAATTTCAGTTACAGTGTTTGCAGGCACATTGATAGCTGTCATGTCCCGCACACCAATAGCAGTAGCCATAAATCTGTACCACATAAGTAGTCAATATGATCAAAGATTCCTGTTAGGGATTGGTTCTCTAGTAGGAATAGCTATGCACCCTGTCCAAGTAGGGACCACAATTCTAGTAAGGGTAAGTCAGATTCACAACCTAAATTAACCCATGCTCACCCTTTGGTAGCTTAGCACAGACTTAAGAGGGTATGTGTAAAGCATTTGTGCAACACATAAATGACAGTAACACTGTGAAAACACCTCAAAAAGACCCTACACTAGTGTATAAATTAGATAATATTTATCTCAGTAAAACAAGACCAAAACAACAAAAATTCCAATGAGTAGAAGTCGAGATATTAATTTTTAAAGATTAAATGTAAAAACAGACCTTATAAGTCACTAGTGGTCAAAAGGTCACGAGGGACCAGTACAAATCCAAAGTTCAGGCCGACTACAATGGAGGGAAAGCTGTCTACAGAGCCCATGCAGGGTCTGCTGGCAAAGTATCTGGTATGGAGCAAAGCTCCGAAATCAAGAGCTCAATGCATTGCTATTTTCCATGCAGCTTGTAGATGCATCAGACACGAGCCTCGCAGGCGTCATCGAAAGATCGATGCTGCCTCACTGTCAAGCCACGCAGTCGGTGTTGAAGGGTGGCGCTGCATCATCTTCATGCTTCAAAGACGGTGTCAAAGGATTGGCGCTGTGTCGTCATCGAGCAGAGATGAACCAGTTTTTCTTATGCTGTCAGGTTGATGCACTGGTTTTTGCAGAACCCGCTTATGAGGCCCAGGACTGGAAGGGGCATGTCAGGCAAGAGTAGGACTCATAAATGGCAGAGTCCAGCTGCAGGAACAAAGTTGCAGGCAATTTTTGATGTTCCTGAGACTACAAAAACAGGGGATGAGCTAACAAGCCCTTGGAGAACTTGGGTTCAAAGATGTAGAGAACAGCTCCAGGCAAGAAGCAGCAGGCCAACACAGCAAAGCAAGTGGCAAATTGGCAGTCCCTCCTACAGCACAGACAACAGTAGGCAGTAGGCCAATACAACAATGTAGTTAGCAAAGTAGCAGTGGGCAGTCCTTCCTGCAGAATGTCATTGGATACAGTAGAGTTCTGTTTTGGTAGGGTTGGGTGTCCAGTTCTTATACCCAAATGTGCCTTTGAAGTAGAGGAGACTTCAAAGAGGCCTTTGAAGATCACAAGGTCCCTGCCCTTCCTTCCTTGGCCCCACACTCTCTAGAGGGAGTCATGCTAATCGTTTTGTGGGGAGAGGCACAGCCCTATTCAGGTGTAAGTGTCAGCTCCTCTCTCCCATCTAGAAGAGAAAGACCCATCAGACTGGTGATGGGACATCAGGATGCTAATGTCACACCCCAGCTGTCTTCCTGTGTGACTGTTTAGACGGAATACACAAAGCCAGGCTGTCATCCACCCTCGGTGTGTATTGAGAGACAGGCAGAGACACAGAATGGTTAAGTAAGAAAATGCCAACTTTCTAAAAGTGTCAATTTCAGATTTACAGTTTAAAATCCGACTTCACCATAAGTTGTGATTTAAAATTGTGAGTCCAGAGACATCAAACTCCACATTTCTATCTTGCCCCATTTGGAAATTGCTTAAAAGATGTTTTAAGGCAAGCCCAATGTTAATCTATGGCACAAATAGGCCTTGTAGTAGTGAAAACAAATTTGATAGTTTTTCACTACCAGGACATGTTACACTTAAAAGTAAAGATCTGGATTAAAGAAACAATAGGCTGTGAGGCCTGACAGCATGCACTCTCATATGTAACCTTTTGTCAACTAGAGTATGAAAGCAAGATTATGGTACTGAAATACAGATGTCAGAATATTTTCTGACATTAATGTTTTTTCCTAAATATCATTTACAAAAACCTAATATCATCAATTGGATATACCGAAGCCACAAAACAAAATAGACTCTAATTAAGAGACTTGTGCAAAGCCCAAAAAGGAAAAAAAATCCAAGTTTAAAAACTCAGTTCAATGTTCCAACAGAAAGTTATTCAGGATCATTTGCTTCAAACATTAATTAGCTCATGCTCCTGGGGACTCTTCAAGGATGAATCAATAGCTTGTTGATTCGATAATTTCTCCTTTTGATTGTTTTTGTAGCTGAATATTGGCAAGATATGACCAGTCAGGGGAAATATATTTTCTGTTATGCACTTTTAGTCTCTTTGGTCTTTTGATCCTTGGGTCTTCAGTATTACTGTATTCTTGTTCTACCTGCTCTGCTCTTTCTTCTTCAATTCTTTCAAATCTTTGCTTCTCCTTCTATGTTGTCTTTTTTTGCTGCACTTCTTGGCCACTGTTCTTCACCATGCACTCTCTCATCTGAAGTACTTCAAATTGCTTCTGGTTCGTAGTGCATGTTTCCATCTTCAGATCGATCTGTGCCCACAGCTGGCACTCTCACTCTTCTTTGTGTTGATTGAGGGTCACCTCTGACTTAGCCAGCTTCTTCTCTTGGGGCAAGCCCAAGATTCATCATAGGCTCTAGAGATACGAATTATCAGTCTTGGTCTCTGCTTCAGAACTTCAATTTGAGACTCTTTAGCATTTCCTCCTGGATCATGCCACAGCTGGCCTAGGGCTTGCCTGGGCGTGCATTGCTTGTACTTCTCTGGCACCTCTTCCTGATTCACACATATGGTTTGTGCTTGACATTGTGAACCACTGGCTGTTGTCACCAGCTCTTTATCAGCTTGCAACACTCTCTTGGTATGTGACCCATGAATCCACAGCCACAGTACAGCAAACTTGACAGCATTGTTGGTCACAAGGGTCACCGGGTGGGGGCTCTTCCTGTAGGGTGCCTGTCAACCTTTGCAGACATGCTGCTTTACCAAAACTCAGTTACCAGGTCCGAGGTTATGGTACTGCTCCTGCCTTGTTCATAGTGTTGCCAAGTTTGCTTGATGAGAGATAGAATACATCTCACCAGCCAGTGCCCTAATAGTCAAAACGAATGTCATCTGTGATGATCACAAGTGAAGGGAACACCAGAACTGTTGTCAGTGGGCCTTGAGGGGACTCACAGTCCCAGGAAACATCACTCTGCCCTAAGAAGAGGGTCTTTGTCAAACTCCTGCGAAGCGATAAAGTGCCCAGAGTTGTCGACCAAGAGGGGACTCGCTTTCCCAGGGAGCATGACTCCGCCCTGAGTGGAGGGGCTTTGCTGCACTCTAGTAACATGCATAAAGTGATCTTTTGTTTCCTGCCACACAGGATGCGCACTTGCTGCCCCGGGCCAAGGGCAGGCCCGTCTTGCTCCCATCATTGCCAGGAACAGCCAGGGAAGGGCCACCCCCCTGGCTTTGCGGTTGGGTGCTCCATGGTATCTCCTTTGGCAAGACCACCTACCAATATACAGGTACGTGTTTAAGCAGTGCTCCTGCCAGTGCCTCTTTTTTGGCCTCCTCAATGTGATGGGACCTTGTCCCCTAGCTAGTGTGAAGTGTAAGGAGATATAAGACGGGCATCTGGAACGCTCTGACTCTTGACCTGCAGTTTGGGTTGGACTATGGGGGACATTATGAACACGGCGGATTGTGTTTCAACCCGCCGCCAGGCTGCCTGACGGCGGGAGTATGACGGTGGGTGACGGCTGCCGTTGGCGGCCGTCACCATGTGCATAATATGGCGGTTCGGCCCGCCATGTTCGAAATGAGGGCCTATATCCCTCAGGTCCCTTTGGGGTCAGGCAGGGCTGCATCGCACATATAAGTGCTGGACATTTCCCACAGCACGGCTCGACTAGGCTGTACTGGGCCAACTCCCTAATTCCCACTTTAATGTATTGGTTGACTCTTCCCCTATGTTAATTCTCTTGTCTGCCAACTGTCTTCTGCCTACGGGTCTTTTCTGGTGTTTGATGCTTTGTGACTTCCTTAGTTGCACTTGTTTCATGGCACAATGATCATATAGCTGCATCCCAGGCTCTATCGTTTAGATCCTTGCTCCTCATTTTGGTGTTCTATAATCTGGGTGAGGTAGTGTCTGCTTTATCACTCCGGTATAAAATTGGAAAATGGAAGGCCTTTGATGGGGCTCAGAATCTCTGCGCCTCTTACAAGTTGACCCAGGATACTCAGTCCCAGATTAAAGTCGTATCTTGGAATGTTGCAGGGACGTCCAAGCTGCTTTCAGAGGCAGATTGGGGGTCACTTTATAGATGCCCATGACATCTGTCTTTTCCAGGAGACATGGTGCCTTCCTCCTATCTTCAGGTGTGGGTTTACATATTCTTGTTTAAATGTGATTCAAGCTGGGAAGGGAAGGGAAGGCCCTCGGGGTGAATAGCTATCTGGGTCAAGACTGCACTCCAGTGCCAAATCAGGCTGGCTACTATTGACTCACCTGACATATTAGCAATTAGTTTGGTGTTCCTGTCAGGCATGTCTCCAAAAATATTTAATGTGTAATTCAGTACCGGAATGAAACTCAGAGACCAGGATATTAGACGTACTGGAATCCACTGTATCAGAGCAAATGGGGAATAGCTTAATACTAGTGGCTAGGAATTTTAACTCCAAAATTTGAACCGTTAACAGCTGCCCTTTCACCCCCGATCTGACAAGTGAGCAGGATAGCTGGTGGACAATCCTGCAGATTGATCTCCTGAGTGTGAAATGGTCTTCTAAAGCAGTCCAGGTGTTGGCACTGACATTAAACTTTTGATCTTTGAGCCATCAATGGAAGGACACCTTCGGACAGGCATGGTAAAATGACCTATAATAGACCAGGTTATGTGAGCAGGATCGACTATATTTTAGTTGAGTGTTGAGTTAAAGCTCTGTCTGTCCTTACTGGATATGGTAGTGGTAGACAGAACTGACAGTGACCACAATGCCAGATTTGGGCCAGTTTTCCCATACTAATAATTGTAAGACCATTCGGTGGTGTTGGGTGATAAAGAACCACCTAGCATTGGAGACGGAGGTAGAGAAGGAGGTTGAATTTTTACATGCCCTTCCACAGGAGTATAAAAATGTGGCAGTGAAGGTCACTCATGAAACGCTGTACCCCAGATAAGGGATCTTTTATGTCAATGGTTCCCAACCTTTTGACTTCTGTGGACCCCCATTTTATCATTACTGGAACCCAGGCACCCCACTGAATCATTATTGGAATCCAGGGACCCCAAACTGAGTTATTACTGAAAGCTGAGGATGTAATCTGATAATATTATTTAATTTTCTAAGCAGTCACGGACCCCCTGCGGACCACAGGTTGGGAACCACTGTTTTATGTCAGAGAAAATGACCTGATAAGAAAAGTTATAGGACTGTGGCTTGGTACCATAACACATGAGGCTAGCCAAAATGGAGCTCATAACTTCAGCCAAATCCAACTCTAGGTCAGAAGAGGCAAGGTGTAGGGCTCTGTATAGGAAGGAATTGGCCCAAGCAAAAGGGGATTGGGAGAGCTCTTTGTGGGCCTCCCATCATGAAGCACTGACAGCCAAATACAATAAGTCTTTTTGGAGAATAGCTGTTGTATG
This sequence comes from Pleurodeles waltl, assembly GCF_031143425.1. NCBI lineage: Eukaryota > Metazoa > Chordata > Amphibia > Caudata > Salamandridae > Pleurodeles > Pleurodeles waltl. The sequence continues at coordinate 119,940,164 of NC_090449.1, forward strand.
CACAAATGGCCCGAAAACTGATCTGGAATATTGTGTACAACGTCAAGAGTGGTAAGCCCATTTTAGTAGTGTATACTAATGTAACAGTGATATGAGGCAGGATGATGTACTCTTGTCAACTGAGTTTGAATCAGGTATTCAATGTGCCCTTGAATTAGACATAAGCAAAACCTTAACTGCCATCAACTCTTGTCTTGCCCCCAGAGCTCCAGGACCAGATAAGATCCCTAATGGTTTATATAAGGCAAACTCAGAAGTGTGGGGTTCATATATTAATCTCTTATCAAATGCAATACTTTCTGGCATGGATCTCCCCATATCAGGGAAATTAGCAAGGATTATCCCAATTTTCAAGGAGGGGGGTTGGAATAACCCTGGGAACTATAGGCCCAATAGTCTGGTAGACTCCCTGTAAAGGATTTTTTGCAAACAGGTACTTGCACATCTCTAGGAGTGGATTATGGAAAAAGACATCTGTTACGATCTGCAGGAGGGCTTTAGAAATAACATCAGTAGCATCAACCAGCTCTTCCAATTTATTAGCATATTTTGGAATGTAGTAGTAATCAGCAAGGGCACACTCCTTGTTGCATTTGTTGATTTACGAACCGCTTTTTACTTGGTCCCTAGGGGGAAACCTTGGAGGGTATTGGATACAATGGGCTTTCCTGCAAACTTATTGGTCAGCTTGGTGCGACTGCACATGAAGAATTGTGCCCAGGTGAGATCGGGAGATGATGGACAACTGACCGAGCCTATTACAATTGAGCGCAGAGTAAGGCAGGGATATGTCCTCGCCTCCACCACATTTTCAATATATATTAATGGGGTGGTGGACTACCTAAGCAGGGATGGGTGTCATGTGCCCAAAGCTGGAGGGAGGACGGTGCCAGCTTTTCTCTTTCTGGATTGACACCTTATTGATTTCAAAGTCATCCAAGTTGCTAAATAACTTCAACTCCTTCTGGAGCTTAATAGCCCCAAGACAAAATGTATGATCTTTGGCCCATGTTAGTTGGTACAAATCCCATTGATCTGGTGTCAAACTTTGATTATTTAGGTCTAGGATTATCCTCTAAATTGAATTGGGCCCCCTCAACTCGAAAAGGGTGTCTCCCGCCTTAGAGATATATAACATCAAGGTCCAGAGGGCTGTATTGTATGGGGCTATATTGGGTGGATGTACAAACACTATTAGTGTGTCAACAATCAAACACAGTTTTAAGATCCCTCTTGAATCTTCCTGTGAGTAATCCATTGACCCCTATTTATTTGGACTTGGCTCAAAGGAGGATATCCCACAAAACTGATTGCAGGCTCCTAACCTTTTGGCACCAATTGTAGTCTTCACAAGTTCTTGAACCTTATGGTGTGGGCCTAAGAGATCTTATGATTTCATCCCTGTGTTGCAAAAATCTTTTGGTTGAGATCCATTAAGGCCCTTCTATGGAAATTGGAGTTGGCAAAATATTGGACAACTGCACAGGAGGTGTTTGATCCCTAGAGCCAGGGTAAAAGAAATCTATTGTGAGTTCATAGACATGGAACCTGTGACTAGGTGCAAGGGGATGCTCTCACCTGAACTTATAGACATTAAACTCTGCCCACAGTGTGAACCAACAGCTGATAAAATCACTCCCCTTCTTGCACAAAGCTGTATCGACAATTCAGATATAGAACAATTCCCATTAAAAAGTTTTGTAGCAATTGGAAAGTGAAAGAAATAACTGATGACCTCTGCCTGTATGCCTAAGGGTGCCGAAACACAGATACATATTATATTTTCTTTGTCCAGGGTATAAGAACCTATGGGCAAAGTGGATAGGAACATGGGCACGAGGCAGCACCTAGAAGCCTTCAGAAGCCTTAGCACTGACACAAGTAGTGTAGTGATCTTTGCTGTGAAACAGATTCTTGATTTTCCTTTGCATTAGGCGGTCTAAGTTTTTAAAAAGAAAGTCATCAATTGATGCCCATGTTTACTAGGAATGCCCCTGTATTACATGTTTTTAGTGGGAGAAATGAAGCAGTACAATCAACTGGGGACTGCAAACTCAATAGTTTCCACCCCCCCAAGCTTGTTATTTGACCTATGTAAGTGGTTCCCACACTGTGGTTCTAGGACCCCTGGGGATCTGCAAAGCCTCCTCAGGGAGTCCTTGAGTGCTTAGAAAATTAAATGATCTTAACAGATTAATAAAGTGTATACCCATAAGGTGGCTACATGTACAATTCAACATTTCTAAACATACTGTAAATGTCAAGAACTTTGAAATCGGAGGCTAAAAATGTAATTAGTATCTTCAGATAGAATTGCTTGTGCATCAAACAAAATATAGTGTGGAGGATGTGTGGCTTCAATTGAATTTAGACAAGCTCCAACCTTCGTAATAAAATTACTCTTTTTAACTTAAATTTGTTTGTAAATAAATAAAATATGTTATCATTTGTGTTTGTGTTTGACTGCATTCTTGTTTCCGTATTTGTTGTGTATTGTTTTGCCATCCACAGTGTTTAAGCCGAGGTCCCCGCTTTCCAGTAATGACTCAGTGGGGGGTCCCTGATTCCAATAATGATTCAGTGGGGTCCCCAGATTTCAGTAATGTTCAGGTGTGGGTCCACAGAAGTCAAAAGGTTGAGGACCAGTGTCCTATGTTGTAAGTTTACGGACTAGTTTACATAGAGTCAATTTAAGACATGCTGCTACTGTTCTCCTTGGATTTTATGAATCATGTATGCAAGCATGTGTCATTTTAAATAACATGTTGGAAGGATGAAATATTTCGCTCTGGGCCTGAGCTTTTGTTGTACACCTCCGACTGTGGTCTATGACCTTATTCTGATGCATTTGCTCGGTCACTTTACACTGAGATAATCTTAATGTACGCTCTTATTGCTTGTTAGTGTTTGAAACGCATTGGATCAATGACCTGGGGATTGCGAAACCTTTTGGTTTCCTCCCAAGGTCATTGACTGAAACAAACTGTAACCGCATGGGTCACTTTATACCGAGTCAACCTAGTTTATGCTGGTGTGACCTCTGAGGGATTTTATATAGTTTGTTTGTAAGGCATGTACAAGTGATCAATACACAAAATGTAATTGCACATGCCACTTTAAAATGTTAAATGTATGTTGCTATTGTTTGAAAGACCTTTGTCACATTGACTGATACAAGCTGTTATGGCAAAATGCAATGCAATGCAATGTATATTGCTACAGTTTTCTACGGACCCAATACATATTTTGATTGAAAGAGATTTGTTGTTTTAACCCACGTGCTGGATCAACTTAAGGAATATGCCCGAGTCAGATCATCTGTATCATATTTTCTCCTGTTGCTAATGTGATCTAATTTTTATCCTATGTGTGTTTGCCTGTGAGCTCCCTGTGTTGTTTTACAAACGTTTTTGCAACCTATTTTTATCATTTTTCTTTCTTTATGTGAAATATTTATCTTTGATGTACTTTTATGATCTTGGTCGTAGAAATAAAGGTTACGATGATGATGATCACAAGTGAAGAAACAGGCTCAGAAGGAATTCTCATAGGTCCTCCCATCAGAACGTCATGGGGGAGAGTTCATTTTCTTTATTTAGTACTGTATACTCAGGGGTGGCTCCTTCGCAATGGCGAAGGAGCGTCGCCCCATTGGCTGTGCCAGAAGCAGACAAATAAAACGATAGATTGTTTTATTTGTCTGCTTCTGGCACAGCCAGCAGCCAGGAAGGGGTGGGGCTAGGCCATGGGAGGTGGGAAGGTGGAGGAGGGGATAGTGCACCTACATGTACATGTGTGTTTGGCCAGCCATCTGAGGCCAACCAAACACACATGCACACTTAGATTTTTCCAGCCTGGCTGTATACACAAGCGGGCTGGAGGCACTGCACAGACCCCAGGGCTTTGTCTGAGCAGCAATGCTGGTGCTGCTTCATGCAAGGTTTTGCATGAAAGCAACACCAGGATTGCTGGTGTGCCTGTGTGGTGTCCCAGCATTGGATGCTGGGACACCAGAGGAAACAAAGCGCAAGGTGCCAGGATGCGAGAAGGATGGAGGCAAGGTAAGTTTTTAATTTATTTTTAAAGTTTACCTTGTCTCTGAACCTCGCCTCCCCTTGCGTTAGGCGGCGGCTGCTACTTGGTATACTTAGAAGACTCATGAGGGCAAATGGGAGTGCATTGCGCCATTGGAGAGACATGGTGGCAACACTTTCATTATCCTAGATTTCAACGTACCATGTACTTGTTCAGCGGCTCCTGATGCTTTTGGTCGATACCTACAATGAAACACTAATCAGTTTTAAGTGCTAAGCACACTTGTCTAATAATTTCATTCGTAACATGTGGTTCTAAAGGAACTGGCTTTCCGAATCTAGAGATCAAGTCCCTTTACAATAGTTTGGCTACAGTGAGGTTTTCACAGCTCCTAGCTGGGTATGCCACGACCAATTTGGGGAAAAAACACACTATAACTAAAATGTACCACATGCCATTGCAAACAGGCATCTTGTCAAAGTCCACCTGAATGTGATTGAAAGGGACTTCTGACTTTCCTTTCTGACTCATGGTAACAATTGTCCTTTTGACAGCATTGAGCAGCTGACAGGTGATGCATCGTTGACAGATCTCTCATACATTTATGAAGTGGGTGTTGAACCAGTATTTCTGGAAAGTTTGAATCATCCAATTCCTCCCAACATGAGTGAGGCCATGGATGTGTCAGGCAATGACTGACAATGGGGAATTGGGCAGTACTGATCTACTGTCACTTGAGACCCACATTTCACCTGCTTCTTTAATACATCCTGCTGTCTCCCATTTCTCTTTCTCAACTTAGGGTGCTTTCTCCTGGAGCTGTCTGAGATCGCTGAAAGTCTGTACAGTGGTCAACAACATATCTATTACTTTGTTATAGCCAGTCATTGTTCATCTAGACTGAATGTGCCAGACGTAATAGCACAGTATCTTGTCATCTCATTAACATATCTGTTGCCATGAGTAACCTAATGGTTATCACTCCTATGTGCGGCACATTATACAACTACCGTCTATGAAGGTAACTCAAGTAGGTTCAAAATGTATACCCGGAGGATGTCATGAAACCCCCTGTGTGACCATAACTGCCCATAGTCATGAACCACTCCAAAACCACATTGGCTACCTGTGTAAATTGTAACATTCAATATTTAGCCATACAGCATGCTCTAGTCAGGCCAATCAGTACTGTTACTTGTGCGGAGGTTACATTGCTCAAGTAGGATGCATTCACAACACTAGCTGAGTTGGAAATGGCATATGGTACGTTTAGATTTCTATGTCTGTCTCAAATACACAATTTATCTATAAAAATGGTTAAATATGCCAGCTCGAGTGGTGCATCGAAAATGATTGGCCTTGGTTTGATGCATAACTCAGTCACGTCTATGCACTCATGGTCAAAAGTTCTCACCATCACAGCCTAGGGTTGGCAAGAGTGTAGCAGGGTTCAAAAGATTACATCTCCTAATGGAAATATTCTCAGGTACCAGAATCACTGCTTGGTATTTTGTAAGGAAGCTGTTTGTCATGTGCTGTGTTTAAGTCAGCAAAAGCACACCTGAATGTGTCATCAGCACAATGGGTGTATAACCCATGACAGTCACTTACTTTGTTCCCCACACAACAGCAGCCACTGCTTTCAAACACCCCTAGAGTGCCAGGGCTATAGGACCTATGGTAGCTGAGAAATAGGCAACTGGCTGTGTCACTCCTCCGTGAGTCTGCATCCAGTTAGAAAATGGGTACCCGTCATGTTCATGACAGAATAGGAAAAAAGTATTTCTCATAATTTGGCATTCCTATGGCTAAGGAGCTACAGAGTTTCTGTTTGAGCTCTAGGAAGGCACTTATGCATTTATTGGCGAATGGTTCAGGTTACTAACATCATTGTGAGTAAGCCTCTGTTAGGGCTTTGCTACAAGGGAAAAGTTAGGAATCCACTGGCAACAGTAGCCAACCATTCCCACAAACATTGTGAGTACTTTGTGTGTTATGGGAGATTTCACATCCTTCGTGCTTCTTTCTCAGTTTGATGTCCCAAAAAAAGGACCTCCCTCTGGAAGTACTGCAGCTTGGTAGGAGGCACTGGATTCCTTTTTCTGGGAGGTTATTAAACAGTGCATTTATGCTTAATCTGCAATACTCCTTTGTTTTGGATGTGACGAACAAGTCATCAATATACTAAACTAACAATGAATTACAAGGCAAATGTAGGGTCTCCAGATTTTCCTTTAGTTTCTGATTCAAGATTGAGGGGTTTTCTGTATACCCGAGTGGAACCCTACACCAAACCACAATTTTTTAAGGCATTTGAAGGCAAAAAGGAGGTTGTTGTCTCATGAAGAAGAGTGGAAAAGAATGCTTGATACAAATCTATAATAGTAAACCAGTCAGCATTTGGAGGTATTTGGAATTTGGAATAGAATTACGGCAGGATTCAGTACCGAGGGACAAGATGGAACATACATTTTATTAAGCTTCCTAAGATCCTGCCCTCCATTTTGTATTTGCCTTTTGAAGTAACAGTTGATTTTCTGTGATTCCCTACCTCTTTTAGAATGTCTTGTTCTAACATCTTTTAACATCTTCTCTATGGCATGTGTCATTCCAGCCACTATCTCTGGTGTAAGCTGGCATTAGTGGGTTTGGGTATAAACTGCCTTTGATTCCACTTTGATTTTTACAGGTTCAAAACCTTTTATTAATGTATTTGCCTGTAAAGTCTGAAACTTGATCTTTCATTGAACGCTTTCAATCAGGAGGAATGTCTTCCTTTGTCAAGACTGGGAACAAATGTATTGGGGTTTCTAGTGACTTTATTTTGAAAGCAGTAGCATCATCCTGTGTCTGAATTGCTACACCATGTGGCATGCAATAAATCACACAATAAATGGCCCTGGTTTATTTCACAAAGGAGGTCGATTCCAAGCAGATTGAAAGGACTTGAATCACCTATCACAAACCTGTGATTGTTTTCAAGCTGGCCTATTCTTACAATGGCAGTAACTAAAACCTGATTTGAGATCAGCTTATTTGAAATTCCAACAACCTTAATTTATTTTCCCGAGAGAGGTAGGTTAGGAACCTCCATTGTTCAAAGAATAGAGCATGAAACTCTAGTACTGATAAGACATGATGTGAGGCAGCCACTTACTCTCTACATATGGACCATTCTGGTCTATCTCTAGAACTGTGCCAAGCACGCAATCCTGCTCCCCTTTCAGGTACCTTCATTGTAATTGATTGGGTCCAAGTCTAATGGGACTTCACAAAGTTGATGGCTACTGGGAACACTGTAATTCATTCTGTTGAAACCTGGGTATGTAGTGTAAATTTGTTATTCAACTTCATTGGGCCTTGGTGGAAATGGTTTTCCGTGTTCTGCACAGGGGCTAGTTTGGATGAGACCACTCACTACACCATTCCAGTCAGTGACTTTACATTTATGTTTTGCATTTGAGAATTCAGCTCTAGGTGCAAACCAAGCGCAAACACTAAAATGAGCCCACAAAGGCTTTTGCAAGCTGGAGCCTCAGTACTGCTGTTCTTTCTGTAAATCTACGTTATACTCTGGTAATGAGCATGCACTCATTCTCTGGGCTTTTGAATTCCCCTCAATTTTCGACAAATTCACCTCTTTTGGGGACACCTTCAGTTTTGAATGGTCAATCACCTACTTGTATTTGGTCATAACGTTGGGTTATGTGCCATTTGTCGCTGTTCCCTGGAACTGTTGTGTGGGCCTACCCATGACTCCTTTGCATTTCATTCACAAAACCCTGGGAGCAACATCCTCAAACAACATAGTCAAACCTCCCAAAAACACCTTTGACACAGTTAAAATCCTTTCTAGCTCTTCAGACCATTCCCCTGGTTCTTCCTTCAGCGTGGGGAAATTATTTGAAAATGAAAGCAGATCAGATTGGCTCCAAGACACATGCACATATGCTCCTCCATGCACTTCTCTCAAGGGAAGCTCCCATCTCAGACTCATTGCACTTGTTACTTTCTCTGCTTTGCTCACTGAATTTTTGCTCTTGCTTTGACCCCTTCTTTCTTTGCCCACCGATCTTCGAATATCTTTTGCTCTCCCCATTCTTTTGTACACCCTACATTCTCAGTCTTGATAGTTTCAACTCTTTCAAATATTTATTACTTATAACTGTTATGAGATTTGCTTTCAGACCTTTCTTCTGGTCAAGTCAATATCATAATCTTCAGTCAAACCTTCTGATTTCGCGTGCACTTCACAGGCATACCTAGCAGCTTCCTTCCTGAAATATCTCAGCGCAGTTTCATCCTATGTATTCAGATTTTCCATGTTATCATTTTCCTTTACAGTCTCTTCAAATTCTCTTTCTAATCATAAATGTTAATTGCCATTGTCCCTGTCCCTCCTTGGTGTGGCTATGATACTGTGGCTGGTGCAGTAGTGACAGTGGATGTGCTAGGTGCATCAGTAAATGTACCTGGCATAACAGGAGTTTTGTCTCCCACCTACACGCAGATCAGTGAATATGCTGACAACCTCAATTTTATCTGGTATCTTCCCAGCTCCTGGGGTCTCTTTGCCCTTCTACTTAACAATGGTAGGAAAAACACCCACGACTTCAATCATATCTACATGCCAGGCCTGCTGTCTCAAATTCCACCTTGTATCCAAACAAGTACCAACTCTACCCCTAATCTGCATTTTTATTTTCTTTCACTCTTTCATGTGAAATATGCTCCCTTGCATTCAAGGTTTTAAACTGGACAGATATAGGTTATGGGTTTTATCTCACACATCAGTTTCCACAAATTCTCAATCTTTCTCATTTTAAAGTTTTCATTGGATGTGCTTGTCACCCGCAGCGATGTTGTTCAATTTTTTATCCAAATACATGTGTGCAAACCCCTATTCAGGGCAATATGGTATTGAGACATGCCCTGGAGTGGTAATTTCTCTCCCTTATAAATGGAACGAGATTTACTGAGAAAAATCCCCATTTTCCCTTCCTGATTCTCACTTAATCTCACCATGTGATATAAACAGTGGGATTCCACCAATCTCAATGCATCAGACAGAGATAACTGACCAATCCAAGCACGGCACCTGATGGTGCAATCAACCAATCACAGCATAGCTTTACAAAAGGAGCCAGTCTCAGCATGGCAACCAGTGATGTAATCCACCACTCACACCTCTGTTCTCAGAACTATCTTTCCCATACTGGTGTACACAGCATAGCGCACTTTGCGATGTTACACATGAACAAAAATAAATAATAACAAAATCTTGCTTGCTTCACCTAAATGGGGAAAAATAAAATTCACAATCGCCCTAAAAAAAATAGCAACAGTACCCTTACAGCATTATCAATCTCATTAGAGCAAGTTCACGGCCAGCATGAACCCACATTGATCAGTATGTTTTCTCCTGTGCATCAAAGATAAAACAACACCAACCCAGAATAGCCTTTCACAACAGACATTTAGTACATCCCTCTCATGGTGTGTGTGTGGTGTTTCACGATGTACACATAACTCCATTGGTGGCGGTGACCTTTAAAAGTGGCCTGAATTCCAAAGAGCTTTTTCTTGAAGGGTTCTCCCACAGTTTCTTACACTACGTTTACTGTCTCACTCTGACTCACTCAGTCTCACTTGGTCTCACTAATTCATGCAGTCTCACATACTACTCTGGCCCACTCTTATCTCACTCAGTCCCACTCATTCTCACTCAGTCTGAATTACTCAGACTTACAGTTACTCAGTCTTACACAGAGTAACACTCAGTTACACTGTCATTCTCCCTCACTCGCTCATTTTCATTCTAACACTTACTGTCACTCATTCTCACTAACTGTGACCCATTCCTTCATGACTCTCTCTCACTTTAACTCACAAACATAGTCACACTGACATGCTCACAGTGCTGGGATTTTACCAGCTCTGATCAGTGTCTCTGATGACAGGCACAGGCACTTCCATGCACCTATATCAACAATTAAACAATGTCGCTGGCTGCCTCAGTTGGTTGCTGGACCCAAAGTGGATCTACATATTATTTTTACTATATCAAGAGTGAATAATTATTAATTCTTGAAGCAATAAAAATTGACCACAAGACAAGGAGGGCACAGTGTAGGTGTGGGGCCCATAAAGGAGAGCTGTCACTGGTCCAGGGACACTTATCCATCAAACCAATTCATCCATTCAATCATCCATCCTTTCACTTATCCATCCCCCTTTCATCCATTCATTCATCCATCCACTCAATCATCCATCCATACTTTCGCTCATCCATCCACCCTTTTGCTCCATCTATCCATCCTTTCACTCCATCCATCCATCATCCTCCCTTTGGCTCCTTAATCTAGCCACCATTTTACTCAGCCATTCATTCTTACAGCCATTCATCCACCCTTTGTCCCATCCATCTATTCATACATCCCTCCATTTACCCTTTCACTCAGCCATCCATCCTTTCAGTCTCTCATCCATCAATCAATTCCCCCTTTCACTCATCCATCCATCTGTCCATCCTTTCATCCAGACATCCTTCTACCCATCGATCCAATGTTTTACTCATCCATTTTTACATACATCCTTTCTCCCATCCATCCTTCCGCTCACCCATCCATACTCCACTCCATTGATAGATCCATCCACTCACCTATCCATTTACCCTTCCACTCATCCATTCATTCATAATTTCACTCATTCTACCATTCATCCTTCCTCTCATCATCCATCAGCCAATCCTTTCACTCGATCTATCCATCCATCATCCACCCTCCGTTTCACTCATATCCTCTCCCTGCCTTTCAGTCTTCAATTCTTACGCCCATCCTTTCACTCATTCATTCATGTATCTATACACCGGTCATTTCATCCATCCATCTATCCACCCATCCTTCCTTTCACTCACTCACCTTCCCAAGGTAATTATGCGCCTTTGTCTGCCGAGCTGCAGATGGAAGAGGCCCGTCAAGAATCCCACCCCTGCCCGTAGCTGCTAAAGCAGGGAGTGGATTGGGGTGGGGGGAGGGTGACGATGCACCTGATGCAGAAGCTTAACTGCAGAAATACCTTTTAGTCCACTAGTGCAATTGTCATCCGTAGTGGGTTACTTCTCACTCTTGGGCCCCTACGGTCGAGATAAGGAGTACTCTGTCGTGCTCAGCTCCATAACGTTTTTTTCAAAGTGAAGCCAAATGCAGTACTAAACATGTGTTACTGCCAGGCCAGCAGCCCCCTTCACGTCTCCTACAGCCTGCCTCTCTGAGATGACCAACAAATTGTTGCCGCCCACTCCCTCCTTGTCTCCTCGGCCTGCCCCCCCCCAGCCATTGAAGTGGATGGAGTTTTGTCATTCCTCTCAGGGCCACTTTTTATGCCCCCAAAAGTAACCGGATCACTTACTTTCTAATTCAGAACTCTTTCACCGATGATGTCACTGCTGTAGCTAGCGCCTGAAGGTCGGAGAAAACCTTGCCTGGCTGGCTCCTACGCTGTAGGACATCTTCAAAGTTCACTAGAGTTCGCCCAAGAGATTGAGCACACTGTCTCAGAGCAGTAATTTATTTTCAGCTGCTTGGTGTTTATTTCCCTGTTCTTCCTCTCCCCAGAGGGTGGTAGGGCAATGCCACTTTTGCCTATGAACACCAGCCGCCCCTGTCCAACCCTTTAGAAGACAAAAAAAAATCACAAAAATCATTTAATGTCTCAAGGTCTTGCGTTTCAACGAATCTGATAACTTTGAACACAACTTTAAACAATGAATACATTAAGCACAAAAAGTGCAACAAATGAACATAAATGAACATTCAAAACGTAATCACCTGTGCAAAGCCCTCTTGGACACAACTAGCACACCTACAAAAATGCAGCTCAAATTGAATCAAAAGCATCAAAATCACAGTCATCAAAGCCCCTAACAAGCCACAGATCGGAGCCATATAACCAAAAGATTCACGTCCGAAATATTTTGACATTGCACACCCTTAGCTACAAATACTAGAATGCACCTCTAAAGAAACACAAAACGCTCAATCTCTATCACAGCTCACCATAACACTTTACTACACTCACTCAATCTGGAACCTCTTCAGGAACACCAGAACACTGCCATTAATTCACACAGGACAATGACCAAAGAGGAATGCAGGCTGAATCAGGGGCAATACAGTTTCAGGGTCTGACATGCTGAACCATGAAGATCCAGTTTCTAGCTATCCGAAATTTCAATCAGACCTAATCAGATAAAGCTGTAACCATCCTCTGCTACCAGAACTGAAGGCTCTGTTTCTCTGGGTATGTCAGATTTAAGCACCACAGATGATGCAATGTTCATCCTCTAAGAATTATGTTGCTCCTAACTGGAGCTGGCCACCAGGTTAGAGTAAAACATTAATAATGTTTCATAACTAAATGCAAAGTACATTAGGCTTTATAATTACAAACTGACATACTATAATCCTCCAGATTAAAGTCAACAAGCAATAATATTTCCGAATTAAATGCAAAGCACATTAGACTTTACAATACAAACTGCCACGTATTATAATCAAACCATGAAGGCTTATTAAAAGATATAAAGACAATACAGAAGACAAAATATATAGTTAGAAGGCAATCATCTGTATAATTATGCTCAGAAAAAATTAATAAACAATATTTACTTGGCTATATTTGAGCTAAACTGTACTCTGTTTTGATAAATCAGAGTACAGACTGACACAGTGCTGCCTCTTAAGAGTTGGGGAAAGGTTCTTGAGCTCTTTTATAGGGAATTATGCAATGGGGATCATACATTTGGTGTAAATGAGCAAAGGTCTCATGTACCAATCCAATCAGGTTAAAGGAAGAATCGTACAGTTTCTGAATACATTTCTCAGCGTTTGTCACAAAGATTGAGATTCATGTCTTCCCACCCTAGTGTCCTTCAAACGTTATAATTTACAGATATATAATTGTTCATTTTATTTGACAGAGACCGGGTCACATAATGCAGATTCACACTGCGGTGCCAATAGGTGAGGCCTTAGAAATATTAATTTTGATAACATACCATTCTGTGTAGCCTGAGAATGAAGTATCAAGCTATACATAAGTAAGAAGCTTCTGTTTCGAAACATTATGCAAAGTTGCTTAGGTGTACTGCACACATGGTGAGAAAATAAAAGAAAGGTGTTTGCATGCTGAAAGATATTTTGAAAAGCGCAAATGCAAATATCTATATTCTGATTTCATGTCATTTACATGAATTTACTACTATTATTCACGACAAACCTTCATCAATATATTTCTGTTTGGGAAAGGCTTGCTAGTCGAAAGCATTAGAATGACTTGACACACACATGATGAGTGCTGTCTCCACTTAAGGTTACTCGAGTCTAGGCCAATGCCCACGTTTCAACCACGTCCCTCCCCCTTTTTCTTAATCGAAAATTAAAGGCAGTAGACTTTTTCAGAAAGCTTTGTTTTAACCTATTCTTTTTTTCCATCTAAAAATATTCATTTAATTAAAGACCCGTGCCGATTCTCTCACAGAGGGACTCCAGACGACTTTTCATGTGTTTTCTTCAAGACAAAATTAACTAGCACCAGACTTGCTGATCTGGAATGTTTTTGTATTTTGCATAAATGACATTTTGGACTGCAAGAGCTTTCTGCAACTCTATCCTTGTTTATTCAGTTCTCGCTCTAGTAAGGTGATGTAATTTGTTTGGAACATGGAATGATTTTTTATGTGCATTTTTTTAAGGGTAACTGAAGCTGCAAACAAAAAGCACATACAAATCACAAGTTTCTCGTGTGCATAGTACGAGTGTTTTTGCATAGGAACCCAGAATGAAAAGCGAGCAGGGTCGACAGCCTTCAACTGAAGGGGCGCGTGCTGATTTTAGGGCTTGCATCTTACTTACGTCATACTACAGCAGCTGGAACTGGCATCCAGCCGCACTGCGCGACAAAACTTGGTTACGCACCAAGCTCAGTGGAAACTGTGCGAGGGCATGGGGGCGGATGGAGGGGGTGCTCCTAGATGCCAATTTTCTTTCCTGCCACCCGCGCACAATCAACTTTCAACTGTTTTCCGAATGTTTATTCGGAAATTGTTTTCGAATGCAAAAGTTAATAAAGCTTTTTCGCTCTGGGTTAAATGTGAATGAACACAACGATATGACGCATATTAGATAAATACGTGTTTAAGAGCAGCATTGAATATGCGGCTGTAAGGAGTGTGGTTGCGTGCAAACGTACACGCATATGCGTGAATTTCAAGTGTTTACGTGTTTTTTGCTCGGCAAAAGGTGTTACGATCACACGAAGGTGAAGTAGTCAATAAGAATGTATTCTTTGCAAAGCACCATTCTGCGCATGGCTGACTACGAAACGAATGGCGGTGGTTGACTACAAATATAAATACTGCCACTGAGCGGGAAACATTCTGTCATCCTCAAATAGACAAAGAGGAGAGGGCCTTATGACGAGTTTCCATGGGGAATGCCGCCATTGGCAACCTCAAGTCCTCCGCTGTTCCAGACCTGACCAGCAAATGCAACGCCCATTAACAGTGCACTATTTGAGCCGGTCTGGCCCGCCGGCACTCATTTGCTAGCCTGTGGACCGGCACTTATTTTTCCTCAAAGTATTTTAATTCAGAGCACGAGAGATAAAAACACAAAAAGGAAAAGACATGGAAGTCAATTCATCAATATCACAGGGGTAGCATAAATTACATTACCTTGCCTGTGACTCCCCCTAATGACATGACAGGAAGTGATGTAACAAGGTTTAGATCCTAATGACTACGCAGGAATTACACGAAAAAACGTTTGCAAAAACTACAATTGCAAATGAAAAAAAAATTAAAAAAAGATACCAAAGTTGAGAAAAATGTTGTTTAGTTAACAGCCATGCATTGACTACTGTGCTGCCGTGATGTGACATGGCACAGCCAGTGCCCAGTGGCATCTGGTAAAAAATTTTTATTTCACATGTGGGACATACATTTCAGAGCATGTAGCTGCGGAATATTCCCAAAGAAACAGAAAGCTAAGGCAGCTACTGATAAGGAGAAAACTTTATGTGATATCTTAAGATCGATAACAACAAATAACAGTTGTTTAATAAGGAGAAGCGTGCAAGACTGTTTTGATGCTGATAAGGAATGAGAACACATTTTTTCAATAATGTGCAGTGTTTAATTCATTGTTTCAATGGCTCACTTTATTTGGATGGTGCACGTATAGTCAAGCCCACCTTAGTCTGTTTCCATGGGTATAACTCCCATTTCTCAAACTCAGTCAATCAGGGATTTATAAAGAGCAGCAAATCAAGGTGCTGGAGCTGTTACCTGCTAGGTAGTGCTCTGCTCGTTTCAACAGCCAGATCTTGAGTCCTTTCCTGAATTACCGGAGTGATGAGGTGGTCCTGAGGGGCAGGTCATTCCAAGCTTCGGCCGTTAGGTTTCAGAAGGAGCATCCTCCGCTGTTGCTGTGTCGGAATTGGGGTGTGTCTGCGAGGGAGAGGGTGGCTGATTGTCGGTGTATGGTCAGTTGGTGGAAGCTATTTGCAATGCAAAGTATGCTGGTCCTACATTCTGCAGGGCATTGTAAGCCTGGGTCAACATCTTGAACTGACATCTCTTCTGGATCAGAAGCCAGGGTAGCTTCTTAAGGTGGGATGTGATGTGGGTATGTCTTGGGAGGCCGAGGATGAGTCTTACCGCTGAGTTTGGTATTTTCTGTAGTCTTTTCAGGAGGCATGCAATGATCTCTATGTAGAGTGTGTTCCCGTAGTCCAGCCTACTGGTTACGAGGGCTTGCGTGATGGTCCTTCTTGAGTTGACTGGGAGTCACCTGAAGATCTTGCGGAGCATGCATAGGGTATGGAAGCAGGCAGATGAGACTGTGTTTGCCTGTTTCTTCATAGATAGCTTACTGTCCAAGTTGATGCTGAGGTTATGGGTGTAGGCGGTCAGGCGGCGGATGGCTGAGTTTAGCAGGCCACCATGCGTTGTTGGTGTTGTTCCCGAAGATGAGAACTTCCGTCTTGTCCATGTTGAACTTCAGACAGTGGTTTTTCATCCAGTCGGCAACGCTTATCATACATCTCTAGAAGTTGGCTCTGGTGGCAGAGGAGTCTTCTGGTGAGGTATGAGGCGATTCATTTGGGGGCATCTCCCTGGATTCTGATGTGGTGGAGTCTGTTAATCAAAATGTGGTGGGAGATGCTATCGAAGGCAGCTGGCAGGTCCAGAAGGATGATGACTGCTGTTTCGCTGTGGTCCAGGAGGGCCCTGATGTTGTCGGCTGTGATCAGGATGTCTTGGTACTGTAGTTGGCTCGGAATCCAGATTGAGAGGGGTCCACAAGGTTATTGTGTTCCAGGTGTTTGGTGATCAGCTGGCTGGTTGGTGGTTGGTTTTTACGGACACACAGCGGGAGGGTGGAAAGCGAGAACAGCAGGATACCCACCATCCTGGGCTACCCAAACACACATGCGCACTTTCTCCAATCCGGCTGTGTACACAGCTGGGCTGGAGAAACAACGCAGCCCCCAGGGTTGCGTTTGAGCCTCAATCCAAGCACACATAATAGTAGTCCCTGGAACTGAAGGGAACTTTTTGTGTGTGAATGTGCTCTTTGTGGAAGAGCAGCATGTCATAACTCACAGTGAAGCCAGGCAATGGCTGAAGTGCGGTGATTCATTGCCCCACCATGCCACAACAACAGATTGGCTGAAAAACACTATAACCACATATGCTATACATATAATTTTATTAAAATCAAAAGGTCTTGGCTGACATCAGGCCTTAAAAAGACAACCAGTCTGGTATTGACTGGGCATCTTCTTGTCTTTGCTAATGCTTTTTTTTTGTAATATTTTTGTAACATTTTATTGCAGATGAAGGGTTGAAAAGATAGGATGCATAAAGAGGCTTGCAAAGACAGATACAGAGGATTGTGTAGATAGATAGATAGATAGATAGATAGATAGATAGATAGATAGATAGATAGATCAGGGTACTGGAAAAAAGGCACAACTTCAGTTAGTAACATAACAGTTAAATGTCTTTATAAGCACGAGCTATAAGAGAACTGATAGCAGAGTATAAATCTATACCAGCAGGACAAAGAGACTACATTTGTTTACAAGTATAACCCTAGACTTAAATTAAAATACATATCAGCATGACATCCAGGAGTGCAGTTATATATGCATTTCTTTGCATGCATTCTTAAACAGGACAACTATATAAAGAATAGTTTCAAACAGACACAATCTGGTACGCTGTGAAATGGCAGCAGTCAGATAAATAAAGGCCACTCCAAAAGGAATTTATAACAGCATTAGCTGGAGCCAGGAGCTGATAACGCTGTATTATGCCCTATACCATATCAAAAACAACATGGAAGAACTGGTAAAAAGCGTCCCGGTTGAATCCAACAGTACAGTAATAATAAAGTAAAAATAGAAAGATTGCTACTGAAAGGGAATTCCCTTGTTTGCTAATGTTTTCCTTGAAACAGCCAAATATAGTCACTCAAAGTGGAGTTGGGCGCTGGCCAAAATAGGCTGACTCCCTGTCCTGTGCTGTACGCTTTAATGGGCAGAGGCATAAAACATAATGTGACTGGCATAACAACAGACCAATGGATGAAGAGAGCTGGCTGAAAGCCTCTTTAAGTGCATTTATTATCCATATAATTTTAGTAAAATCAAAAGGTCTTGGTAAACGCCAGAATCAAAAACAAAAGCAGAGCTCAACAATTGAGAAGAAGCAGAGTTGAAGTTAGAATAAAAGAGCAGAGCATCCGAGCTGAGGAGGCCTCACAGCAAAGCAGGAACAAACACCAGGAAGCTCCAACAAGAGCAGAACTACTTGTAGGGCAGTGAAGGTCTATTGAGGTTTATTGGCTTCTCCATAAGCACACCAGTGTTTTTAGCATGTGCGCAGTGCAATAATATTTGCAGTCCATTTCACCTGAGCAAATTTGCATTTGACCTCTAAGGGGTGCTAATGAGATAAAAAAAAACACTTGGGGCCCTATTTATGAGATCATTTGCGTCGCTCTTGCACCTTGCAATCTGGTGCAAGAGTGGTACAAATCTTAATTGCATTTTTATGAAGCCACGCAAGGCCACTTTGCATGGCCCTGAGTGGCTCCATAAATCTGGAGTAAAGCAATGCAGCTCAAATTCCTGTATTGCCATACCCTACGCAAGGGAGGCATCCCATGGAAGATGTGTGGGTGATCCTGTGAAACTCTCATGAATTTTGACGCATTTACGAGGAGAACTATCTTTATTTCTCCTCATTACATGCTCTTTCTATGTGTACTGCATTCTGCAGCTCACGTAGAAAGAAGAATATACCTCTGAGGATTGGGTTTGTGCAGGAAGTTGTACCTTCCTGCACACAAACAACCTGCATGCAATTAATGCACCCTTGCACCATGGTGCAAGGTAGCCTGCTTTGGCGCCAGGCAGCCCATTGTGTGACAGCACTGGGGAAAGAACAGAAGTGCGCTGTATTGCAATAAATATGGTTCATTTTTGCCCTTTCTCGATAATGAAGCTCAGCTTAGCAAGATGACTTGCTGCACTGCATTGCATTACTATCTCATAAATAGGCCTGTTGATGTCCCCCACAAGCACTTGCGCTTGCACCATAATACAACAGAGTATGGTATGTAAGCCATACTGTGCATGAGGACCAACAAAACAGTGTGCATGTGTCATATATGTAATAAAAGCACTTGGAATAGTTTATTCAATTATTGCGAAATACACAGGAGCTGCTGTGGAGCAAATAGGGCAGGGTGAGCAAGAGGAGGATTTTTTTCTCTAAATTAGTGCTTATTTTATATTGGCTTTGTTGTGACCTTCTTAATAGCACAACAAACACCCACACGGCATGGAGTGTGTGATCATAATCCCATAACGGTGACTAGAGGGATGAGTCAGTGTGTCCCAGCGGTGACCTGTTCATGTTCTGAAGGATTTAAATGAATTTAGTCTTGGCCTTTCTGTAACAAATTATACTAGCACACTGAATGATGAGCGAGACATCCATTTATAGATTGGGTCTCTCTTTGAACCAATCATACTCAAAATAAAGTCACTGGATTATCTACTGTTTCATTGTATGTTGGTGGACATGAGCCAGGTCCTAATTGATGTGAGATTGTAACAAACATATACCCTACATAGCTCACTCCAATTTCAAGTACCATAATATGGGAACCTTCTTCTGTTTACCTAGTTAAATGCCCCCTCATTGGTTCTTCTTTATATTAAAGAAAAGAAACAGTCACTCGTGGTCATGCTTGGCCACTCTGGTAAGCAAGGAGTACAAGTCCTACACATCATTTTAGAAATATGTGGAATCTGCAGGCAGTCGTGAAGCTTCACAGCTTAAAGGGCTTACTCATTTGCACAAGAATATGTATTGAGCATGTCTATGAGGATATTGGGGCTGGCGCCCTTACTGCACAATACATGAACGGGTCTCCTTATTGGGTCCCAGCTGTTCGTTGAGACAGTCCCTGATGTGAACCTTTAGATAGGATTGGATATGAAGCATTAAAGGTACGGTTTTCAATCAATGATGCATACTGCCTTTCAGAAATAGGCTGGTGTCTTCAGTGAAGTTTGTGAGCAGTTTGCAATGTTGGGGGGCTTTATGGACACGTGTTTGAAGGCATGGGAACAAGAGCTATTAAAAACACCCATGTTAAGTATTCACGAAACCTAGTGATTCTCACCCAGACTGGGAGAAGCTAAAAGTAGGTAATTAGTACCTACTTGGCAGTCAAGGTACCTAAAAGAATACACATTGGGCCCATCACACAAATGACAAGTTATGAACTGGGTGCAGCCAAGGAATAGCTGCAAAAGGATGTGCTGTGAATAGCATTATGCCAAATGTTCTGTTGGACTTGCCGCCATCGATCGCCGTTGCTGCTGGCCAGTCAGGTGTCTACATCGTTCAAAGTCATGTTGTGATACGCTGCTAACTTTCCTCCCTCAGCAGGTGCAACATCCAGAATTTCCATATTTCTCCCCCCTGCCTCATTGGTAAGCTGGATCAGTTTCACGGATTCTGAATACCTCTGCTTCTTCACTTGCAGAACACAGAGTGTGCTCTCTGTGCTACAGGAATGACAAGGTTGGGATGGAAGGACCATTCAACATGTTCACTGAGTGATCCAGTGCAGCAAGGAGCATGAACATCACCAAGGTAAACAGGGCCACGATCTTTCCACCGTGTGTTTTAATAACATGATGTCACATCATCTCTTTTGCAACAATTTACCACAGATACAGAGGCCACAATCCATACATTTTACAGGCGTGCAATCTTGCAGATTAGGACACCATTACCGAATACTATTTTTTCTTCGAATCGGCTTTTATATGTCTGTAAGACAATTGTGTTCTGCTCTCACAGGATTGCATTCAGTATAGGATCTACTGAGGATGGATGGATTAAGGAACATTCTGTCCACGGGTATCTGAGTGCCTCATTGCAACGATATGCCGAGACGTAAGAGCGTGAGAATCCAGCAATGGTTCTTGGTGCAGGTGTGTCTGTAAGCCTCGCTACACATGTGCAAAGGGTAGGCATCAAAAGCCTATCTAGGGCCATATGTATGAACACATTTTCCCATAGACACAGAATGGGTAAAACCCTTTGATACATCTGGCCCCTAGTCTCCAGTTCATTCAGTTACGGAAATCGCACGTTACTATAAAAACAGCATCATACTTCACACTTTCATCTCACCCCATTCAAAGGGCGCTATAAAATGTACATGGTAGTTAGGAGAGGAAATATACAAAATGAAAAATTCAGAATAGAGTTTTTTCATGTGATGTTAGATTAATAATGCTGAACCATCATAATGAATTCCTCAATGGTCAAAATACTTCCACCCTAATTACAATGTGATCCTTCATCCCAACTTTAACCTTAAACCAAACCCCGATCTAGCCTAACATTAACCTAACTCTTACAGTAAGCGAAACACTCATCCTTACCTTAACGTGAGCCACAGCTCTAACCCTATTTATACCTTTAGTCTAACCATCATTTCACCTTTTAAATTTTTATTACTTAGTCACAGTTCCATTTGAAGAATTTATATCTCAAATATGCATTGTTTCAATGTTCTTTACGTTTTTAATCTTTATAATCCAAAAGAGAATTGTTTATTGTTACATTAGTTCACTTTGGATTCATTATGAAAGTGTTTGTTTACTATGGATTATTTTGACATAATGATAATGTATACATTTAGTTTGTGCTTCAAATCTGTTTTATATCGCTATACTGCTGTTACAATATCGACCAGCAAAAATATTCCATCCACCATTTCGCCTACCACTATTTCATTGAGGTGAGAATATATAGCCAATTATAGATTAACTATTTTAACACCAAATTTATGTAATTCTCTCCTGCAGTAGTACCACCCTTCAACAATGACAGTGCCACTGAACTGTATGAAAAAAATCCATCAAGAGGACATAGCAGTAGTCTTATAAACAATCTTCAAAGTTATGATTACAGAGGAAAATTATAGTTGCATTTTACTGCAACATCAATGTGGCAGCAAAACGAAATAAAACTGCTATCGCATTCCAATGCTTGTTCTGTCCCAATATAAGTATTTTTCCTCTGACAGTTCCTGTGACTGCTTCCTTTTTCTCAGAGCGAATGTCAACTGGTGAAATCCAGCTTTCATTTCCGTTCAAGACAGTCTTGCAATTCTAGTAATTCTAGTAATTGTATATTAGGCTTGTAAAGTACCAGACATAGGAGGTTAAATTATCTTGCTACAAAGGTATTGTATCTAGAATGCTGACAGTCAAATTATTGTGAAGGAACTACATACAAGGAAGTATAGATTTATTATTATTAATGCCACATCTTCGTATCTAAAAGATATATATCTTTTTGGAGCACAATATATTTGTGTTTAGTAATCTTCCCTACAGAATCTTATACTTTGCTCTATACTTCCAAACCAGGCCAGTCCATACAGCCAGATTCTTTAGTATTGTGATTAGTTAATGGGGCAGGGCAGATCTGAGGAGGGCAGGGCAGTGCTAATGGCATATTTGCTTCATCATGGCCTTCTTAATGGGACAGGGCAGGCCCGAGGAGGCCTGAGGATTTATATCTACAGGGGTTATAATATTGGCCCCAGCATTGAATAAGTGGTGTTGCTGCAGTGGCTTAAGGAAAGCATTCTTGTTTGCATCTGGTCTGAGCTGCAGAGAGTGCAATACTTTAATTTTGACTGAAAGTTCCGCTCTGTTTACCTGGACACGTTTTATGTGGCGTTAACACTGCACATGTTTACACCACAACATGGTATGCTGTTAAACAAGTGCACCAGGTGCAAACAGGGACAGTGCAGCATATTACAACCAGTGCTTAATTTGTGTTTGTTGTTTCCGGTGCAGGGCATTGGCACTTATTTTTGAGGGCCGGCACGTATTTTTCTGCCTCAAGCATTTACTGTGAGCAAAAGATCCATGTAGGAAAGATGGAGGAAGAGAAAAACGAAAAAGTGTCACAATGGGAGAAACCAGAAAGCTGCAAGAGTGAGCTGAAGGAGCAAGGAGCGGCTGTACATGGATTGAAGAGGCCAAAGATGGCTTCAGGATTACGCTCTCTCAGAATTCCGTGTTCGCACATTTAATTGCAGCTGTCGCGTGTTTAAGAGGAGGGCTATGGGCACCAGCACGTTTCTATTTATAAATTAATAACTGGTTAAAATCAATGTACTCCTCCAGGGACAGCCACAAACTCATTTCAGCCCTTAGGGCACTGCATTCGTAAAAGACAAAGTGGCTCTTTGAAACAGTTGTTACAACTTTCACTGCGCTGATGGCATCCTCCTGCACTTCAAAGGGGAACAGAGATCCCCACTGCAGATGGGTGCAGTGAATGACTTCAACCGCCTGCAAGGGGGTGTCTGGTGGATACATGGGACAATCTTTAGCCTCTTCCGAGGGCACCCTCAGGGCACACACTTACTGTGCACCACCTCTTTGTGGTGCACAGTCAATGAACTTTCGAATGTTTTTTTTTGTGGATGAGTGGTGCGTTCATGGGAACCCTGTACCCCTCTTCCGAGGGGAGCTTTTAGGTGGTGCACTGACTGTACACCACCTCTTTGTGTTGCACAATGTGTGCACCTCATGACAACCATTTTGCCTCTGTACCTGCATCCATAATTAGGTGGGAGCGACGCCCCCGTGCAAATTAGGAAACACCCCCTTGAGGTAGGGCCACCGCTATAAGTGCACCAGAACCATCTGTATTACAGTTGGGGTGCACAAGCAGCTGCAGCCCTTTATTTACTACCACAGTGACCTGGGGATGCAAAAAATAGAAGCACAAGCTTGTTTCGCTCCCTGGGGATTGTATGTGATAGACCCCTTGCTTCCTAATAACAGTAGCTAGATGCAGTATTTAGAATCATACCAAAAGTGATCAAAAGACATGGCATACAGGCTTATTTAAGATTTTTATTATTATTTTTTCCTTTAAGGTTATCAATTAGACTGGGAGGCTCAGGCAGGAAAGAAATGTCACATGTCCTTTGACCCTCCTTGATGTCACATATCCCTTGGGCTCCGTGACTGATCATGGCATTTTAACACTATTTAACGGAAGCTTTTAACTACACAATGAACCACAAATGGCACAACTTAAGGGTCTCTTTCGAAAATATCAGTCTAAAATACACTGAAAAGGTGAATTGTCTAATTGGTTAGGTAACAGAGATAGGAAAGCAGTATGCATGGGATGCTCGCAGTGAGATACAAGTACCAATTGTTACATCTAGTTCTAGAATCATGGATCCTTTAAACAAATTAGTATGACCTATCATGAATGATACATTAATTCAGGATTTAACACAACCCATTTATTTAAGGAATGCTTTGCTTTTCAATTATATTTTGGCTGTAAAAAGTGTTTCTTACTTTTTTCCTCGAGATAATGTCCTAAATTGTGGTGATATGGGATGCTGGCCTTCATTTGAATTGAAGACTTAGAAAGATACGCCGCATTATGATGAAAACTCTTTCCCCACTCTAATACTATTTCACAGAGAAACAAATGAGGGCTAAAATGAAGCAATAGGGCCTTCAATGTAGTCTGGCTTTCATTTCTCCAAGTTATTCCTCTCAGGCTTTATTGTGGTTACACAATCACGCACAGGCATGCACAAATGCACTTGTGTTCATGCCTGTATTTCCATGCATTAGTGCGTTAAACCCAGGCTTATTGGCTTTAGCAATGTTTATTTTTATTTACGTTATTAAGGGTGTGGCAGCTCTTAGTGACTATAGAAACATCTTAATTAGCCCACCTGACTATGTTAATAGGTGTGATTTCTGGTCGCTTTATCTAGCTGTTTGAAGTCAGAGTGGTATTGCTTAATCTGCTTTACTTTTCCACAAGGATTAAATTGCCGTGCAGTATGAAAGGGGTTTACATTGTGACTTCTCTGATTAACCCTATAGGTAAGGGTTTTATGTTGTGAAGTCTTAGACAAATACAATAGGGCGTGGTTTTACATTGTGAGCGTTCAGACAAAAATGGAATCGAACAGGTGTTTGGATTGTGAACCCTCCAACAAACGCAATTGGAATGCTTTTAACATAATGGATTGGATTCTCTGAAAATGGAATAGGAATAGGTTTTACACTGTGGATGCAATGACAAATACAATAGGATTGGATTTGACATTGTGAACTCTCCAACAAATGGAATAGGAATGGCTTTTGCATAATGGACTCTCTGACAAGACAGTAGGAAGAGATTATACACTGTGGACACAATGACAAATTAAATAGTATGAGGTTTTAGATAGTGAAATCCCTGACAAATGCAATAGGAAGGATTTTACGTTGTGAGCTCTGACAAATGAAAGAAGAGAAGGATTTGTGAGCTTTAACAAGTAGAATAGGAAGGGGTCTTGTCTTGTGAAATCTTTAACAGATACTGAAGAAAATACGTTTCCTTTAAGAGCCCTGTAACAAATAGGAAGAGGTGATGTTTTCCAGGGTAAGCAAATGTGAATGACAATGCCTTGTTAAAAAGAAAAAGGAGACCTAGGGAGTCATTCCAACCCTGGCGGTCCATGACCGCCAGGGCCGGGGACCGCGGAAGCACCGCCAACAGGCTGGCGGTGCTTCCTGGGCCATTCTGACCGCGGCGGTAAAGCCGCGGTCAGAAAAGGGCAACCGCCGGTTTCCCGCTGGTTTACCCCTGGCCCAGGGAATCCTCCATGGCGGCGCTGCTTGCAGCGCCGCCATGGGGATTCCGGCCCCCTTCCCGCCATCCTGTTCCTGGCGGTTTTTACCACCAGGAACAGGATGGCGGGAACGGGTGTCGTGGGACCCCTTGGGGCCCCTGCACTGCCCATGCCACCGGCATGGGCAGTGCAGGGCCCCCCTAACAGGGCCCCCATAAAGATTTTCAGTGTCTGCTTTGCAGACACTGAAAATCGCGACGGGTGCCACTGCTCCCGTCGCACCCCTACAACTCTGCCGGCTCCATTCGGAGCTGGCTTCATTGTTGCAGGGGGTTTCCCACTGGGCCGGCGGGCGGCCCTCTGGCGGTCGCCCGATGGCCCAGCGGGAAAGCCAGAATGGCCCCCGTTGTCTTTTGACCGCAGTGCGGTCATTCGGCGTTTCCCGCCGGGGTAGGAATGACCCCCCCTAGTGTCTTCACCAGTGCTAGTTTTCTGTAGCAGATGTTTAGATTCTTTTTTCTGCCCTGACTCCCCAGTGCTACTGGGCAAACAAGCACTGACAATGCCAAAGGTTTGGCGTTGGTAAGGTATGCACACTCCCAATCCTCACACCATACAAACATCAGACCCTATTGACGTTGTCAATGCTTGTTCCTCTTGAATCCTTGTTGCTTGAAAGTTAATTGTGTATGAAAGTGCAAATGTGACTGCTTGCATACATCAGTGGCACAGTTTGGCTACAAGTAGTTTTTCTTCCCTAAAGTCTGTCTTATATTAAAATAAGGACTTCATAAACGCATAGCTCCAGGAGCACTGTAATAGTTGACTCTCAGCACTAGACAAGACTGTCCGTATTGTCATATGTGGAATCTAATTTGCCATGGGACACTATTATATCAAAGTACAGTGCAACCCAGTGCAATCAAATAGTTATCAAGCAAATGCAAGACATGACTCATCGCATACAACAGAAACCAAATCACTTTTGTTTCAGAAAGGCAGCCACATTTTGGTATTGTTCAGTTGACTGTTTCAAATGGCTTTCAATTGTCCCCTTGTGTTCCGAGAACACAGCTGTTAGTGTGTTGCATCCATTTCATTGTCATGCCAATTTTTGTTGAGCATTTCCGCATGGACTACAGTTTCATCATTGACCATTTCATAGTTTGCTACTATATTGTAAGCTGTACAATGAAAAATATATAAGTAATATTATCTAAGTAATATATATTTTATGCTCAAGTAGGGTGCAAGAGGTAATTGGGTAAGGGTTAGTGGTTAGGATTAAGGTGTTAAAGGTATGTATTAAGGATAAGGGGTTAAAGGTAATGATATAGGGTTAAGCATAAGGGGCCAAGGAAAAGGAATAAGCATAAGGGGTAACCGAATAGGGGAAAGGGGTAAAATAATTAAGGGTAAAGAATGAAGAGTAAAGGTAAGGGGTTAAGGTTAAGGCTGTAAGCTGTTAAGCTTAAGGGTAAGATGTTAAATGTCATGGGTAAGGGGTTAAGGTAAGGAGTTAAGAGTAAGCAGTGAAGGCTAAAGTTATAGAATTAAGGGCAAGGGGTTAACGGTAACATGCTAACGGTAAAGATGCAAGGTTAAGGTTAATGGTAAGGGTTTAGGTGTAAGGGTGATTAGGGTAGGGTAAAGGGTAAAAGGATAAGAGTACGGAGATAAGGGTAGGGATTAAGGGTAAAAAAGAAGGAACATAGGGTCACAAGAGTAAGCGGGTAACAGTAGGGTAATGATGAGAGGTTAAGGGCAGTACGGAAATAGGTTTTAAAGATGAGGGGTTATGGATAAGGTGATATGGGTAAGGAGTAAAGGTAAGGGGTCAACATGTTAAGGGTATAGGTAAATGTTAAAGGGGTAAGATTAAATGGTTATGCGAAGG
Organism: Pleurodeles waltl; assembly: GCF_031143425.1. Taxonomy (NCBI): domain Eukaryota; kingdom Metazoa; phylum Chordata; class Amphibia; order Caudata; family Salamandridae; genus Pleurodeles; species Pleurodeles waltl. Next base: position 119,967,374 of record NC_090449.1, read on the forward strand.
TTGGATAGGCAAGTTAAGGGTATGATGCCACAATTGAAACAGCTGTCCAGCAACAATGTACAGTGGAGAGTTTTGTGTGTAAACAATGCAAGTACTCTAATTCAAGGAACAAGAAAATGAAGGAACGTAATTAAAAGTTGTTCTGTACAAGAGTCATAAATAAAATTCCTAAATCAATGAAGCCAGGGGAGAGAAGACAAAGCAGAATTAGTCACAAAAATGTTTGCTGTTAGTATAGTAGAAAATACTTTTACAATTAAAAAGAAGTTGTTTCTTTTGATTCTGATTCTGAATCAAAAGAGAAGTTTAGATACAATAGTGTCTTCTTTAAAAATAAAAGTGTATCCAGAAGGTACACTTTATTAAGACCAACTGTTATAGCTGTCACGACTCACGTGCTGCTTGCGCCTGGAATCTGCAGATCTAGTGGCGTGGATCTTGAGTGTTCGGCTTTCGCCCAAAAAGGGGCGACTCTTTCTGGTAGCCACGGTGCTGTAGGCAATGGAAACGCCAAGAACAGACCGTGACCTTCAGAAAATAGCGCCAGAGGGAAAAAAAAAACCTTCCAAAAAAGGGGAAAAAACCTCCAACAGAATGATTCCTGAAAACAAGAACAGAAGAACAGGAATCAAAAAGAACTGAAGTCAAATAACACAGAATTGGCGAATTCCAGAACCAAAAGGCTAGGAAATGAGGAGCGAAGACACCATCTGAACAGAGAGTGATGCAGCGCAAAGAAAAGAAGAAAACACCTCCCTTAAATACTAAAAAAAACAGGAAGTGACCCACAGAAAGAAAAAGGACACCATCTTAGATAGGGAAAGTAGATAGAACAGAATGGAGTAGAAACCATAGAGAATAGGGAATGAGGAATGCTGGGAAGAAAAAGGTAACCTGGGAAGGGGGAAAAGACATAAAGGAAAGTGCAACAAACAGACCCAAGAAAAAGAAAGAAGAAAGAAGAAAGAAGAAAGAAGAAAGAAGAAGGAGCAAGAACAGGTAAGAGGGGTCAGGAGACCCCAACAATGCGGAGAGAGAGAGCAGAGCGAGGCCCCAAGTAAGTTCTGGGGCCTCGTAGAGTGCAGGAAAGGCTCAGGGCGCGCCGCGTCTTTGGAATGCGATGCGCGGCCTGAGCCGAACGCCCGGCTTGTGCCGAACGCTCGGCTCGCGCCGCACCACGCGGCGCGACAATAGCATTTTGGATGGGGAGTGAAAACATACTCCCAGTACCGAGCCTTACTGTAATGAAGAAACCTATTTTCAAAACAATGCATTTTTGTTTTCTGTTGATGTAAAAGTCAGTGTTATGAGGTAAAACATGGTACAGCCATACCAAAGGAAAAACTGATACCTAGAAATCCGGATAAAGTAATCAGGGATGAAGTTTTACAGTGAAGTCCACCTGCTCCAGCGTATGAGTGTCAGTGTAGCAGTTTCTGTAATATAAGGCATGAAAGAATCAATTGATAAGCTTAGACTTTTCCTGGTAAAGTTTCATAGATGAACTTTAAAACAGAAAGTCAGATTACTCCAAAATCACATCCTGATCCCTGTACAGTAAGGAACAGTTCAAACCTACAAGGTCATTCCTTGGCTTGCTTATCTAAAGATATTTGTAACAGTTTCCATCATTTACGAATGCTCCCTGTCCATAACTCCAAAATGAGAAATCTAGTTAGAAGGTTGTATTTAATAAAAACTCCATGTGCCCATTTAGAAGCTTTAAATAAAGCTCTTTTATTTGGTCCAGAGTCTCAGACAGAAGTACATGAAGAAGCACTATCTGCTACCTTAGAGTGTGACACTACTGGAATAAAATTAGAGCAGTTCAGCAAGGAAATAAGCAAGTTTAATCATACATTTGCTGATATTCTAAACAAAGTATGTGTTTGTTGCCAATGTGCACACTACAAAGCACCAACTAGAAAAATAGATATTTGTGCATAAAATGAAGAAGAAGGCCTTATTCAGTTGTTTAAACTTGCCTTATCCGTAATTGTGAAGGAAAGGTTTGATTTATATTTTAATCAAGTAGTTTGCAAATACTATGCCTGGGTGGAGCGCGCCGAGTTCTGCTACGCAGAATTCCACGAGCGGGCTAAAAACCCTGTGAGATTCTGTGGAATTCTGTGATCGGGTGGAGCTGCTCGATGTGCCCATTTGACCTATGTTTTTGACTGTTAGTAGAGCAATGCGTGTTCTCAACCTGCTCTATCTGCTGGGCATCCAGGTGTTGGGGTTCGGTGAGTAATTATTTATTTGTTGTGTTCTCAATTGCACTTTTTTCAAATAGTATGTTGCTCACTCTGAGAGGTAAGTTAAGTTTATGTTACAAATAATATGTGATTAATTTGCTAGTCTGGTGCTTAGCGCTACCTAATCGTACTTAGTGGTGCTCCCTTGGGCTTATTACTTAAAAAGCCTTATAGGCTCCTCTGTCCTGTCACTAAAATAATGATATATCAATGAGTTAGTATTCTCTGTGACTTTCTTTATGTAGCTCGTACAGTCCCAAGCAATCTCACAGTGATGTGTAGTATGCATCTATGCATTGAAAAAAGAGGAGGACTGTGTTGGCCCATCAAGGGGGTTGAGAAATGAGAATGAAAGATCATGTGTTGCAATGTATTAGTCCCAAAAGTAGTTTAGGTTTAGGAAATATGGATTAGGGTTTATGACGATTAGAATGGTCAACTCAATAGATTCTAGTACTATGGGCGAACTGACTTAGAAAAGTACAATGTTAATGCGTTTGCCTGTCAAAATATTTTTGGTGAGATTAACTGTACCACTAACCTATTTTGGTATCTTCTTTATTTCTTACATCAGCACCCAAGGGCAAGAGGAGAGATAGGCCTGAGGCAGGACAGGGAGCTTGGGGTGCCTCCACCAGCACCGCAGCCGATGTTTCTGTTGGTCCCAGTAAGTCCTGTTATTATTATTATTATTATTATTATTATTATAGGAAAGTATGAGGTTCCACTGTGTTTGCCAACCAACACCATATGTCCTTCATTGACCATTATTTCACCCCTTCATTGCACTTCAATGACTCAGAGTCATCATAGCTATGCCCCTCCATTAGTAAAAGTGTTTGGTTGGCTTGACTACTTGGCTTTTCTAACAGTGCAAACCAATAAAATGCCCAAAGTGATATTTTTGGCAGACGATACTGCTAACCGAACTGTAGTGATAAGTTGCGGTAGTATTTTGTTAAAAAAAACATAAGGGGAGGCGAATCTGGCATCTAAAAATGTGTAATGTTTTTCCTAGCCACACGGACCACCAGTGCCGGGGCCAGCGCCAGTTCTGCAGGCACTGAGGCAGTTGGAGGAGGAAGCACAGTGGCGGCAGGGAGGGGCGGTGGTTAGTCACATTGAATGCCTATTGACAATTACTGTTATACTCTGCAACAGCGTCACGGTTCATGAACTTCCTGCTTTAGCAGCTACAGCCGTGGTTGAGTTCTTATGGTCCCTTCTATCTACAACTCAGCAGGCAAAAGCTCACAACGAACGCTAAAATTGATGGGTTGATGGAAAACGGAAAGAAGGATGGAAGGTTAGGAGAGGATGACTAAAACTGGGTATGTGTGAAAAGATGCGTGGGTGGGTGAACGTATGTGTGGGTGGGCAAATGTGGATGGACGAATGAAAGGATGGTGGAAAGGGTGGATACTGAATGGCTGGATTGGATATTTTGGTTAAAGACTGGATGAGAGAAAGTCAAGCTTAAATGGTGGGTATCAAAGGTTGAATAGAACAATAAAAGGATGAATGGATAATTGCTTGGATGAAGAAAGAAGATGGCTCTTCTGGAGAGAGTATAGCTCATCAACTTTGCTTGCTTGTTTTTTAAAGATATGGTTCACCTCCCTCCCAACAGAGAACAATGTATTTTTCTCTTCCCAGTCCCTCCCAGTGCCCACTCAGTCACCTCCTAGTACTTCACTCCTTTATTCTTTCCTACGTTCTGTTACAGCCTACCAAAAAAATGCAAAATCTTTTCCTTTCTATGTACTGTTGTGCATCTTTTTTTCCACTGTCTACTTTCAGCAGACAGGATATCGTCATTTTATATGTGATGTGTGTGATGAAGTTTCCTATTTCTCTATTCTTCTGCCTCCTCGGAGTCAGTGTACAATTGAAAGGCATTTGGAGAAGAACAAGGCCATTGGAATTAAAGTAAGATAATTGTCCATTACAGCTGCCCCAACTGCACACTGCAGAGAGTAGCAAAGTACCAAACGCACTGGCTAGCATGCCTCCATTACTTTTATCTCAACAACTTGTACTCCATAGCATTTCTCATTAATGAGAGGTAATTTATTTTTATTTTGCCACACAAAGTGGCTGTCTATTTCTTTTTACCAGGAACACCTTTAAAAGAAAAACACTCTTTTTTAATCTGGTCCAGTGTTTCTCTACCTTACTTCTTTTCAGCCAGTGAGTGTTTTTGTTATGTGAGGCATGTGTGGCTAAAAAATGGCGCTGTGACCCTCATAATCACATCAAATTCCAGTGGCCAATGGCCTAGTACTGTGTCACTATTTAATTTTAAACAAGTGTTTGGTATACAAGTTGTCTTTTCTCTTTTCTTTTTTTTTCTTGACATAGTTACTCCTGCTGGTCCACCACATGTACCAACACAGCATGAGATAGCAGCCTTACTGCTGGGGCTGGAGCCAATCCAGCAGGAATACCTTCAGCTGGTGGAGCTGGGGGAGGTTGAAGATGGTGTTGCTGTCCCTGGCCCCAGTCCCACCAGTCAGCCCAGCCTCCAGGCAACAACACCGCTGGCAGCTGTCAAGTGCTTGGTGTACCCCAATGCTGCCTCACCCTCCAGCTTGGTCTGTCAGTTCCAACAACAGGATTAATCAAAGGAGTATCCATGACAAGCAAGAGTTAATGGGTTTTATTATTTATATCATAATTTCAGAAAGACTGACACCATACTACCAACATGACACAACAAAAAAGATCTGGTATGATAACAAAAACTGGAAATGGTAACTTCTTCTGAGCAATGGGGACCTAGTATTTAGTTAAAACTAGACTTACAAAATACAGGGGTCGGGAGAAGAAGTGGACTCGGAGTCAGAGTGGACAAGGTTAAGCATTTACGCTAGACAAAAGAAAGCCTGAATGATGATGTTGCCAAAAGATGCGTGGGTGGGTAAATGGGGCGGATGTGGGCAATTGCTCAGGTAATAGAAGATCCTGCAGTGAGTTGGTGTGGCTTTCGCCACATCCGCCCCAACAAATGTGTGATCCCTTTATGGTGTAAAATGAAGTCACACCTCAATAAATGACAGCCTGGCGGGAAGAAGGTTGCAGGTTTGATTAATGGATGGGAAAGGGGATTTGGGGAAAGGTGTGGCAAAGACAAAAACTACACAACACAACACAACAACAATATTCATCATGGGGACGAGCAGCACATCAACATCAATCTGTTGTGGAAGGAAATGAAGAAAAGAGTATGACACAATTCAGTTAAAGGCATTGCAAACAGTCCTTCTATCTCAGAGACTCAAGTTATTAGATATCTAAATGGTCTGTCATCTAGGTTTGCAAAATTCAAGTTATAGAGAAGTGAATTGAAACTACTCAATTGTAAAAATCATATATCATATGATCATATAACAATCATGATATTCAAAAGAAAAATGATACTGCACTGCCAAATTGTGTGGCGCTTCTGCATTCTTTTCAGAATGTCCGTTACTCGTCAGTGCCTGGCTAAACTGGTCTGGTAGGTAAGCAGGAGTGTTGAGCCCAGCTTTTGCCTTTTGTTCATACAGGAGAGGAGATGGCCTGCAGATTGTAAAATATAAACTGTATTGTAAAGTCAAGAAGAAAGACAGAAGGAAGGTAAGCTTCATCAGGAGTGTACCAAGAAGACCTAGGGGCAGAGTAAAAATAAGAGGAGTTTCACATTTGTCAGCATTGCAGCACACGCACTCAGGAGAATTTCCCAAATCAACGTACCTCTCACCATTCCACAGAGCTGAGTACTAGTCCTCAGAGTCCTCATCACTATGATTTCCCTTTGAAGTATAACTTCCTTTTTCTGGCTATTGAGATAGTCCTGCCCTGACTCCCTGTAACTCCATCCCAGTCCCGAGCGAGATAGATCTGTAGTGCACTGCTGTTGAAGAACAAGTAGTGAAATATAATTAAAGTATTTTGTGTAGATTTGTGTTTGTTAACAAAAGTGACTGGTCTGGTCTCTTAAGAACCAGAAAAAAAGCAGTGGAGCCTGTATGTACATTTTCCCTAAGTTTGAAAGGGCCAATCACTTTCCATAAAAATGATTACCCATCAGGCCCCATACATTACAAATCATCGAAATCAAGTTTACTAATTAGTTGAACACCCTCCGTCACTGTCTGCCACCACTTAACTCATCAATCGTCACAATCACTCAATAATATATCACCACTCATTGGTGCAATAGATAGTAGTTACCTCTTCAAATCCAAGCACAGTGGTAGATACACACATGCCTCTCCTCTTTGATGCAAACAACACATTGGAATTTGACACTTTCAGTCTTGTAAATGAATGATCTTCTGGGGCAGCCTTGCTAGGTGATGCAAAAAAAGGACAGGCATGGTAGGGAGGCAGGCATTGTCTCCAATATCCTGAAGGGAAAGTAGAGGCTTCTTTACTGCACACCGGTCCAACTCCAATTCGGCCATACATGTGACCAAAAATTAGCATAAATTAGACACAAAGTGTTCCACTAGCTATGCCTTTTTTTGGCAAAGAAAGAAGTTTGACGATAAATATTTTAAAAGTACTATGGTGGCATACTCAGTAAGGGAAATAGAGTTGATCCTCAAACTCAGTTGGTTTGCCCAGAAGCTGGTCAGCTAACACACTTTATTCTGACCAATCATACTCCTCCTTCTCCTGTGCTGTTTTAGGAATGGCGTAATCGTGTGGTATGAAATGTTGGTTCATTGTAATCATAGCCAACCTATCCATGTTTTGAGGTGAGAAACTAGTCCTTCTCACTGTGACAACTGTGCCAGGTGCACTGAACACATACTCAGCAGACACGTTGGCTGCAGGACAAGCCAGATATTTTATTGCCAGCCTGCTGAGCACTGGCCATTGTGCATCTTCGCATACTAATACACCTATGGGTTTTGATCAACCTAGACCTCTTTTGGGTCATCCAGATATTCCTGGAACATCCTCTCAATGGTCATTGGTGCTGCAACTTGCTTGACCTCTTTTGTGTTCACCTCTGCACTGGACTTAAGACCTGCCACTTGAAACCAAGCCAATGCAGAAGTTGGGGCCAATTCTTCTGTTCTTTTAATTGTGGCTATTGCTGGTATTCTTGTTGCTGGTGTTGGCTGTTGTGAGACAAGACTACCCTCTCTGGAAGCAGGAGGCAGGACCCCAGAACTTCTGCCCGGAGTTTGACTGCAGCTTGCTCAACAATCAACCTCTTAAATTTTGAAACATCCCCTTCAGAAAGAGGAATGAAATTGGCCAGAATGTTTTTGTACTGTGGATCAAGTACTGTGGCACAGATGTACTCTTTGGAAAACATGATGTAATTTTACAGCCTTGCATTAACCGCCAAACAAAGGCTTGAGTACTTAACCAAGATATGCACTTCTAGGGTTTTGCTCACACCTGTGACTGTAGACTCTTCAGGCACCTTCCTTAGCTGGTCCTGTAGCAGATGTAACAACAGGATAGTTTTTCCCATCGTACTGTCCTTCTTGCTAACTTCCCGAGTGCAAATCTCAAAAGGGTAGCATCTGTGTCAGGCATTTGACTAGGTCCCATTTATCTGAATTCATGGGCATACTTTTCTTAATTGCATCCCCTCCTCTTTGAATGGAATAGTCATTGACCTGTCTCTACTGCACCTCCAAGCGTTGAAACATGTAATAGTTTGAGTTCCAATGTGTTTGCACCTGCTGTGTGAGGGCTTTAACCGGTGCACTACTTGCATGCTGAATAATATGCAACTGCTTCTGGGATTTAAAATAATGGATAAAGTGAGTGCAGATTCTTCTGCAGGTGGTCAGTATGTTGCTGACTATGTCTCCTTATTTTAGAAAGTCCTGCAAGACCAGGTTGATGCAATGCAAAAAACACAGGACCCTGAAATAGCAACTATGCAACATTGCCTTGACTATATTACTGCCATTGTCCGTGGCAACAAATCCAATTCTGAGACCTCTAGATCCCAGCCATTCGAACACCTTGCTGTTAAGCTCATCCAATATGTTTGCAGCTGTATGGGATTTTTCCATGGTAAATATGGCTACTGTTGCATGCTGCCGATTGCCCTTAAAAGTATCTTCAGAGCTGAGACCTGTAGACCTGAATTTTCTTCTTTTCTGGGGCTACTGAAACAGGTGACTTTCGAGAACTAGGTGGAGGTAGACTCAATGTGCGTCTTGGGGAAGTCACTGTATGTGGTGTTGTCTCTGGCTCTGAGTCTTGTGCCATTTTGAGGTCGCTGAGGCTGGTGATGCTGCTGCACTGCTGGGGACAGAGCTGCTCTGCGTGAAAATGTCACCGTCTTCTTCCTTATGATTTCCTACCATGATTGGAGCTGATGTTTCTGGCTCTCCTCAACTTCACCACCACACTGTTCAGCAATTTTTAAAGGTGCTCCTGCCATTGGATTGCGTGATGTTTTTTCATATGTGTCATTTGACCTCCAGTACCGTAGGGTGAATCAGGCTTACCTCGACGAACACTTGCGGGGCAAATGGAGCATATTGCAATGTTCTCCTGCTTCCTCAGCATGGAAGTCCCAAGTAGGGAAAAGTACAAGTGTGCCAGTGCCAATGCCTGAAAAAGAACTTGAGGTAGGTGGGTATGTCGTTGATTGCCTCTCTGCAGTTCATACCTCTACTAAGGTAGGGGTAGGTGCAGATCTCAGGTGGGGATTTACAAATATGGGAGCTGGTGGTGGTACTTGTGCCACATCCCTCAGAGCAGGATGAAAAGGAGGGGTAATGTTGAACTCTGTGCCAGCTTTTATAACAATGAGTGGCTCGTCGTCATCCCCCTCCTCATCCCCTCCCATAATTCTAAGGTGCGTTCAGGAACTTTTCTTTTCCCTTGCCTCCCCTGGCATCTCCTGGACTTTGCTGGGGTCCACTTCATGTCCCGATCATCATCATCAGAAAGGGTGCCTGGAGAAGATAGTGAAGTAGCCTTCCTTTTACTCGCGGGAGATCTGGGAGCCAATGATTCTAAAAGAGGAGGTTCTTGTTTGTCGGTGTTGCCATGAATGCAGTGGCCACCTCACTCACAGACATGGGCTTTGCTTAGATTGGGTGGTGCCGTTGATGCAGGAGTGCTGTTCCCAGGTGTCCCCAGATGCCGTTTTGGCAGGCATACATCTCCTGAAAAAAGTTGTGGTCAGAATGCCAGTGGCAGAAGGCTGCTTCTTTTCACTGGCCACTTTCTTGGCAGCACCCTTCTTTGGGGCTGTTTTAAAGCGGTCATTTGACAGTGGCAGCGAGTTGCACAAGCAGAAGAGATTGGAGGACTGACATCGTGTTGTGTGGTCACGTGTTTTAGACAGGCCTTCTGTTCGACAGTACTCTGCACCTAAAAGCAAACAAGCAAGAAAAACATTTAGTGAAATGTGGCATTCTTGCAATTTGAATTAGTACAGACAAAGACAATATAATTTAGTGTGGTTGGTTACTTAGTTAATAATTAACATAAATGTATCCAACCATTTTAAAGTCAAACCACATCACCATAACATACATTTTCATTGCCAATCAGGATAAAACAACATACAGCTATAGCTCTTTGCTTTATGTGCATCTATTCTAAAGGAGACACCTGTGGCAGTCACAGAGATGTATGGGTAATTGGAAATAATCCTTAAAAATTAACAATGTTGGTGTTTGTGTGGTACATGTACTCTAAGGTGGGCAGGAGTTCAGAGGGAAATGGAATAATACCTAAAGAAATTAATTCTACTGTGCGTCTGTACGCCCATGGCGGGGGTGGATGAATCGAGGCAAAATGCAAAAAAAAATAAAAAATTACAAAATACAAAGATTAAAATCAAATAAAAAAAATCAAATAGTGTTGAAAACATATTAAAAAAAATTAAATACAAAATAAAATAAAAAAATAAAAATGAATTGCTGATGTTTGTGCTACGGGAGTATGAGAAACCTATTAGGAAGCAATGAGGTGCAGTTGAATTTTTTAAAAAAATGCATGTAATATAACTAATATACATATACTAAAATTATCCTCTAGCATATTGTTAAACTTACATAACATGTAAGGTTATCACAAAAGACATCTGGCTGGATGCGCAAAATGGCTGCCAGCCACATGGCCAAACAAAAACAGCTCATAAGAAGGCATAGAGAAGAAAGAACACATGCAAGCCTATGGCAAAAGCACACTGGCTGGCTGCACAAAATGTTCGTCAGCCACATGGTCATACAACAACGTCGAGCAAGGGGGCATGGAGAAGAAAGAACGCATGCAAGCCTATGGCAAAAGCACACTGTTTAAGTACACAAATTGCCCCTGGCCACATTGTTAAACAACAACAGCAGACAAGGAGGCATGGAGAACAAAGAACACATGCAAGCCTATGGTAAAAGCACACTGACTGGCTGCACAAAATGGCTGCCAGTCACATGGCCAAATAACTACAGCGAGCAAGAAGGCATGGAGTCAAAAGAACACATGCAAGCCTCTGACTAAAACACATTGGATGAGTACACAAAGTGGCTGCCCGCCACATGGTCATACAACAATATTCAGCAAGGAGGCATTGAGAAGAAAGAACACATGCAAGCCGATGGCAAAAGCACACTGTCTGAGTACACAAAATGGCCACCGGCCACATGGACAAACAACAACAGTGAACAAAGAGGCATGGAGAACAAAGACCACATGCATGCCTACGGCAAAAGCACACTGGCTGGCTGCACGACAACGGCTGCCAGTGACATGGTCAAATAACTACAGTGAGCAAGAAGGCATGGAGATGAAAGAACACATGCAAGCCTATGGCAAAAGCACATTGAGTACACAAAATGGCTGCCGGCCACATGGTCAAACCAATAACAGCAAGCAAGGTGGCATGGAGAACAAAGAACACATGAAAGCCTATAGCAAAAGCACATTGGCTGGCTTCACAAAATGTCAGCCTCATGACCAAACAACAACAGTGAGCAGAGGGGTAAGAAGAACAAAGAACACATTCAGGCCTATGGACAAAGAACACAGACTGAACAAAAATGACCCCCTGTCCATATGACATGGTGAAAAAAGACAAATGGTGGCCTATGGCAAACACACTCACACACAGAGTGGCAAGAGAAAGGAGGCATGGTAATACTCAAGAAAACACAACCATTAATTCAGCAATACCAAATATGAAAATCAACTGAGACTATTGTGGTGCTTGCTCGCGAGTGCCAAAAACAATTGTCCCTTGCGATAATGCAAAGAAATCTTCTGTGCGCCGGATGGTGGAATTTTGCAAGCTCTGCATTACTCTTCGTAGTGCAAAGTGCCCGAATTCCACAAATTCATGAGCAGAGTGAATTTTACCACCTGGTCCTAGCAAATACTGCATCACTAAACTTAATGAAAATAAAATTCCTAACAGTAGGTCAACTAAATGAAGAGAAACTTCAGATATATGAGGAGATAACTGCATCAGTAGGTCATGGAATTTTGCATGATAATTATCAATGTTCATGCACCACGTCAAGCCCACACTTCTATATGTTAGTGAACAAGCAGGGACTGGGAAACATTTCCTCATATAAGTGCTTACTGCGTATTTTCACAAAAAACTGAAAGCTATCTTTTTGGTGTTGTAACAGCACCCACTTGACTCCTGCACAGAATATGAAAGATATTACCCTGCATTGACTCCTAATGTTATCAGTTGAGCAGCATTGATAAACTGGAATATTACAAGTTATCTGGTGTTCTTTCCATGAAGCATCAAGAGTTCTTAAGAAACTGAAGGTGTTGATTATAGTTGAAGTGAGCATGGTGTCAAACTTAATGCTTGCTTTTGTTCACCTGAGAATGCAAGAAGGTCTCAGGACAGACTACGCTATTTTGTTGGTGGTAAACTTGTTATAGTGTTTGGGGAGCTACTCCAGCTTACTTCTGTGAAAGGTCAGCCTGTGTTTATTAAATTGCTCCATGAGCAAACTAGAAATTCTTTTGAAAGTACTGGAAATGTTAACATTTGGTTGAATTTGCAACACAGAGAGCTTACTAAGAATATGAGGCGAACAGAAGAAGTGAAGTATGGAGATATACTGAAAGACATTAGAATAGGAAAACTTACAAAAGAAGCAAAATGAGAACTTCAGAGCCACACTTTAAGCTTTAGGTACTCTATTTATAATCATACTTTTCCAGCAGCTGAAATGGAAAATCTTAAAAAAACATACAAGCATAATTTGGGCCAGATGTATGAAGCTTTTTTCTGGTTGCTAACGGCCTGATTTGCCACTTGCCACTTGCGACTGGAAAAAAAAGCATTTTTGAATGTACAAAACCCTATTTTGCTATAGCGATTTAGGATTAGAAAGGGGCGTACCAAGGGTATCCCTTCATAACAGTGAGTCGCACTGGTATGTATGCATGTATTGCAACCGAGAATGCGGTCGCAAAACATTCACAGTTACCACCAATTTAAGTTGGTGGTAAGCTATTCGCAAAGGGGAAGGGGTCCCACAGGGACCCCATCCCCTTTGCAAATGGGGTGCAAACATTTTTAGGAGCAGGTGAGGTCCCTGAAACCAATGCCTACTCTTAAAAAATGAAAAGAAAACTTTTCATTTTTCTTTTTGTACTGCATCCTATTTTCCTTGAAGGAAAATGAGCTGCATTAAAAAAAAAAAAAAAAAAAAATTGCTTCATCGAAACAGACAGTTAGCATGCCAGCATCCCTGTGATTATAGCCATTCACAATGGCTTGCAAATTGTGACCTGCCTCGTGAATATTGATGAGGCAGGTACATTAGCGACCCACTGCGAATCACTAAATGTGTCTGAGACACATAAGTACATTGCAGTTTGCGATTTCCTAATTGCGAATCGCACTTTGGATGAGTGTGCGCAGTTTCATACAAAAATGCTTCAATTAGAGAATGAGGAAATTGTTAGCCTTAAGTGCAAAGACAAGATGCAACATCAAGGTATGAATTTACCATGGTGTCAATCAGTGGTTAAAAAGTTGCAGGGACTGGGAAAATCAGTGTCTAGAACAGCAGATTTAGAGGAAAATCTAAGCCTCTGTAGAAAATGTAGAATTATTTTGCATCAGAATTCGAACATTGAGGAGGGTTTAGTAATTGGTGCCAAGTGAAATGTTGTAGACTTTATCACACATGCCAATAAAACTGAGCTTGAGTACATTTTGGTATACTTTGACCAAATAGATAAGCCAAAACAAAGAGGTAGCTTTTGTGCTAGGTTTCTCTTAGTCGAAGAGGTGTATGTATGTAGAGAGCAATTTCCTTTATGCGGTTACTATTCATAAATCTGAAGGATTAAGTTTAGATGTTGCACTTATAAACTTAGGGCAAAAAGTATTCAAGGAGGAATGTGTTATGTTGCACTATCAGGGGTTAGATCACTTACTGGATTGTACCTTGCACATTTTGATGACAGCAAAATAAGTGCAGATAGCTCATGTGATAGGTAGGGAGTATAGTTGTTTGAGAAGTGTATTTGCTTGTCATCTGGGTCAATATTCATTTTTTTTTTAAACAATCCATATGTATGAAATTTAAACTGTGTAAATTTAGTAATGGTAGAGTTGAGCCAAAATAGAACAGTTTAACAAAAATGTCTATAAAAAAGAAAAAGGTAATATTGTACCAGAAGTTATTGGATATCACTTCTCCATGGTATCTGGAGTTAATAGCTATTGCAGTGTAGTTCTTAATGTTCTTTTGTGCTCACACCAGTAATAGAATGAATTGGGGCAAACCAAGAAGGTACATTATGTGGGGCACATGCACATTTAATAAGAACTGTGCAAAAACAAAAAGATGCTCGCCATTGTATATACATGTACTGGTGCCATTCAATTTACTCTCAATACTCAAGAAGATGCTCAAGAATGTATAATGATTATGTTAGAAAATCTAAAAAAAATGAAGGTAATTACTAATAAATGAAAGTTTTGGAATAAGCTACTCATGGCAACTTGGAAGTTAAAATTGCCGATATACCACAAGTGCTAACATACAGGAAGAGAAATGTGTGTGTGTATGTGCACATCCCAGATTGTAAAATAGTTAGTTTTTAAAAGTTATTAAAGAAAGCTTTATAAAATAATGAATATCCACACTCTAACGCAGAAGTATTTTCATCTATAAATGTTCAGAATAGCAATACATATGTAATATTAATGCTACAAATGTATAGAACAGATGGTAGTAAAATACCTACTGAAATTTCAAACTTCAAAGCAGGCCAGATTTCTCTAGGAGGTAAAACATGGCAGAGTGCAATGACACTTCTCTTACATTCAAAACCAAATTACCTTGGAAATTGCCAATTCACATCTCCTTGTCCTTCAACCAAAGTTGTAGATAAGTCGTAAATATGACACATAAGTTAGTTAAGGAGAAAGTATTGGATATATTTAGAAAACAAATTGTCATGCGGCCTAGCAAGGGTGATGACCACTTTAGGTCATATGTTCCACAAAATAATTATTGTTCTGGTGTAGATTCATGCTTTGTAACATATAGTCCTAGTGATTAGAGTGTAAAAATGATGTGTGACTTGTAATTGCATGTAAACAGAGCTGTTTATACATATTAGTCTGCTATGGGCAAACGTCATGGGTTTTTATATTAAATATGTTTTTCCCATTGGCCAATGATGACAAACATTTTTATTAAAATTTTACCAGTGTTGTGCATATGGTGGTTCTTCTGTTTGGAAGAAGAATCTAATTAGTGTTGAAAACCTGTTTGAGAAGTTTTACAAAACGTGTTTTATATATGTACATTGGTTTTCCAATGTATTTTCCTTTGCATTGCAATCTCTGACTATCTAAGAAGTACACATGCAAACTATGGACCATAAATACTAATACTGAATATAACCCGGCTCAACTAGTCTCCTTTGTTTATTGCACTGCGTAAAAGATAGAGGGTACAAAAGTACTCTATTTCGATTTTTAGAACCCATTCTAGCTCTATGTCTACACAGGTTTACAAACCGCTACATAATAACAGCTTAGGTACCCTTTAAGCAAGGTGGAAGGGTGCCGGTGTGATTCACAGGTTTATTTGTATCCAGCAAGGAAAACCCTCCTGTACAAAAACAATCCTCACAGGGTTTTTGTCTTTGTATGTGTGCTACTTATTGCAGCACCGATTAAAAGAGAAGAATAAAAAAGAGCAATATATATATATATATATATATATATATATATATATATATATATATATATATGATTTAATCCTCCCCTGGGGTAACATAGCAATTTAATACATGTGCAAATGTATCAGTAATGGTAACTTTAGAAATGTGCGAAAAGACATGCTTGTAACTATGACAACTCAAGTTCCATGCATGTAACAACTCCCTGGGCCAGAATAATGCAAGACGACAGCTTTGGTTGGTCTGTATTACTCTAGATTTACCAAGCTATACTGGGCCACGTGAGGTGGTCAACCCTAGCTTGGTTAATATTGTTTTAGGTTTTGCATTGGTGATGTACCCTTCTGCATAGTACAATGGTGATGGAAACTCATTATAAATATTAGGGCAGATTTATTAATCTTTCACATAATGCAGTGTAGCATGACAACTTGCTGTAGTGCAAGTAAACGAGCAGAAATGTGCCATAACTACTAAGTTACGGGTAACTTCTGGTCACTCATTGCAATGGTGCACTTCAGACAGCCTAGTGTCAATGCAGACATCCTTCCACCATGGTTAAAGGGTGACTGCATTACAATGAGAATTGTTTTTCTGCAGAAAATACCTTCCCTCACAAAAACATTTTCTCAAAGTATTTTCTTGTTTGTATGTAAATATATTTCTTCTTGTTATGCCATCCTGTGGGATGCGTAGCGATTTCATGCAATCCCAGGTTTACAAATCTTTGTTAATCTGGAATGGAATCAAATCCATGGATGAATGCATAGGAACACCAATGTTCCACCCATAGAATGTCATGCAATTCAGTGCAAATTGCTGCGTTGCAGTACACTTTTTTTTTTACAAAACCACGCACCCACTCACAGACCCACACAGCCACTCACAAACGCAC
Source organism: Pleurodeles waltl (assembly GCF_031143425.1). Classification (NCBI taxonomy): domain Eukaryota; kingdom Metazoa; phylum Chordata; class Amphibia; order Caudata; family Salamandridae; genus Pleurodeles; species Pleurodeles waltl. Next base: position 119,983,673 of record NC_090449.1, read on the forward strand.
ACAGCCACTCTCACTCTCAGACCCACATAGCCACTCACAAACACACCCATCACAAACTCAGACACCTATGTACACACCCATACTTCCACTCACACACCCACTCATAGACCCAAAAAGCCACTCACACCCCCAGGTTCCAGGAACTTTATAGTCAGGAAATAGCATTAAAAACCATAGAAATTCAGTGAAAAAATCAAAGGTTAAAGGGACTTAACATTAAGGAAATAGCATGAAAAACTGTAAAAAATTCACGGAAAAAACTGGAGGTTACAGGAACATTATAGTTAAGAAATAAATTTTAAAAAGCCTTAGAAGTTCGCTGAAAAAAACAAAGTTTACAGGGACGTTATAGTTAGGTTCAGATTTTACACACATAAAACCTTAGAGATTCAGCAGTTATAGTTATCTCAAGTAACTATAACTCATGCCCTAAGGTAACTATAACTCATGGCCTCGCTATACACTGCTAATTACCCCACCTAATACATCACTCATGACATATTTTATGGCATCATTGATAATATCACTGCAACATTTACAGTTAAAGTATTGATGTGAAAACTGTGCACGGTGGGTGCGTGAGTTATAGTTACCTTAGGGCACAAGTTACAGTTACATGAGATACCACATGGATGAATAAAAGACCCATTTATGGTCACATGCTAATGGAAACCAATAACGAAAAACATAACAAATGGAATACATCTTAATCTACATAGGTTTTCTTTGCATGCTCTCTGGCACACAAAATAAAACTGTGCCTAACAAACAAAAGAAAAACCATCTTTCCTATTCACTCCTGTGCAACAAAATGGAAAAGCGACGTAGCAGCGACATACACATACTACTATATGAAGGGCATGATGATTGGCCACTAGGAAAAAAAATAAGAATCTACGCTTTTATAACAACACTTTGGGCTTCATATGTTGCAAAATCCTACTAAAATAGGAAGGAAGCCTAAAAAAAAACTAGACTGCATATGTAAAGTTTCAGAATTACTACATGAACAACTAAAACAAACATTTATGGTCACATGATTATGTAAACCAATAAACATAAACATAACAAATACAATAGATAAAAAGTAAGAAATTGCTTTAAAACTGATTGCCAGTATGTAGTTATAGTTAGGATTCCCATAGATAGGAATTCCTATTATTTTTTCTCCCTAATAAATTTCCAAACCTACAGCATTTTCTGCATTTTGTGGTGATGTAAATTTTTGTGGTGAATCATTGAGGGGGTGCAAAGATAAAAGGAGGGTCCTAAACACTTTTTTCCATGAATGCATTTTACATAGACTATTGCTTTTTGACGTAGCACAAAAACGTCTGGATGAATTTACAAGCAATCCATCAGAATTATCCATTATGATGCGCAAATGTTCCTGTTTGGATACTTCTACTGTAGATAAATAGTGTAAGTAGTGTTTTTAATTATTAGACATTTAGGGGGTCATTCTGACCCCGGCGGTCTAAGACCGCCGGGGCCAGGGTCGGCGGGAGCACCGCCGACAGGCCGGCGGTGCCCCGCAGGGCATTCTGACCGCTGCGGTTCGGCCGCGGTCAGAAGAGGCAAACCGGCGGTCTCCCGCCGGTTTACCGCTGCCCTTAGAATCCCCCATGGCGGCGCAGCTTGCTGCGCCGCCATGGGGGATTCTGACACCCCCTACCGCCATCCTGTTCCTGGCGGTTCGCCCGCCAGGAACAGGATGGCGGTAGGGGGTGCCGCGGGGCCCCCGTAAGAGGGCCCCGAAAAGTATTTCAGTGTCTGGTAAGCAGACACTGAAATACGCGACGGGTGCAACTGCACCCGTCGCACCCCTGCAACTACGCCGGCTCAATTCTGAGCCGGCGTCCTCGTTGCAGGGGCATTTCCTCTGGGCCGGCGGGCGCTCTTTTGGAGAGCGCCCGCCGGCCCAGAGGAAATGTCTGAATGGCCGCCGCGGTCTTTTGACCGCAGTGCGGTCATTCAGCGGCGGTACCCTGGCGGACGGCCTCCGCCGTCCGCCAGGGTCAGAATGAGGCCCTTAATCTTAGTGATATCTGTGACTGCGGTACTTTTGCAGAATTTCATGAAATGTCCTGAAAATTCTCTGGTCCCTGGTGATGACATGTCATTATCTGACTGGATAAATACTGCCTTTACAAATGTTTAAAACAGCCATGTTGTTTAAAGGCTACTTTGTCAGTGTCCTGGTTAGAGCCTTAGATATGGCTATTAAGTTTTATATTTTTACTACCTATTAGAAATTTAGAAAAGTTATAATAGGTAGAAAAAAATATTATAAATTTCTATATATTTTAAAACAATGTTACAGAGTACCACTATTAAGAAGTACAGAGGTATTTAAAAAAGTAAATAAACATCTGTTAAAAATTGAATGGAACACTGTAACACACTATCTCTCACAAATATTTACTGTAATACAGTACATATACAATTTTTAACATATTTAATCCTGTGAAAAAAAAAGTGTATGGAGAACCCCAGAAATTCTAATAAAATGCTGTTTTACTAGGTACTAGTGCTGTACTCTGTAAAATTATTTAACATGTAAAGAAATGTAAATACATTTCTCTACTGTAGGAAGCTGGCTATCTATGTAGTGAACCAATGTAAGGGAACACTATGCGGATAGTCCAGGGCGACCCTCAGTGGCTGGCAGGGGTTAAAATGATGACCCTAAAAGCTCTCTTTAGTGGTAGTGTGGGCGACAAGTTAGGCTTATTAGAGGACAGTGTTAAGTATTGAGGACACACAAAGCGTCAGTAAGCAAGGCACATACTCAATAAAGAAATCCAACACCAATACATAAAAATTACACAAATTTCTGTATGAATTTAGATACCTGGATCATCAGAATCAGGTAAGTACTTTTTGAGCTATCAATTTTTATATGTTTTAAAAGTTGACAGTGCAATTTCTGGAGTGGTAATGTTATCCTATGGGCAAAAAACATGTATTGCTTTCGGGCACTTGTCAGTGAGTTACAGGACTGTTCTTCTGGACTTAAGGTGAGCATGGGTCAAGGTCCAGGCACGGCCACACCAATTGGTCACCTCAGGGATTCTGAGGCATCTAGGTGCAGAGGTGTGTTATGCCATTGGGTGTCCTATTCACTTCAATGGAGATCGGTCCAATTGGAAAGAGGCTGCAAGCAGGGACTGGGGGGCCAGTCCAGGGAGCCCACGGGGGTCTCGACCCTTGAGATGGTCAGGCATGTAGGGACACCACTGGTTCACTTCTCCTCTTACTTGGGGGATCGGAGACAGAGGTGTCTTTTCACTTCAGGCTGGCCACTTCAGAGGTGTGTCCAGCCTGGCAGTACAATACTCTTCCTGCATAGCTAATTTTCCCACCTGTCCTGATGCCAGATGGGCATCAGGGCAGGGAGTTGCCTCTCCCAGGTCTTGGGGAAGCTGGGAATTACATACCAAAGGCAGCAGGGACTTGAAGTCCCTGGCCTTGGTATGCAGATTTACTAGCCATCCTGTAGGCAGAGATGAGAACACCTCCTGCCTAAGCAATCATTGTTTCTGACCTCAGAGAGCAGAAGGTATCACCTACAGGGGGTCAGAAACTCATCTGTGTTGGTAGACTGGTTGATACCAATCAGCCAACACAATAGAAGGCTAAAAGGTTTCAGGGGGTACCTCTAAGGTACCCTCTGGGTGCATGTCACAATAAATCCAATACTAGCATCAGTATGGATTTATTAAGATGAGTTGATCGATACCAAACACCAATATTTTCCATGTGGCTGGGTCACTCATGCTTTAAGATGGCTGCCTGGTCACTTGCAATGCCTTGGACTAGAACTAACCATCACAGGGTCATATCTGCTCATGTATTATATTGCACCTTGCCTTAGGGCTCTAAGGCCTGCTGTAGGGATAACTTACATATCATGCATGCAGTTACTTTGGCATGGCACATGATGAGTGTGCCATGTTGTGTTCTCACTCAGAGTTTGCACCCTGCTGTGCAGTCTGGGATGGCAGTCTGTGTGCAGTTTTGTGTGTGGAACCCTTAGCGTGGCATAGGAAATGCTGCAGCCCTTAGGGACCCTCCTTAGTACCTATGCCCTTGGTACCAGGGGTACTAATTACTAGGGGCCTATGGGGGTGCCAAAGTCCTCTGCCAATTGTGAAACAATCAGACATACTTTGTTTTAAGGAAAGGGCAATGGCACTGAGTCTGATTAGCAGGCCTCAGTGCACTGTCAGAGTCAGAAATTAACATCTAGTAGTTCTAAAAGGGTGCAAAAAGTGAAGGTGGCATCTGCAAAGTAGCCCAGTTTCCTACACCTACCAATGATCAATTTAATAAAGTGGTAATAGGTAGGGAACTACAATAAACCCCTTCACTTATCTATAGCTAAGGCCCTAACACTGAACACAGCCAAAGTGTAGTAAAAACAATATGGCTAGCTTTTTATTTTCTGAAAAGAGCCACTACCCAATTATATACTGGCTTGTCATCACCATGTATCATGACATACGCAAAGGTACCACGCTTTATAGTAGCCTAAAGTTAAACTAAAGACTAGCTTTTTTATTCTATTGTGGTACCCTTGCGTCACGCATGGTGTCACAAGAGCAATGCAGTACTTAAGCTAGATTTACCGTGCAATGCACGGCCACCATGTGTGGCCCTGCGTTGATTGGTAAATCTGGAGAAACCCAAGACAGTGCAATTCACTGTTTTGAATTACTCTGCACACCATAATCAACATTGCTGCTAAATTTTAGATACATCCATACGCCACTCCACTGTAAGCCACTGCACTATACACCACTCCATTCTATCATATTTCAGTATACACATCTCCAGTATACACTGTGTCACTCTCTGCTACTCTACTCACTGTCTCGCCACTGTACACCTCTTCACTGAATGAGACTACATTCTACTCTTAGCTATTACACTGTATGGAACTCCACTGTATGCACTACAGTCTATGCCACTCCGCTTCATGCCATTCTACTGAATGCTACTCTACTATGTGCTATTCATCTCTATGCCATTCCATGCTACACCACTCCATTCTATGTTATGCCGCTCTATGCTGTTCAACTGTATACCACTGCACTGTGCGCTACTCTACTTCCTGGCACCCAGTGTATGTGATTTCATTCTACGCCACTTCATTCTACTCCATTCCATTGGACACCACTTCAATGCATGTCACTCCACTGTATGCACTCTATTCCACTTCACTGTATGCCACTCCAGTCTACACTAAACCACTGTATGCCACTCCACTGTTCTCTACTGCACTATGCTATTCCACTCTATGCCACTCAACTCCATTCCACTGTATGAAACTCCACTCTACACCATTCCAGTGTACTCTACTCCACACTATAAAACTTCATTCTACAAAGCTTTTCTACACTCTATGCCACTTTAGTAGTCTCTACTCCACTCTATCCCCGTACACTCCACTGTTTAAATTTGTACTTGACTTTCTGCATGTACACTCCATTGTACCACACTCTACTTCACTCTCTGACAGTTTCTAACTCAGTATGACACAGTATTCCGATCTAATGTATGAGACAACATTTATAACAGTTTCCTACTATGTATGCCACTTCACTCTACACTGTTCCACTGTACAACACACTTGTCCACTCTATATAACTCCAGTCTACAATACTCTACTCTGCTATATCCCCAAACACGCCACTGCCTAACTCTATACTCCACTCTATGCCTGTACAATCCATTGGACAACACTTTATTCCACTATGCACACTTTTATATACTCTACCACACAGCACTCCACTCTACTGTACAAACCACTCCCACTTAAATATGTAACAGGTTACTAACTACTTTACGCCACTCCACTCCATGCCACTCTACTCTACGACATGCCATTACACTCTATTACACTTTACTTCACACTACGTTACACCACTAAATTTGATTCCACTACACTGTACAAGAATTTACCGCACTTGAATATACAACAATGCAGCCTACGCAGCTCCACTGTTTGTCACACTAATGTACTCTATGCAGCTCCACTCTACAACACTCTACGTATGCCACTCTCTGACACTTTACTCCTGCAAATACCCCTACGCTACACTGTACAATACTGTACTATACTGCATGCTGCTGTACAATGCTCTAATCCACTCTATGCTGCTCTGCGATACTTTAGTCCACTATACAACACTGTAAGCAACTCTTTGTATGCCACTGCACCCCATTTTACTTTCTCTACTCTATGACACAGTACTCCACTCTACTCTTCTGTTCCACTGTAAGCCACTCCACTCTATGCCATTGCACTCTATATCACTGTATGAATACCACTCTACTACACTGTAAAACACTGTACTGTACACCAATCCACTCTGCAAAACTCAATTAGGCTGAATGTCGACTCTACTTTACTTTAGTCTGTAACACTTTTCAATGGTGTACATGATGCATTCTGCTCTTATAAAAGGAGCACATCAACACACAAAGTAGTTTCCTTGAGTGCCAAATAGTACTCATAGCAATGAGTGCCTTTATCCAAGGTCATTTTATGTTGGTGAGGGCCTGACAGTCCCCCCACAAAAATGTTTTTACAAAAACCATGACAAAACAAAATAAGCATTTACAAAGTCAAGATTCCGTCAGTGAATGACAAACCTATTACCATTGACATTGCTTCTTTCCATCTAGTGTTTGCTGGGTTATAGATTTATCTGCACGATGAACAATCATGTATAATTCAGTTTACTATACCACAAACTGAATTACCATATGGAAATGTATTTGTCCAGAAACAGAAAGAAAGAAAAATAAAAAAGAATTAAAAAAGCAAATATGAAAGAAGGCAAGGAAGAAGGAAAGAAATCAAATGAAAAAGAAAGACAGAAAGAAAGAAGGGAGTAATTGAAAGAATGAAAGATTGAGGGAGCACAATAGAAAGAAGGAATTAAGGCAAGAAAGAATAAAAGCAAAAAGAGGATAACTCAATACAGAACATTTTTATTTTTGAAATGGACATAACCCTGTGTGCTGTGAAACAGCAGCAGTCAGAAAAGGAAAACACTCCAGAAATAATTTATAACAGCTTTGGCGGGAAATGGCTCTGATAATGATGGAATGTGCATCAGTCACACCCTGCTGTCACATCAGGCTCTAAACACAAAGGCAACACTAAAGTTATTGTAAAGTAAAAACAAAAACACTGGCACTGAAGGGAACTAGCTGTGGGTAGATGTGCTGCATTTGAGAGAGCAAAATACAGTCACTCAAAGTGAAGTGAACCACTGGTTTAAGTAGGCTGATCCTTTGCCCCATGCTGAATGCTGTAGTGGGCGGTAGCAAAATGTGAGTGACAACAATGGAGCCCCTATAGGTAAGTATATTATATGTTTTAGTACAATCAAAAGGTCTTGGCTAATGCCATACTTAACGGTGTACTTCAAGGAAAAAGAACACAGGGTGTCTGCCGCCATTTAGTGTTCTATTCAAACAAGCTGTCTCATAATCAATGAATGCTGCTGGCCATCTTCCAGTAAAACAATCTTAAATAGATGTTGAAGGAGGGTGGGGTCCTGGAGCTTCCACCCTCCCCTACTCCCAACCTTGTGAGTGCCCTGACTCCTGCTAGTCTCTAGTGAAACTCGACAAAGGACAATATGGGTTCTGTTATCTAAGCCATACATAAATAAAACAAAATGATCTGATGGTTAAAACGATTGTCTATTTCATTTTTAGAGTTTCGAATTGTTAACTCTTGTGCTACTTTGCTTAATTGATGGGTGAAATCTCGTTCTTTTTTCTTCAATTCTGAGGAGTTGGGGACTTTAAAGTGATGCCTTCTATACATCCAGAAGCTCAGCTAACTAAGAGGCTATCACAGAAATGGATCCCAAAATGACCAAGTTATTGCAGATCTCCTCATCTTTCAAATGTATTTATTTGAGAAGGGTGGCCTGGTTGAATAACCCAATCCCATCTACCCATTCTAAAGTTAATATACGTTAATCCTCCTGGAATACAGCGCACCAGTCAGCCAATTAACAATTGCATTTTCAAAAAGTGTCATGAAGAAGAATGTGATCTAAAGTCTTTGGTGTATATATTTATAAACGAGTCGTGAGTTGGAGGAGTTAGTGAAAGTGGCCATTGTCGCACTTTAAACCTAAGCAGCAAACACAAAGAACAAACTGCATAAACTAAGTAGAGCAAATAATGTTTTGTGTTACTTGGGAACTTTTTGGTCATCACATCTGTTAGTGACCATTGTTAATGTAAGGTTCCACCAAGCTTGGCTGTTATAGTCTTTCTTCTCTGTAATCTCAGTTCAAATCACACAGAATTCCTGAGGTAAACCTGCTTGAGTCTTTGCAGTCTATCGAATCCTCATCGTACTAACAAAGGAAAGGACATTCACTTGCTTTCTATTGGAAAAGGAGCCAGACACCTTCCGACCATGAGATGGGAGATAACAAGGTAAGTTTCAAGTTGGAATTATAAGACGTTTCCATTTTGACAGCTTCTTGCGAGATCGGTCTTTGTTGACTTGTAGCGTTCCACTTTCAGAGTGTGAGGAGAGAGCAAGGAGAAACTCAGATGGAGGCTGGTTGGCAAGGGGCCTCCTGAACGTAAGTAGAACACAAAGGCCACTGAGGTGGGGAGCAGTTGTTGTGGGGATAAAAGGATGGATAGAGAAGAATGGGCTTAGCAAGGCTAAGAGGTACACAGGCTACGGGTGTTGAGGGCGTTTATTGGAGAGCAGAAACAGGACATCCATCAAAAATGGTCAATGCCGCGTCTGTCTTCCTTTTGGTTTTCCTACTTCATTTAGGCATCAAGAGTTTTCTGATTGTTAAGTCTCTGATAATTCTACCGTTGGGGAAATAACTGCACACCACCAGAGGAATGTGTTTTTTAACAGAGAATCCTCTCTTTTGCCTCAAATCAGAGGACTCTTCTTAACGTCCAACTGTGAATCAGGGCCAGAGGGCCTGTGGAGGTCCCACAACTTGCATGCTGACAGAAGAAGGCCTGCTATATAAAAAGATGCCTGCCACTATGGCATGGACCCTCACTCCCAATGTGGAGGCCTCTACTGTGGGAGAAGCTACATCAGGTGAGAACTGCACAACATAAATTCCACCATGTCGGTGTGGCATGATAGAATTACCATCAGCAAATGCGGCTACTGAGAATGTTTCCTCAAGTGCTAACATTTCAGGTGCATCTGATATCCTGTGAGTTTATTCCCAGCACAAGAGGGACACTAAAAAGCATTTAAAAGAAAATAAGAGTCAGCCATGCAGTGCATGGTCTTCTTTCTCAATGTTGATGCCATCAAAATGATGGCTGACCGTCGCTCTGAAACTGGTGGATGGTCAATCGTTGTATTTGTTGGCATTCACACTAATGCACAGTACACCCAGAGGTGAAAGCTATGCCAGTGAGTCCACAGTCATCAGCCTCCCCCATCCCTCATAAATGGTGAATGGGTCTTTTTTCCAGTTTCTTGCAGTTCAGCCGCTTTGCTGCACTCTAAATAATGCTGCAAGTCTCATCCAGCACCCACCAGCTGGGCCAGGCAATTATGAATAGCTGGTCAAATAACTGTTTGGGCTTAATTGCCATTGGGTTTGGTTGTTATCACCATTGTAGCTTTCAAGAGGTGGTACATAATTTATTGGTATACTTTTTATAGTTCTTCTTTTCTGGTATTTTGCCCTGTCTCAAAAAACGAGGCCACTTTCGATTTCAAATTGCTTTTGCTTAATTAAATTATTGTATTTTTCATTAGGCAATCTGGACAGTGCATAGTAACTTATTAACTGTTTTTATTGTTTTGTCATTCAAACCATTTCTCACCATGTCGCTTGAATGGAAGACTTGTGCTTACTATCAATGTTTGATTTTGGTCAGCTGTCTTGGTGTCCATTTATACTATTTTTCCTTCTTCCTCTGTCTGTGTCAAACGAAAGCACAACTTCAGTGATTTTATTGGCAAGAATAAATATTATTTGTGATTAGTAAAAATATCATTGAGTCAAAATTAATATTCTAGTAAGTTAGAAAAAAGAAACCACAGTTTCTGCCACTTTTGTGTTGACATTTTACCCACGGTAGCTCCTGTCTCAATCTTTGGAGTCATGCCGGGGATAAAAAAACAGTGATGACAAGTCTGCCATGCTGGCATGTTTTTTTATGCATACGACCAAAGTGGGGATTTGTGCTTGAAAGAAGTTTACCTAATCTCCCTCGTGCTTAAAGAGTTATTATCGCAGTGCGTGGCGGGTAGTGGTGGATCTTTTTTTATCTATGACCACCAACACAGATCCTGATGGAAAAGGCAACCACCAAAATGCTGCACATGCGACCTCTCCCATTAGCTCTCAGACTGCTTTTTAGCTTGGCTGCTCTGCACTGGATGGTCTGGAAATATCTCATGCGGAAGACTTGTGTGCAGTCTCTTTTTGTAGTCTGGTCTTCTTAAGAACAATAGGGACCTATCATCAAATTGTATTATATAGTAGATTTAGTAGTACTATAACAGCAATACTAAATAACTACAACATGCTATTCACAATCCTACATGTGGAGGTCTCCACTTCCAGCTCTCTGATCTTTCATGCCTGGAGAGCTCGGTCACGACTGCAGGGATGTCTGCACACCCAGGTGTACACTTTGGGAGTGAATGTGGGAGGGGCAGTGGTGAGTGACTAGAAAATAGAAAATACTACTAAAGTAGAGAAAACAAGGGAAATGTAAAGAGGGTTTAAGGGAGGGACATACACACAACAACAAAAGAGTAAGCAACTTCCTATTTTCAAACTGCACTTTTAAAATTACTACAGCCAAAAAAAGACCCAAGACACATGGAAATGGACTCCAGCTCTGCGCTGGAATAAGTACAGCACCTCCCATTTTCACTCTATAAAAATGGCAGAAGCCACATAAAATAACCCCTCAATAGAATATAATGATAAAATAAATTAATTTATTCAATGATTGAAACTGAAACTTTCAGAAAAATATATCTACAGTTATTTTAATGTTTAAAAAATAGAAATCAAATTATGAGTAAACATTATTTTATTACAAATATTTTAATAAGCTTTTCAGTGTAAAAATAATTATAACTTTTAAAAAAAATGATTGCCAAGTCGTACATTACAAGTAGTGTATTTAAGGTTGTGTGCTAGGTTGACTCAACTCCCTGTTTCAGACTGTAGAGACTTGTATGTTTACACTTTTGAATAACTTTTCACTCACAACGAATAGACAAAAAATCCTCAAAATTGTAAGCGGAAACTCACAAACGTAGTTTCACTCACACGTAAGTTTACCTTTGTGAATAGGTCCCAAAGACATTGACAATACTTTCGTTCAGTCTACTGAGGTGAAGGGAACTGGAAGAGGGCAACATTAGCGACTCTTTTGTCTTGGGATGGGAACGATGCAGCTCATCAAAGATCATCTCCAGGTTTACCAGCTACAGCTAAGTGTTTGGGGTTGTTTCAAATCTAGAATTCTTCTACATGCAAGCACTGAGAAGGGTTATGAGAGTAATGTATTTTTCTGGGGCTTTCTGATATACATTCTGCATGTAGAAACTGTTTGATTCTGTCAGTGAGGCATAACTCAGTAAATTTCAATTGGGCATTACAGATGCCCAAATAATACCGTATTCCATGTATTATGGAAATCTAGAGACTAAAATCACTAACTTTCAGCTTCTTGTTTAAACTGCCCTTGCTATAGGAAATGTGTTACCTAAGCATCATAAATACACTGGGTAGTCCATAGTTTTACTTCTCGGAGTCGAGGGTTATGCTTTTCCTTCTTTACTGTTTATTAATACCAAATCGACAGCAGCCAATCAAAACAGACTTTTTTCTTAATAAACTACATTTCCCATAAACCATAGCATGGCATCCTATGACTCGCATCAATCCCAATATCTCTGTTCACATAAATTGCAATGTCACCATATTGATATCATCTTTCTTTGCCTCATTGGCTAAATTAACTTTGGTAAACCATCCTCCATTAACTGGATATGATTGGTTCGCCTCCAGTGTAACAAAGCGTAGAGGATAAACTTAATGAATTTAAGACATCTACAAGACCAACAGTGTCCCAAAGCACTGGAAAAAGGAACTTCACTTCCTCTGCCTATTTCAGTGTTTGCTTAGAATCTGGGGAGATACAGAGAAAACACTATTGTAATATCCAATGCCTTGTAGGGTAAAAACATTACATAGGAATACTGTAGTACATAATGCCCAAGTCCTGTAAGTTAAAGAACACTAGATATGAATACACTATTACATGAGGGTGGGTAACATAAACTATTTTACACTGCAGTGTTAAGCCAATATTGTTCAACAAGTGAGGGTGTGATAATCCTCACCTCAGTCCTTAAAAGAATTTAAAATTCTTGACTCGTTAGCTAGAAAATGTATTATTCTATGTCAGGACTGGAGGCTTCAGATTAAACTTCTGTAACACAATGAAGGCCTCAACCAGACCAGCTTGTAGTAAAGGATTCCGGCAACCTAATCAATAGCCAGATAGCTGCTTTAATGCTAGCATGGAAATGAAAATATAGACTATATGGACCGAGGCTCTAATCACTTAGCGTGAATAAGCTCTCGATATGTCGACATTCACACCTCCTTAGGAGGGCAACCATCTCCCCCCAGCATGTTAAAGCACCAGCAGGGTAGGATAGAAAGGTATCAGAAGGACCATGAACAGGTAATCCCTTAAAGGGTTCATGAGAATCTCTAGACCTGTGGTCATATCTCTCCTGACCTAGCACTTGGCGCAAACTAGGATTGCCCGGAAAACCAAAGTAAGGAGTTTAATTAGAAAACATCCCCAACCGGCTAACTATGGTGACGGAAACCACATCAAGGGAAACTTCTACCTGAGGTGCCCAGGGTTCAACCACCAAAACTGTTCTGCAGAAACCATATCATAACAGTATGGTCAGTTATATTTAAAACGTGCTTCCAGGATAAAACAGGGGAGGCATGCCGTCTCCGTAATCAACCTGAGGATAGTGTTGCCATCTCAGAAGAAACAATTTTGTCAGAAGAGGAGGGTCGACTATGGGGATACTCCGCATGTCTCCCCTGATCAGAGGAAAATTGGTCTACTGGACGCCCTCTATGTTTAAGAAAATTATATATGAAATTGCCAACCGATAAGCAGTCACAGATATGGTAAGTAGTCCATTGTAACATAATTTTGCTGGGAAGTGGGTGACAGAGGTAACCTGGAACCCAAGGGGTCCATAAACTAGTGCCTCATACCAGCTTTACCACCTCTTTCAAAGTAAGGCGTACCACTTGTGGACAAAAGCTAATTATGGTTTGGATAGACAGAAGATAGATGGCCCTTAAGGTCTGAGGTGAATGAGCGTTTATGGAGATATGGCCGTCCATGAGATGCGAACAGACTTGCAGGAGTACAGGTGATGCAGGCCTGCCAGCCCTGAAAAGGATTTGAGATGAAGGGGAACTGGGTCATTGTGGGATCTCTCAGAAACATCAGGGACTGAGTGGGTCTTCCTTAGCGGAGTAACAATATCAGTTCTGTGTTAGCAAAGGAGTACATATACTAACATTTTCAGGAAAACAAAATACAAAGGAAAAGGGTAATGCTCAAAGACTTTCCAAATTCACAGGAAGGCCCTGAGGAGAGGACCAACAGGTCCGATCTCCCAGAGAAGAAAGCTCCCTCACCTGGATGGACAGGCAGGTGCCAGGCCATCTCAATAGCACTGACCCAAGTACCACAGGATACTCGAAAACCATGAAAATGATATTTTCTTTGATGAAACCTCCTTAATACAAATTCCCAGTTGGGAATCACATGGTTGTCTATGGAATCCACATGGAAACCTACATCTGGTGCAATTTTCAATGTGATGTTATGTTAATAAGATTTAAAAGGTGCACACTATCCAGCAAAGGGGCTTTCTAGCACTTCCCGCAGCAGATTAAATATAGTAAACCAGAGAAAGACAAAAGACCAGAGGGCACAACAAGCATACATGGTAAAGAGCCAGGCCTTAAAGTTCTTCCCTGAAGCAGACATGACTCTGCATGTTTCTAAGTTCCGGGGGCAGACGGCTCCAAAGGGCCGGGCCATAGCCCAGAAAGAGCAACCTGCTGATCTTTTTCTTTTGAACCAAGGAACCACTGCCAGGTTAAACTCAGCTGAGTGGAGTGCTCTAGTAGGAAAGTAGGGTTTCATAAGTCCAGAAAGGATAAAGTCCTGAAACATTCATAATCTTGTGCGCAGTACAAAGAGCTTTAAATAAATAAACACTTCTCAGTACGCAGCCACTGGGTCTTCTGAAGGAGCTGGAGGTTGAACAAAACTTATGGATGGAGGACAGAAATCTGGCAGCAGCATAATAAACCAACTGCACCCTCTTTAAAATCGGTTTCTTGCCTCCTAGATACAGGATGTTGCAGTAATCCAAGCGTGACAGGATAAGTGACTGAATGATCAACTTTTAAATGTGAGGCTGGAAGAAAATCAATAATGGGTCTGAGTTCTCGCAGAAGGACAAAACAAGTGCCAGTAAGAGCACTCACTTGGGTCTCAAAACTAAGGGAATCGTCCAAACAAATAACCAATTTTTTTATGGATGTTTTTGGTGAGGGAGGGGGCCCCATGCTTTGCGGCCCCTAATAATCACCCCAAATTTAGGTGTGCTTACCAAATAATTAAATCTCAGTCGTACTAGAGTTAAGTTTCAGGTAATTATTTTCCATCCAACTAGCCACTGTCAACATACGGTTCTGAAAGTTAACAATGTCTTTGGAAGCATTAGCAGAGACAGAGAACATAAGTTGGGTACCATCTTCATAAAAGATCATGGAGACCCCAGAGGACTTCACAGTTTCAGCCAAAAGTCTAGTATATATACTAAAAAGAGTAGGACTCAACAACGACTCCTGAGGGTCCTCATGCTCCAAGGGTCTGCGAGGATGAAAAGGGAGCAGAGATCACTTGAAATGACCAGTGGCTGAGGAAGAAGACAAACCAAGACCGTGTCTTGCAGCCAAGGGCAATATCGTAAAGGTGCTGCAAGGGCCCCTGATGCGAGACAGTGTCGAAAGCAGCTCTGAAGTCCAGGAGAATAAGGGCTGAGAAACGTCCTTCGTCCACCACCCTTTGGAGCACCTCTTTCGCTGCCAAAAGTGCAGATTACGAACTGTGCTAGGACCTAAAGTCATTTTGGGATACGTCTAAAATGTGGTTGGCCTCTAAAAACTCAGTAAGGAGCTAAAAAAGGGAGCAGAGAACTAGGGCGATAGTTTTCGGGTCTGGTTGGAATCAAGATAGACTTTTTTCAAAAGAGGAATCACTTTTCATAACTTCATGAACTTTTAAAACCATGTCAGTATTAAGGAGAACTGGAGTTCACTAAAGTGCATAGGGTCATTAAAGAGAGTCAAGGAGAGCCAATTTGTTGAGTTGCAGGCATCGGTTTTGTCTTCTTTGACTGTCCTGAATGAACCTCAGCATTGACTAAAGCCTTGGGCTGAAATTGGGCATAAATTACATTATTTGTGTTCGTCAAAGAAGTTGGCTATTTTATTGCAGTGGTCACAGGATACCTCAGCAGGCTCTGTGGTGGCTGGTTTCGTACAGCTGCTAACGATAGCAAAAAGTTATTTAGTGGGATTCGTACTATTTAATATTTTGTTAGAAAGCAACTTGGCTTGTTTCCTTTATTAATTTAGGATGTATTTTGCCTTTGCCACTATGTCTTAGGACTTTCTCCATGCTCGCTATAGCACTGCACTGCAGTGCCTTTTTCTTGCAACCTGCATATTATTAAACAAGGGTGGAGTGCCTACTTCTTACCTGAACATGACGGAGAGGTATCAATTTGTCAAAAGCCAAGGTAAACCAAGCCTTTATCTAGGAATCAGCGCAATTCACATTGGAAACTAACTGGGGAATATTGGTGTAGATGTAGCTACCAAATTCCATCAGGTTCAATTTCAGCCAGGGGATTATCCCGCCGTTTGTGGGCCCCACTATCAGTAGGATGGTCACAATGAAGATTTAAGTCTCCTATGATGCCAAAATTACATAGTTTGAGAGTTAAATGTGCCACCTGATTGACCAGAGCAATTCTAAAAACTTTGGAAGAGTCGAGGGTCTGAAAATCAAAAGACTTGATAGTGCGAAATTGTTATTCACGTGGATCGTCTTGAATAAGGTTGTATAACTCAGCATGGTTCCGAACCAGAGAGCGGCAGTTAATGGTGCACATTATGAACAGTGAGCAATGCTTATCCGGACACAGGGCGCATGCGCAGGAAAGAGACCTATGGCAGGTGCATACCTACACTGTCTGCACTTAAATGCTCTCTCCCCAGGGGGCAGGCATGCAAGCAGTCTGAGTGCAAGACCTGCCTCGAATTTAACAATGCCAGCGGAGAGTAGGATATCTGGTTGCTCATTGGAGGGGCAGGATTCCTGACTGCTGGAGCGCCCAGTTAAATGCTCCTGCCCTGTAAAGCTCCACCGCCCTAAAGCGCAAGTGCAAGAAAGCAGCCCACCACTCTGTACCAACTCCATCAAGCAAGTGACGAAATTCAAATTAAATTGCAGCACATTAAAATCAGGTCAAAGTAAAAACACATAAAAACGGGATACACATTTTTAAAAACGGCCCCGTTAAGCAAATCTCTCGTTAAGATAATACCATCCTCATTGGGGATGTGGACTCCAGTCGGTATTCGTATATTCCAAAAAGGTGTAAAACTACATTGGATATCCATTTAAACATTAGGGTGTAGTTGTACTGCTCTCTTTGTGAATATGCCAATGGGAATGCTTTAGGTAGTGGTCGCACAGGTGTCTTCTAAAATAAAATAACTAACTCCAGGGCAACCAACTCCCACACACAGAACACGCATTCCAAAGTCTCTTGGTGATGTCATTCGATCTGGCTTTGTGCATTGATTGCTTCTGCAGAAACCATCGAGGAAATCACGAGAGAATATGTACTATGTTTCAAGGGATTATCGGTCGTTGGATATAATGCATATTTTTAAAATGACGATATGACTTCAGCATTAATAGCTGTAATGCAGGCTACGCCCGTGAGATGTACGTTTTAACAATCTGTTCCTGTGCTTCTGACATGAGAAATACACTTTTCTTCAGCACATAGGTACAAAAAAGCATCTCGCATCAGGAGGGAGAGCAAACATACATAGTTCCATAAAAACATAAGTCCGATCAAGGAAATGTTATTTTATCCATGTGACTTTTAAATAGTATTTTAATCTTCTAATACATAGGTAGGGTGTGATGTTCATCCTGACGTTCAACTTAAATATGTTGTATATTTCGTTTGACTTGTGTGTGCCGCCCCCGCCACTTCAGCCGCACACCTTACCACAAAAGAGTCATTGCATAAATATATAAAAAATACAAAATAATGGAAGACTTTGTACATGCCTCAGTCACGAGAGAAACCAGAAGCCAGACTCGTGGCATTCATGGAAAAATACAGGGAAATCCAGAGCAGATAATATCCTCTCTGTTTCAGAGCAAGATTTGTTTTACTTGGAGTGCTGGAATCCAGGTGGAAAACGTCCCAGGACAACTGTTTTTTTGCTCTTTTTGAAAAGTATCTTGGCCACCGTAATATAAACTGCAGTGTGAGGTTTTCATAGTTGCAGAGCACGAAATATATGTATGTGTGTGTGTATTTATGATATGTATGTGTGTGTATATTTATATATATATATATATATATATATATATATATATATATATATATAATACACTCACACACACACATTCTCTCTCTCTATCTCTCTCTTTCTCTCATATCTGTGGACAGTGTAAATGCTATTTACTACCAAGGTTGAGTGTGGGGAGGAGACGGGACTCATGAGAGGGGGATCCTGGAGTGAGTCATGGAGCCCCCCTCTGACCCTTAACAATGGGTAATAAATAGCATGCTATATACTTTGCAGATCTTTGTACAAGGTTTATGCTTTGGTATTTTTTCCATGCGTACTAGCTTCAAAAAAGTTATTCAACCTAAACGAGTGTACAACAGGTTAATTTGTATAGTATGGTAAAATCTTTCGAATAGATCTCCACTGTGAGGAGGAGAGTGCTTTCCTTATGTGAAGTAATTGCTACATGCTTTCTGTGTGGCAGTAAAAAGTGTTTTTTCATGTCATTTTTGCTGTACTGTGGTACTAAGCTCAGATTTGATCTTTGCACTGATGTAATAAATGTGTCAATGTCATTTGTTACTGGGCCACTTTTATTTTCACTTTCAGTACACATATCTGTATATCTGCAGAGGCTTGGTATTTGAAGCCTGAGTCGAGAGCAGCCATCCTGCTTGCTACTCGGCCCTGCTCTCCACATCTTCAGTTTGAGGTATGGTCACCTATCACATTCTTGCACAAGAATGTTGGAGCTTTTCCAGGTTTTCCAGCTGCCTAGTAAATTAAATTATAAGGACTTTAGCTTGTCCTACTTAGTCCACAGAAGCGAGACAACAGAGCATCCAAACTCTTAATTTATTAAGCAAATTATTTAGCAGGATAAATGCTTGGCCCTACAGAAATGTAACTTGAAAAACATATTTCAAACATATTTCAACACTGATCTCTGCAATTGACCACACTTCCAGAACACCACTTCCACACTTCCAGAAAATGTGATCTACATCAGTCACACTGAATAAGTAATTTGTATAAGTATTTCCTACTCTGTGCTACATGTTATGCAATCTTTCTCGAATGTGGTACAGAATACAGAATACATTATATTCTATGAAGATTAGTTCTGAGTATAACTGTATGCAACTTTACATTTAGGTTGCACTAATGGCTAGCAGTGACAGAAATATTATTGTGCATGTGCCAAACCTTTTTCATATTAGAATTATTGGCTCTTCCTACTCCAAAATTGTCGTAATCATCATCGTCATCTTCCCTGTTTATTTGGAATCATCAGTTCCATCAAACATTTCAGAACAATACACATAGGGGGTCATTCTGACCCCGGCGGGCGGCGGGAGCCGCCCGCCTGGAGGGAAACGCCAGAATACCGCTGCGCGGTCAAAAGACCGCCGCGGGTATTCCGGGTTTCCCACTGGGCTGGCGGGCGACCGCCAAAAGGCCGCCCGCCAGCCCAGTGGGAAACACCCCTCCATGAGGATGCCGGCTCCGAATGGAGCCGGCGGAGTGGAGGATGTGCGACGGGTGCAGTAGCACCCGTCGCGAATTTCAGTGTCTGCTGAGCAGACACTGAAATTCAAAGTGGGGCCCTCTTACGGGGGCCCCTGCAGTGCCCATGCCATTGGCATGGGCACTGCAGGGGCCCCCAGGGGCCCCACGACACCCCTCACCGCCATCCTGTTCCTGGCGGGCGGAACCGCCAGGAACAGGATGGCGGTGAGGGGGTCGGAATCCCCATGGGCAGCGGAAAGTCGGCGGTACACCGCCGACTTTCCGCTTCTGGCCGCGGCTGTACCGCCGCGGTCAGAATGCCCGGCAGAGCACCGCCAGCCTGTTGGCGGTGCTACCGCCGACCCCGGCGGTCCTTGACCGCCGGGGTCAGAATGACCCCCTTAATCAGTTACACAGAATACATGTAAAATTAATCTCAGCAAAAGTGCATTAAAACAATCCACCACGCCTTCCAATAGCGCCTCACCTACACAGCTTCACTAAAAAGCATGCCAAACATGGATAGACAATAAGCAATTATACATCCATATAAGGGATAAATATGTGTTGGTTTACCGCAACTACATATTTTCTTTTATATCGTGCTCTCTATAGATATATTGTGATTTATTTATTTTTTAACAATTTTCATTGGGGTTTTGCATATCATATTCAGTAACACAATACAATATTATAGGATGTCCTTCATCTTGCGTGTAGGTGTACACTCCTCGATTATTGTCCGTTCATAATATACCGGAATGTAAACTCAAAATAATGCAGAGATGAGTAAGGAAGAAAATAACAAGACAACATTCAACAGTAGCTTTTTCTATTGACCCCTTCAGTCTGCAATTGGTTAAATAACAGTTTTCTGGCATCTTCATCCTCTGATTGGTATTTCACCATACACGCTTCTGCATATTGATGGTTCTGTCTATAGTATGTATAATGTCTTACATTGTGTAACTACACAGTTTCTCATAAAGTGTTGGCCCTTTCAGAAATTTGAAACTAATATGTTAATATTGAATATAATTTGCATTTTCAAATTTGTTTTTTCATCTGTAACATTCTGTTACTATGTACCACCCTGTTTGTTTTTCCATCTGTAACACTCTCTTACTATGTAGCACCCTGGTATATTGCTTCACCACTTTGTGCACCTCAGTGAAGTTTTGTTAGTTAAGTCCGTTTTCCAATCTTTTCACCACTCTGCACAATGTCCACAAAAAGGTCGGCTTGTCATAAAGTCTTTTCTTTTCACTTACTTTCCTGCCTTTTTTTACGTTTCCCTTTTTTAGAATATTGGGCTGTATACCTGCATGGCTTTGTCTCTTCTAAACTTCCATTGTTTCCTTTTTACTTACTTTCTTTCCTTCTTCACGTTTCCCCTTTTTCAGAATATTGACCTGTATATCTGCATAACTGTGTGTCTCCTAAACATTTTTTTTGTTGGTATTTTTTGTGACCTCAAACAGGGATTATTTCGCTTGAAACCTTGATCTACTGAGTGTTCTTTTTGTTACTTTCAGTTACATTTCTCTGCAAGAAATGTAAAGAATAATGAAGACTCGACTAATTGTCAGTTGAAGGACCATTTATAATTGTAACTGTGTTGTTTCTTTTTTCCGGTTTATTTATGTTGGTTTTATATTTTCCTTATCACTTTCTGTCCAAACTGGTTGTTATTCATTGTCATAAATAATTACTTTGCTTTAGATATTGTTAAGAAATTCTGTCCTGATGAAACGACGTGTGTTGTGAAACACATGTTGGCCTATGTTGCTTTTTCTCATGCAATTTTCTTAACTTGACAATAAAATATATTAGTTTTGCTAAAGTCTACTAAGATAGTCTTGTGAATTGATTACTTACCTGACAAGACCTCAAAACCTAGGGCCTTATTATGACCTTGGCAGAGGGGTTTACTCCGGCCCAAACGTGACGGATATCCCGTCCGCTGTATTACAAGTTCCATAGGCTATAATGAAACTTATATTATGGCAGACGAGATATCCATCACGTTTGTGGCAGAGTAATCCCCTCTGCCAAGTTACTAATCAGGCCTCTAGTCTCAACAGTAGCTTTGAGCCTGGCCTGTGGTGTGGGCTTAGATGGGGTATCCAGTATAGCAACTGCAGATGTTGCGTCAAGGCGCCTCACAGCTGTTGGAGTGTGTTTTTTAATCAATATTAATATAAAAAGCTTGTAATATATTGTGTGATAAAGCTGTATAGAAAATGTGTTAACATAGAAAATAATGCATGTGTTTGAAATGTGCCCACGGGGAGTGGCTACAAATGTATACGAAGACTAATGAAAAGCTTGTTAATTCTGAATTATTATGCAATAAGGTTTTGAATTCTTTCTCATGAGAACCGGCTTGCTCAACGCGATGTTCTTGCTAAATGCAACAGTGTAATTTGTAACAGGTGCAACGTTAACCGTACTAGGAGAAGACAATGAAGACACTGACTGGAGCGCAAAAGTGGAATTTTCCTACCTGACATTCCAACTATTGAAGACGTCAATACCTTGGACCAATCAGCGTCATGGGAACTGTGGTTTGTGGAAAACTCTAGCAGGGTGCTTACTAAAATTATTGGATAAAGATAATATTGCACCGAACTTCATCCAATGAGGAGTTAGGGACTAATTAGACAGGTTTGACTTAACCGCATGATCCAAGAAGAAACTTGCTCACTTTTTCCCCAAAGGACGCTTGCTACTTTGCCATTTCACTATCCTGATATTCCCTTATGAGTTACTAAGCTACTATTCTTCTAGCCTTTTGTCCTGATACTTTAAACCATCCTCTACCCATTCTTGTCTGATACTTACTTCTCCTCCTTATGAGGGAAGGGGTTTATTCTTTAGCTAGGCTATATTGAGACTCTGCGCCGTCCTATCTCCGTTGATGGTGAATCGACTGATGTCCTGAGGATGAAGACTGACGCTGTTTGCTGATCGGTTGGATTGGTAACTATCTGATGCAAATTGTAATTGTCTGTTTGCCTTTTCTTTCCAGGTACCAACTGCTATTTTGATAGAGGCCTTAGTTTAGGTGTTTTCCAAAATTCGTGTTCTGTAAATGTTTTGCATGAAGCCCAACATGCTAATGCTAATTTGAGGTTAGTTAAGGCGTTCACTAATAAATTTGTGCAAATAGACAAATGACTGAATTTTTGCATTGTTAATACATGTACTAATGAGACTCTGCTAAGTTGATTCATATAATGATGTCCCTAGTTGCTAAATGAAAGTATTAGATGTATTGATTAGATCGCGTTTTGATTATTGATTGGTTTATTTAGTGTGGGCTTATTGCTAATGAGACTAACAGACATGATATTAGATAGTAACCAATAGGGAAATAACCATCTTAACTTTGACTAAACTGGTGTGGTTCTTTGTGACTGAGAAGTTAATGGTGTGTTCAATGAGTAAGTTCTTATAAAATGTTTATTGACAAGTGATTGTTGTTATTGATTGGTTATTGATCTATTGATTGGTGATGACAAAGAAATATTTTGTACTGGGAAGTCTCCAAATGTGGTCCAAAGGTTTGTTGACCTAAACACGTCTCCTTGTAAGTTTACTTATTAAGGCTCTGATGCGCTAACACAGCCAATCCCCATGTTCCGAGCTAGGGCAGTAATCGGGAACATTGTTAAGTTAGGGTATCTGCCCCTCGAAAGTTGTATGACCTAGTTTCAATGGCGGTCTCTTAAACATCTACGATGAATACGTGTTGTCACTATGATCATTCTGAAATGTTGCAAGAGGATATTCCATGCTGCAGCAATAGGGAGCGTCTCTAGGTCATTCATTTCTGCCCATTGCAAAGACATGGACTCATCCTCAGCCTAGTGCTCCATAGTGGTCTTCAGCGTGCATGATAGATAAATTGTGATATAATATTGTATACTCAGGGTCTTGGCTCTTCCGTCTCTTCTTTATACATTTGCAGATACAGAAACACACATAACTTGAGCTGTGGGAGGAATATTAACTGTTCTTTTTGGAAATCAAACACAGACATCAAAGCATTGCCAGCTACTTTCTAAAATGGTCTTCAATCAGGGCCCAAAGCAGGTTAACGGACAGAATCTTGTTAATATTCAAGTGCTATGAATATTTACTCATGGAGCGAGGAAGGGTATGGTCAACCTCTCCCTCTGAGCAGCCTACACTCCAAGGGGTGTTTCCCTATCCCCATTTCCTCCAAAGATGCATAGCCTGATGAAACGACCAGCCAAAAAGAACTGATCTTTCTGCAGACAAAGTAATTTTGTGTGCACTCTGATACAAAAATAAGGGTATGTCCCGACGGGATTGGTACCCCTCTTCAGAAACCAACAAAGCCATTGTTGCTAAGCAGATCTATATGATTAGTTGGTGCCTGCTGTCCAAGCCTGCTTTATGAGAAAGAAACTTGTTGCAAAAGCCCTGGAACTTGCCAGGGCATCCTTGCCAAGGGCTCCTCAAATCTGCCATGCCATTTAGCAGAGAACCTTCGCTTAGACCAGGAGGTGAATTTCTTCTGATGGATCTGCTGTAAAGTGATGAAGAAGGACTGAAAAATTCTAAGAAACATTCTAATGCACTTGAAACCATACATGTGACTTCCAAATAGGAATCATCAGAATCAGAGTTACCCTTTGGGCCTGACTAGACCACTACCCTCTGGATCATGGGAGAGTGGGCAAAGGCATAGCTGACTACTTCCATCAATCATGCAGAAATGCATTCATTGCTGCTTCCTCCAAGTTGAAGAAGGCAGGCAGCTGAGTGTTTAGCCTCTGCGCAAGCTGGTTTGTGGCTGAATGGCCATATGGTCCATGAGACTGGGCAATACCTGCGACTCAAACCTGTCGTTGCTGCAGTCTTTTTATCATCTAGAGTTTCACGTGATGTCCACTTTGTTCTTTTCAGGCAGGTACTCTGCTGTGACCAAGTTCTGCCAGTACTTCAGATTCCAGTTGATTGATGTACCTAACTTCAAGACAGTCTTCATATGCAGAAATATATCTCTGGCCATGTTATCTGACAGGCACCTAACTGCAAAAGCCCATGCCAAGACTTTCAGGAAATGGACGTGTAACTCATATGTGGACTTCTTTCCTCCAGTACACACTTCCCTACAACGGATGCCCAAGGGTAAGTGACTACTGGTGACTGTTGCTTTCTCTGGAGTCAGAAGAGAGATGCTTTTTTCTTTCCAGGCATCCATATGATCCATCCACTTCTGGGCTACCAGCCAGGTGTCCTCAGGAAGAGAGATGTTTTTCTTTGTAAGTTCAACCGTTGGTAGAGAGTCTGCTCTTTAGTCATTGCATGAAGGTTGCCTGAATTGATGAGGCAAGAAGTCCTGCAATGCCCATCAGTAGTATCTGTGTGATCCAATCCACTCCAAGGACACCTTTAAGTTCCTGTCCAAAAACTGCACCACAAAAGGCTCTACAGTGCCAGTGCACAGATCTGGGATGGAACATTGCAGCATCCAGCAAGTGAGACGCTCTGGAGAGGAACATTGGGTTATAAATAAATGGGAGATAGCAGATCTGAAAGGGTATAGGAACTCATGCGCTGTCCGCTGCGAGGAAGAACCTTCAGATCAAATTCAATAAATCAATAACTTTGCAATGCCAACAATCTAGAAAAGTTGAAAAAGACTATTCAATTCTCAGCACATTAGTACCGCAAAACACAAAAAGTGAGTGTTTTTTCTTGGCTGCTGTCCACTCAGTAAAAAGAGCTGAAAGCATAGTCCTCAAATGCAGTTCTTTCTCAGAAATTTATATAGCAAGCTATGTGCACTTCCAGGGTAAAAACATCCCAACCCGACTTTCTTCCTCGTCTATGCATTGCATACTTATGCAGCGGTTTATTGCTTCTTCAGCCATAGACATTTGGTAGCTTCCCATATTGCCATTGGTGAACTACACCAATGGGTCAATTCATGTATTTATCCATCATGCTCTATTCCCCCTTACCCATGCATGCCTTGTGCTTGATCCAAGAAGCATAAAAAAACGTCTAATTTTTAAATTAAAGTAATTGCACACCATATCCTTCGTTGTAGTTCCCTCATAAATCGTAGACAATATTTGCATTGTCTATCTTCAATCAGCGCCTCTTTTTATGTCAGGGAAGAATTATTTCTTTGATTAATGCATTTTCATCAATGGACGGTAGTGGTCACTTCCAGTCATTTTGCTGGCTACTAAGAAGGGAACTGGCTTGGCAATTAATGTATTTCCTTACAGGCCATATTGCTCTCAGTGCTAAGGCAGCTCGAGCATGTGCACACTGTGTATGAGCATATGTGTCTGTTGTCGGAGATTGAAACTCATCCAGAAAAACGATTTCCTGCAAACAGTTATTCCTTTGAGATGTGAAATGTGACTACTACATCCACTCGACCCTTAGAGACTCACAGGTCTGCTCAACTCTTTCACATTTCATATTACCCAGCATCCTTCTGCTTGCATCCATTGCTCATCCTATGTTTGAGAATGTATTTCCTGGTGCCAGTGGTGGAGTAGCCTCCAGAGAAATTAGTGGTATTCATGAGAGGTTATTGGCACTGAACGGCCAGATGGGGAAAGGAGGTCAGTCAAACAGAGCCTAACTACCGTAGCCGTTCTAAACTTTCAGGGTCGCCAGTCCTCTGCAGATGTACACTTTCCACTGCAGGCTAGTTCAGCTGTGCTCAGGTGTATTTGGCGTTCATCCAGTGTGGGCATGTGCCACGCAGTGTGCATATCCTAGCGTAAAAGGTGGACTGGCCTACAAGAGCATTCATTGACCCCAGGATGACTTGACCTATTCCACCGAAGTG
This sequence comes from Pleurodeles waltl, assembly GCF_031143425.1. Taxonomy (NCBI): domain Eukaryota; kingdom Metazoa; phylum Chordata; class Amphibia; order Caudata; family Salamandridae; genus Pleurodeles; species Pleurodeles waltl. The sequence continues at coordinate 120,009,755 of NC_090449.1, forward strand.
ATTTACAAACTTGAAACTGACATCATGTCGCTTAATGTCTTTTACGTATTTTTCTAATAGAGAAAGGCAATTTTAAAATAATTGACTTTTCCAATTATGAAAAATGGTTTTAATTAGCAAATGGCAATTAGCTGCATTCACGCGTGAATAAATAAAAGCCTTAATCTCCCACCTTTTGCTTGGAGTGTCCTTTGATACTATGGTGGTTTCCTCAATGTTTCCAGATTAAAGTTTCTTTTGGGAAGGAACTGGACCGAATGGAAAAATAGTTTATAGCTCACGTTATCCTAATTTACCTATAGTTTTAATTTAAAAAACAACTTCTTTGTAACCTCACTTGGGCCCATATTTATACTTTTTGACGCTAAACTGCGCTAACGCAGTTTAGCGTCAAAAAGTTTTGCGCCGGCTAACGCCATTCTGAAGCGCCATGCGGGCGCCGTATTTATTGAATGGCGTTAGCCGGCGCAAGCAGACCGGCGCTGCCTGGTGTGCGCGAGAAAAACCATGTACACCAGGCAGCGCCGGCGTAGGGGGAAAATGGCGCATGGGCGTCTTAAAATGGGGCAAGTCAGGTTACGTCGAAAAAATCGTCGTAACCCGACTTGCGCCATTTATTTTCGACGCCCATCCCCCATCAACATGACTCCTATCATTGTAAAGATAGGAGTCATGCCCCCTTGCCCAATGGCCATGCCCAGGGGACTTCTGTCCCCTGGGCATGGTCATTGGGCATAGTGGCATGTAGGGGGGCACAAATCAGGCCCCCCTATGCCACAAAAAATTATTTAAAAAAAATAAAAAAAATACTTACCTGAATGTCCCTGGGGTGGGTCCCTCCAGCCTTGGGTGTCCTCCTGGGGTGGGCAAGGGTGGCAGGGGGGGTCCCTGGGGGCAGGGGAGGGCACTCTGGGCTCATTTTGAGCCCACTTGTCCCTTAACGCCATGCCTGACCCAGGCGTTAAAAAGCGGCGCAAATGCGCCGTTTTTAGCCACGCCCACTCCCGGGCGTCTCTTTTGCCCGGGAGTATAAATACCACGTAAAGGCCTGGGAGTCATTTTTTAGACGGGAACGCCTCCCTTGCATATCATTAACGCAAGGAAGGGGTTCACGCTAAAAAATGACGCACATTCCGGGAACTTTGGCGCTATTCGCCTCTAACGCCATAGTATAAATATGGCGTTAGTTGGCGTTAGTTTTGCGTCGAAATTGCGTCAAAAAAAACGACGCAATTTCGGCGCAAACGGAGTATAAATATGCCCCTTGGAGTCGGATTCAGGTGAAAAGTGTCTTTATTACGACCCATGGAGCCAAGCAAGTAAAAGCATTTGACTTGATTTGAAAAGCATATCAATTAAAAAAAATTATTCCGTGCTCCTTCTCCCCGTGGGCAATGCAAGTGGGCGAGGCAAGCACGCTACCGGGTAAGGGAATAGCAAGGCATAAGACTCATCCTTCCTTATAAATATTGTTTACAGATTGTGAAAGCCATGTAATGAACAAATAGAACAGAACAACAAAGAAAGATGACACAACTCATGGAACAAAAAGGTAACATAACGAATATAAGCCAACACACAAAACATGGCACAAAACACAATTAGGCATAAGGAATTCACGTATGACCTTTGAACCAGCCGGAACGCTCCTTTACCCACACTCCATAGACACCAATTACAACTCCATGAATCTAAACTGACGTAGTTGGTGAAACTCATTTACTTGCGTGCTGATTCTAACACATTTCTCCCATCTCCCACCTTCACCGTCCTGACTCTGCTATGGGCAACAATACTCATGTTCCACCACTTGCCAGCAGACATGCACTCAGTCAATTCTGACACCTTTTCAACAACAAACTCTAGAGCCAACTGTAGCTAATCCTTCTTCACACCACATGCCAACTTAATCCTGGAGTAGCCTCCAGTATGGAAATCTGTATTCTTAAAATGATGGTTGTGTAATGCAAATGATCTTGCATTTGTTCCTCTGCACCCTGGCACCCATCTTTTTGTTTAACCATCCATTATACTCGGCCCAGTTAGAGTGAGATTTGAGGCACTAGAGCACAGCCAAGGTGTTAGCTCGATCCTCTTAAAACGTTAAAGGAGGCAACATCTGTTATGCAGTGTGGTTTGCGATGATATAACAACCATATATCTTTCAGAGCCTGTTCTACAGGGGCCCTTACCACCAAACCTAACCACTGACGATCAATCTATGTGCCCTTTCTGCCATCCCTAATCTAGTCATATCTAGATGGTCAACATGTTCTAAGCCCACATGTTTACTCTTAAGGACAGTGTTAGGAACTAACTTGAACCCCCCAAAAAAGTATGGGGCATATTTATACTCCGTTTGCGCCGAAATTGCGTCGTTTTTTTTGACGCAATTTCGACGCAAAACTAACGCCAACTAACGCCATATTTATACTATGGCGTTAGAAGCGAATAGCGCCAAAGTTCCCGGAATGTGCGTCATTTTTTAGCGTGAACCCCTTCCTTGCGTTAATGATATGCAAGGGAGGCGTTCCCGTCTAAAAAATGACTCCCAGGCCTTTACGTGGTATTTATACTCCCGGGCAAAAGTGACGCCCGGGAGTGGGCGTGGCTAAAAACGGCGCATTTGCGCCGCTTTTTAACGCCTGGGTCAGGCATGGCGTTAAGGGACAAGTGGGCTCAAAATGAGCCCAGAGTGCCCTCCCCTGCCCCCAGGGACCCCCCCTGCCACCCTTGCCCACCCCAGGAGGACACCCAAGGCTGGAGGGACCCACCCCAGGGACATTCAGGTAAGTTCAGGTAAGTTTTTTTTTTTTTTTTTTTAATAATATTTTGTGGCATAGGGGGGCCTGATTTGTGCCCCCCTACATGCCACTATGCCCAATGACCATGCCCAGGGGACAGAAGTCCCCTGGGCATGGCCATTGGGCAAGGGGGCATGACTCCTATCTTTACAATGATAGGAGTCATGTTGATGGGGGATGGGCGTCGTTAAAAAATGGCGCAAGTCGGGTTAAGACGATTTTTTCGACGTAACCTGACTTGCCCCATTTTAAGACGCCCATGCGCCATTTTCCCCCTACGCCGGCGCTGTCTGGTCTACGTCGTTTTTTCCCACGCAAACCAGGCAGCGCCGGTCTGATTGCGCCGTCTAACGCCATTCCATAAATACGGCGCCCGCATGGCGCTTCAGAATGGCGTTAGACGGCGCAAAACCTTTTGACGCTAAACTGCGTTAGCGCAGTTTAGCGTCAAAAAGTATAAATATGGGCCTATATATTTTCAGTTGACAACTCCTGAAATCTCAGTAAAACGCTTCAAATCCCTTCCATATATTCTTTTTTAGGTCACCTCTCAGTAGCATACTTAAAAAAAAAGTTTGAATATAAGATCAGAATGCATGGCCTTTTGCCATTGCTCCTCTGCAACACATCTGACTTACTGATCCAACTGAGGCAATCAAGGATTCAAAATCATCTAGGGCCAGATGTAGTAAAGGATTTGCAACTCGCAAACAGCAAAAACTGCCGTTTGCGAGTTGCAAATCGCATTTTCCTATGCAGAAATGCATTCTGCGAGTCGGACCGACTCGCAAAATGCATTTCAGAATCGCAAATAGGAAGGGGTGTTCCCTTCCTATTTGCGATTCCTAGTGGTATGCAATACAATTTGCGACCGCATATGCGGTCGCAAATGGTGTTGCAGTTACCATCCACTTCAAGTGGATGGTAACCCACTCGCAAATTGGAAGGGGTCCCCATGGGACCCCTTCCAGTTTGTGACTGGACCCAAAAACATTTTTTCAGGGCAGGGAGTGGTCCAAGGGACCACTCCCTGCCCTGAAAAAATACCGAAACTAAAGGTTTCGGTTTTATTTTAAGTGCAGCTCGTTTTCCTTTAAGGAAAACGGGCTACACTTAAAAAAAAAAACTGCTTTATTTAAAGCAGTCACGAACACGGAGGTCTGCTGACTACAGCAGGCCTCCATGTTTGCGAGTGCCCATAGTCGGTATGGGGCCGCAGTTTGCGACCCACCTCATTAATATTAATGAGGTGGGTCATTGCGACCCCATACCGACTCGCAGACGGTGTCTGAGACACCGTTCTGCATTACATTTTGCGAGTTGCAAATAGCGAGTCGCTAAGACTCGCTATTTGCAACTCGCAAAATGCTTCTTTACTACATCTGGCCCCTAGTCCTTTATTTTTCAAATTTTCATCTGCCAGTGGGAGCAGAGAAAATATATGGGCTTTCCCATTACACCTTCCCCGGGTGTGTTCTACTGAAAAAGAAAACTTCATCAATTGTGTACTCAGTCTTGCCATTGGAAGCCATCCTCAAATGTGTTCCAGGCCTGCTCAAGATGAAAAACAGTGATTTATGATCTGTTCTGAGAGTAAATCTTATATGCCCAGCAGGGTCATGTAGAGCTCCCGTTATGCTCTGTGTCTGAATCTTTCCGGGAGAAAGCAAGATGTCCGACTTGCGTGATCTGTGCTTGTCAGATCCCCCTGAGGTCTTCGGCTGCTGCAGTGCCACTTAGTGCCCTCGAGGACTCCGAACCTGGCTTGGCAATGGGATCACTTCTCGTTCTCTAGTAGACCGGAACATGACGTGCGTGACTAGCGGCAACTACCGGCTGGATGCCTCAATAACAGCAGCGGAGTGGTGTGCCATTGCGTCAAGTTGTTTTTGGACAGAGGAGGAGGAAGAAAGGTGCGTAGAGGTGTGGGGAGGGAGCACACTGCTGGGAGCATTTGGAGCACTGCAGAGTCACGGTTTGGATTTCACTCCCCTGAATTGTCTCATCTATCTCGGCCCCCCCCTTTTTTTCTCATTTGTGCAGCACTATATGCTGCACGTTTCAACATTGAGAGACTTTGTTAATGTCCAGTGATCTTCGGAGGCATTTCGTACATGTTTTTTGTGGTGCTCTTTATTGACTCGCTGAGAGAAGTAGTGAGGAGAAAGAAGCAGGAGGTAGGCAATGTAAGGGAGGAAATAAAGAGGGGAGCAAAAGCAATTTGTGAACTTGGTGCGGCAGCAGTAGATTGCATTATACGCAGAGTGCTAAATAGATGTTGTAGCGGAAGCAGTCTGTGGAGCACAGATGCTGCTTTCCGCGCTCTAGTCCCCCCACAGCTCCTTGCTAACTATTATGAAGCATATTACTCGCAACATTGCCTTCAAATCACATTTGACCAATAAAGCTCCAAAAGCCAGGAAATTCAAAAATATGACTCGTGTGATGGGGAAACAAAGACAAAGAACAGCTCCCAGTGAACAGAACCACCAGGAGCTCCCTCTACGCAACTGTATGGGGTCCACGGGCTTACAAACTCACCAACTAACTCCTGTTCACTCTGATAACTGTTCCACATATCTCTACCAGTAATATGATTGGATCGCCGACACACCAGGAACTAGGCTACCCCTCAACCACTCCGCAAATTCTCACGGGAACTCGATCACCCTCACCATCACCATCTTCTATGTTGGAGCAGAACAATTCCACTCTTAATGAACATTTTCTCCACTCTCAGCAGAGACATCTCTCCACCTTCTGCACCTCCCTCTGCCATCGATTGTTCTATTGCCATCAACTCTATGGATCGCTCTGAGGAAAAGCCTGCACATCCTCTATTTTCACTTATTAATATGAGAGGGGGGGTGAGAAAGAGAAAAATAAGACAGTGCCTAATGAAACTTCAAATAATCATTCAGCATCAACGTCGTCAGATCCAGCTTTGAAAGGTGTGCCTACTCAAGCTTCAGACATAATGACTAGTGGTGGATCTGACTGCAATCAGGCACTATCCAATCTTCCACTCAATATTGACTCCGCAAACCCCCTGGTCTTCTATCTAGTCAGACACCAGTGGAAACTATGCTCAGTCAGATCCTTGGGGAGATACGCCCAATGAAAGAGTCTCACAGGAGAATGCTCATAGGAAAATCAATGAGCAGCTGGGCCAATTGAAATCCAACTTAACCCATCTCTCCATACGGGTCTCCCAAGTAAAACAGATGGTCTCCAATCTGGAAGATGTACAAACCTACTATGGATCAACAACCACTCAAATGAAGTTTGAACTTGAGGAACTACAACAAAAATTTGAAGACATTGAAAACAGGTCACGACACTCGAACATGAGATTTACTGGGATCCCCGAAGAGCTAGAAACAAAATCCTCTGTGACTAAAGTAGTATCCAACCTTATTTATAAGCATATTTTTCCAGAGAAAGCTGTAGCCAATATTGACTTGTCCATTATGTGGGCACACAGGGTTCCCACAACAAGAGTTGCGACTGCCAAATATCCACGGACTATTCTCGTCAACTTTGGTGATTTTATGATCAAGGAACAGATTTTATCACAAGCTATTAAAGCTAAGGTGTTCAACACTCCCAATAATTTTAGCTGTCGTGTGTTCTCCAATATGTTCATCTCAGCGGCACAACAGCATCGCAAGTTTGTCAGTCTCATCAATGACTTTAAGGAATTAAGGGCCCCAGCTGGCGTTGTCCAACTTGCTAAGCTTAAGATGCGCTATAATAGTTGGGCTCACGTCTTCCAAAATGTACAGCAGGCAAAGGACTTTTTGTGTTTACTCAGATAATAGGAATATGTGAATGGACTTTCTCCAGATTTTGCTCTTAGACTCACACATATTACTGTTCTGGTGTTCACTTGCATGATTTGACAAACAATATGGTTTATGTGCTATATACATGTGATATATGTGATATATGTGATGTATATGATAAATGTCCAGAGTGTGATTGATGTACGATCCATCTTGCCAGCTCCTCCGGTATATAGGCTCTAGAGTGCCATGCTAGTGCACTCAAGCGGGAAACATCCTTTATGCCGACTTTTTTATAACGAAGTCCTGGTTAACGAAAGCGGAATAACGCTTTCTTTAACCACAACTTAGTTATTTTGTGCCTTAACCACGCATGTCCTGAACAACGAACATGCATGGTTAAGGTACAAACAAGGGAGTCGGCTGAGGAGGACGACGCAGATGACGAGGCGACGACTCAGGTAAGTGGGGGGTTTTAGGCTTTGGGGAGGGGGTGGGGGGTCGGGGGTTTTAGGTTTTGGGGTGGGGTTGGGAGGTGGGGCGTTTTTGGTTTTGGGGAGGGGGTGGGGAGTCGGGGGTTTTAGGTTTTGGGGTGGGGTTGGGGGTTGGGGCGTTTTTGGTTTTGGGGAGGGGGTGGGGGGTCGGGGGTTTTAGGTTTTGGGGTGGGGTTTGGGGGCTGGGGCGTTTTAGGTTTTGGGGAGGGGGTGGGGGGTCGGGTTTTAGCTTTTGGGGTGGGGTTGGGGGGGTGGGGCGTTTTAGGTTTTGGGGAGGGGGTTGAGGGTCGGGGTTTTAGGTTTTGGGGTGGGGTGGGGTTGGAGGGTGGGGCGTTTTTGGTTTTGGGGAGGGGTTGGGGGGTCGGGGTTTTTAGGTTTTGGGGTGGGGTTGGGGGGTGGGGCGTTTTTGGTTTTGGGGAGGGGGTGGGGGGTCGGGGTTTTAGGTTTTGGGGTGGGGTTGGGGGGTGGGGCGTTTTTGGTTTTGGGGAGGGGGTGGGGGGTCCGGGGTTTTAGGTTTTGGGGTGGGGTTGGGGGGGTGGGTGAGGCATGCAGCATCAATGGGTGCCTGTTACTAATTACTTTACCAGGAATGCCTTTACAACGAAATATCGTTGTTAGGGCATTAGTAGTAAAGGCATTAGTAGTAACAACGAGGTCGGTGTTCCGACCTCGATGTTTAGGCACCCGTTGTTTTGTCAGTCGGCATTTCGTCGTACAACCCACTCAAGCTTCCGGTGGGGGTCACGGGGAAGGGTGGGGGCCACAGGGTGGTGGGATCATGAGGGGTTCAGCCCCTATTGGCGGGTGAGGTTGGAGTTAACTGGTGGGTGCATCTTTGCACTAGGGTGGGTGAAAAGAGCACGTGATGAGCACAAGGAGGCTGGAAATATTCGGTTAAGGACTATTATGCTGAGGAAAGATGGGCATGTTGAGGGTAAAGGTCATCAAGGATGCGCTTTGCATTGCCGCTAATCGGTGGCCAGGGCAGGATTGGGTCCAACAAACCTTCAATGATCTTCTAGACAAATGATTGATAGCCAAACCAATACATGCAGTCTCTTTAAAATTGGTTCATGCAGTGCGAACGGGCTCATTAACTCCCATAAATTCCGAGCCATACTCCATTGATTAAGATCCTTTCAGCCCCAGGTAATTCTATTACAGGAAACCCATCTTAAGTGAAAGGCAAAATGTCCTAGCACTCCTAATTTTATCTCTCATTTCTTTTTTGCCTCTGCCAGCGCAACCGTTCGCGGGGTTGCAGTCTTGCTAACCTGGGACTTTCAAAGGGAAGTTCTTCAGGTTTACCTTGATCCTCAAGCTAGATGGGTAGCAGTAAGAGTTAGGGAAGGAGGCAGCTTATGCATATTGCAAGCTTTTATGGTCCATAGAAGACAAGTTTGTCTCTTTGCAGAGCCTCTTTGAGCTTTTTAGCTTGATTTCTGGTCTCTTGATAGAGGGAGGTGACTTCAACATAATTCAAGATATGAAGCTCGACACCTCCTGTAAAAATCACTCACAGAACAAGCTGCAAGCTTCCTGATTTTTGGCAAAATTAATCTGCGATCTGGCACTGCAGGATCCTTGGTGGCTGGACCATCCACAAGAGCAATGTTATACCTGTTTTTCAAAAAGGTTCAACTCGGCCTCAAGGATTGACTTTTTTTTAATCTCTCACTCTTGGGTTAGAGCTGTCTCAGATATAATATCCGACCCTTTTTTAGATCATGCCGTTCCATTGGTCCAACTATCTCTTTCTGGTCGTTATCTAGAAAGACCCAGGTGGTCACTAGATAAATCTTTACTAAACAATGAGGGCTTAATCTCTGCGTTAAGACCATCAGTCGCTTAGTTCCTAACAGAAATGAAGCAACTGTCTCTATTTTTGCAATTTGGGAGTCATGCAAGGCACATATCAGAGGGGAAGCTATTGCTTTTAAGGCCTTTCTTAGAAAATCAAGGAAGGAAAATGTAGGCAGCCTTCAGCAGGAATTTAATCATGCTATGTTTCTTCATCAGTTACACCATGAACACAATTCATGGATTCACTTGCAGCACACTAAACACATTTGAAGGATTTCTTCATAATACAGGAGATAGTCAACCATAATACATGCTTTCAGCAGTACTATGAAGAGAGTGAGCACGTAGGGAAATGTTTGGCGCATTATGCCAAAAAACACCTTGTTAATCAAAACCATTTTTGATGAGGCCCAGGAGCGCATTGTGGATCAGGCTGAGGAGATAGGCAAGGTATTCATAGCATACTATACAAATCTTTATACTCCCAAGACAGCAGTACACGAAGACCTCATTAATAAATACCTTGAATTGGTTTCTATACAGTTTCTCAATTAAGAGCTCCAGGCTGCACTGGTGCACCCAATCACCAAATTAGAAGTAGCTGAAGCCATTAGGAGCTCTCCTAATGGCAAAGCTTCAGGCAAAAATGGTCTCCCTCAGAATTGTACAAGGTCCTGTCTGAGCAGATCACAGTGATTGTAGTAACTATATTCAATGCAATACTTAATGGCCAAGAAGTAACTAGTTCATTCACCCGGGCGATCATAGTCAGCTTCCTCAAAAAAGGAAAGCCAGGTGAGGAACCAGATTCCTATCACCCTATTAGCCTTCTTAATAATGACTACAAGATTTTTATGAAAATCTGGGCAGCTCACATCACGCCTTCAGCTCAGGGCCTTATTCATCATGATCAGTGTGGTGCTTATGTTTGCCAGAGCTTCCCTTGTGTGCTGACGTGTGTGCATGCTGGTCTGAAGGTGCCCTTGTGATAGGCTGGGATACAGGGGATTGGGTCTGGGTGGAGGAAGTTGGAGGGGGGAGGCTAGATACAGGGACAATGGCTGCCATCAGTGCTGAGGCCAGAGTCTGAAAAGCTCGCTGAAGGGCCCCCTGACCAGAATGAATGCCCTCCAGGAATGCATTTGTTTGTTGCAACTGCCTTTCGACACCCTGGATGGCATTCAAAATGGTAGACTGCCCAACAGTGAGGGACCTGAGGAGGTCAATGGCCTCCTCATTGAGGGCAGCAGGGGTGACTGGGGCAGGGCCTGAGGTGCGTAGGGCGAAGGTGATGCCTACCCTCCTGGGTGAGCGGGCACGGGGCAAAGGCTGAGGGGCTGCTGGGAGGGCGGTGCTGGTAGGGGGGTGGCGGCTGTACCTGTAGTTGCGGGGGCACAGATGTTGCCACCACCACAAGGGAGCTCCCATCAGAGGACGAGTCTGTGTCGCTGGTCTCAGCTCCTGTCCCTGCCGTGGAGCTCCCCTCGCCCTCCGTCCCACTGGTGAATTCAGACTCCATAGTGTCGCCCTCCAGGGCCATGTGGGATGCAGCTCCCTCGTGCTCCGGTGCCACTGCTCCTCCACCTGATGAAGCTAATGCACACAAGAACAGGGAGACCACAAAAAGGGGACGACAACAGAAGAAAGACATGTTCAGTGCATGCATTACCGCTACCGTTGGCGGACACGACAGACACAGAAGCCCCCTGCACTAGGCTGCGCTCTTGGGCTCCACTGTTCAATCCCTGGGAAATGTCCTACTAGGCTATGGACGACATCTGCACACATGGATGAATCAGGGGCATGAGTAGGTGTACTTGGCACTCTACAGAGGTGAGGTGGGTTGCCACATGGGCTGCCTTACGGAGGGACCGTGCCTACTAAATTTGCCCAGGCCTTGGGAAACCCACAGCCCTCCTCCCCCACCCAGACACCTCCACTGCGTGCAAAATCAGCAGGATGAGAGTGTACTCACCCCCTTGTGGCTGCTGTGATGCCCTCAAGCACTCATCCACCTCCGGGTACGCCACCGCCAGGATCCTGAACATCAGGGGGGTCATGGTGCGACGGGCACCCCTCCCACGTTGGGAGGCCATCCCCAGCTGAGCCTCCGCCGTCTTCTTGCTCCAGCGGCGAATGTCCTCCCATCTTTTCCGGCAGTGGGTACTCCGTCTGTGGTAGACCCCCAGGGTCCGGACGTCTTTGACGATGGCACGCCAAATATCTTTTTTCTGGTGGGCGCTGACCTACATGAATTGTACATGGGGAAAAGAAAAGTTATTACCAACTGCATTGTCACAGTCATTGGCCCCCATCCCTACCCTTGCCATGTGGCACATGCACTCACCGTCATTTCACGCACGCCGCAATCTCCCCCCCTTCTTACATCCACCCCACCCTACACAGGCATAGCCCATACAGCATGCTCCCAGTGTTCTTACCTGTTTGTCTGGAGGACCGTAGAGTAGCGTGTACTGGGGGAGGACCCCGTCCACGAGTTTCTCCAACTCCACTGATGTGTAGGCAGGGGCCCTTTCCCCAGACACTCGAGCCATTGTCTCTTCCAGACCGAGGTCACAGCAGCACTTGCAGTGTAGGTCCTCTCCTGTCGAAGATCAGGTATCGAGTGATTGAACAGATATAAAATGGCGGTCACGTCCGCGGCGGTGCGTACCGTCACTGCTGGTGTACATTGGCTCCTGGGACCCATAGGGTCCAATGTTAACCAATGCAGCATTGCGCCGCAGTCTTTGACCGCCTACCGCGACGGTGTACAACGCCAGCGCAGTTACCTCACATCCCATTGTCCCACTTTAGAGGTCAGGCAGCCACTATTTCAGGGGCCCACATGGCTTCATTTTTAAGTGCGTCACACATTCCTAGGCCTAGACTCAACACACATACAGGCCACTTTTCAGATTAGGATTTGTGTTCTGTGTAAGCTGTGGGTACATACCTCTGAGTTGTTTGACTCTGTGCTCGCTGTTGTCCTTCATAGGCACCGTCCGCTGGGATATGTGAGGAGATGGCGGCATCCTCCGGTGTACAGACCGCTGGTGGACCTGTCGACAATGGAGGAAAGACATGCGATCATCACATACAGGCTTGACCGTGCCACAATCAGGAACTGTGTACCCAGCTGGAGCCAGACCTGATGTCAGCTATCCGCCATCCCACAGGAATCCCCCCTCAAGTTCAGGTGCTGTCAGTGCTCTATTTCCTTGCAAGTGGGTCATTTCAAACAACAGTGGCCATAGCATTCAGGGATGTCCCAGCCTATGTTTTTCAACGTGTTGTCCAGGGTGTTGTCTGCCCTGCTGAAACACATGCGGAGCTACATCGTTTTTCCTCAGGTGGAGGATTTGCCTACAGTGAAAGGTGAGTTCTATGCCCTGGGACATATCCCCAACATCATAGGTGCCATTGATGGGACCCATGTGGCTTTGGCCCCCCCGCAGGAGTGAACAGGTGTACAGAAACCGGAAGAGTTATCATTCCATGAATGTGCAGATGGTGTGTTTGGCAGACCAGTACATCTCCCATGTGAATGCCATGATGCTTACATCCTGCGGAACAGCAGTATCCCTTATGTGATGGGTCAACTCCAGAGGCACCGTGTGTGGCTATTAGGTGAGCACCTGGAAGCAAGACAGTGGGAATGGTTATCTGGGTCTGGGTTCATCCCTACAGGTTAGTGTGTGTCTAACAGTTGTCCCTCGCCATTTGCAGGTGACTCTGGTTACCCCAACCTGTCATGGCTATTGACCCCAGTGAGGAATCCCAGGACAAGGGCAGAGGAACGCTACAATGAGGCCCATGGGCGTACATGGCGGATAATAGAGCGGACCTTCGGCCTCCTGAAGGCCAGGTTCAGGTGCCTCCATATGACAGGTGGATCCCTATTCTACTCACCAAAGAAGGTGTGCCAGATCATCGTGGCCTGCTGTATGCTTCACAACTTGGCTTTGCGACGACAGGTGCATTTTCTGCAGGTGGATGGTCCAGATGGCGGTGTTGTTGCAGCTGTGGAGCCTGTGGACAGTGAAGACGAGGAAGCAGAAGAAGAGGACATGGACAACAGGGACTCGGTGATCCAGCAATACTTCCAGTGAGACACAGGTAAAAATACAAACCTGCCTACTACATGTACTTTAACACTACTACCTCTCTACTGTCTGTTGTTTTCACCCAGTGTATGGTCACTGAGTTGTCACTTTCCCTTACGATTTCACAGATGTGGGTCCCACTGTGTGACATCTGCTTTGATTCCTCATGGACTAGAGCTGTGTGACATAGGTATGTTGACATTACAATTGAAAGAGCTTTTTGCCACAGTAATTGCTAATACAGTATTCCGAAATCACAGACTGACTCCAGATTGTTTTGTGATTCAAGGGTGTTTATTTATGTGCAAAACATTGGTGGGGGGGTTGCAAAATGGTGATGGGTGATGGTGGAGGAATGTCCATGGCAGAGTCCAGTCTATTAGTCTCACAGGTGCATTGCCCAAATGGGCATAGGAAGTAGAGCTGGGGCAGTTTAAGGATGGACAGGGTGACAAAGTGGGACAGAAGGATGACAATCAGGGTGGTCTAATTTCTTGGCAGGGGTCTTGGCATCGTTCTCTGTCTTTGTCCTGGATCTCAGGGACCGTTTGCGGGGTGGTTCTCCCTCTGCAGGGGGTGGGTGCTGGTGTGGTGGCCCTGTGGCAGTGCCTCCTGTCCACTAGCGCCGGTGGAGGTGGTGGGCAGTTCATTGTCCATGCTAGTGTCAGGGGCCCCTTCTTGTGCCACAGTGTCCCTCCTGGTGTTGAGTAGTTCCTTCAGCACCCCTACGATGGTGTCCAGGGTAGAATTGATGGATCTGAGTTCCTCCCTGAAGCTCAAATACTGTTCCTCCTGCAGGCGCTGGGTCTCCTGAAACTTGGCCAGTACCGTTGCCATTGTCTCCTGGGAGTGGTGGAAGGTTCCCATGATGGAGGAGAGGGGCTCGTGGAGAGTGGGTTCCCTTGGCCTGTCCTCCCCCTGTCGCACAGCAGCCCTCCCAGTTCCCCTGTGTACCTGGGCCTCCGTCCCCTGGACCATGTGCCTACTGCCACTGCCCCCAGGTCCCTGTTGTTGTTGGGGTGGTGGGTTATCCTGGGTTCCCTGTTGTGGTGGACACACTGCTGATTGACGTGTCCTGAGGACAGAGGTATGGGCCTGCTGGGTGGGTGCTGTGCTGGTGTTTCCAGAGGGGGAAGCTCTGTGGTGCCTGTGACTGTGTGAGGGGAACCGACTGTCCCGAGGTCCCCGATGGGCCAGGCTGGTTATCTAGATCCAGTTGGACAGAGCTGCTGTCATCACTGTGGGCCTCTTCTGTTGGTGGTGTAGACATGTGTGGACCCTCTTGTCCAGTGACGTTGGGTAGGGGTCCTGCAGGGGTATAAAAGGATGTTTATTACATCTGTGTGTGGCATGGTGTGCAATGGGTAGGTGACTGCGTACCCCAGTGCTTGCATTCCTGTGTGGGACCTTGTGTGATGATGGTTTAGGGGGGTTTATGGGTTTGTGCAGTGGGCATGCTTTAGTGATGGGTGTCCATGCTTTGGTGTTGCATGCATGGCTTGGTGTTGGGATGTGTGGTTTGTGATAGTGGGACATCTGTGAGGAGTTGGAGTGATGGGGGTGAGGGTGGGGGTATGTGATGGCATGCAGGTAGGGTGGGGGATGTAATCGTTAAGATTTGACTTACCAGAGTCCATTCCGCCATCTACTCCTGCGAGGCCCTCAGGATGCAGAATCGCCAAGACCTGCTCCTCCGATGTTGTTAGTTGTAGGGGAGAAGGTGGGGGTCTGCAGCCAGTCCGCTGAACCGCAAGGTGGTGTCTTGAGGCCACGGAACGCACCTTCCCGCGTAGGTCGTACCACCTCTTCCTGATGTCATCCTGATTTCTCGGGTGCTGTCCCACTGCGTTGACCCTGTCCACTATTCTTCACCATAGCTCCATTTTCCTTGCAATGGAGGTGTGCTGCATCTGTGATCCCAATAGCTGTGGCTCTACCCGGACGATTTCCTCCACCATGACCCTGAGCTCCTCCTCCGAGATCCTGGGATGTCTTTGCCGTGCCATGGGGTGGTGTGGGTGATGTGTGGGGTGGTGTGTGTGGTGATAAGTGTGCTGATATGTAGTGGGGTGTTGTGTGAGGTGCGTGGAAGTTATGTGGGTGATGGTCTGGTGTGCCTGTGGATGCTAGTATTGTTGATGGTGGTGTCTCTCTCTGTGCTTCTTTCTCAGTTGTTGTCGTAGGGGTTTGTGGGTGTGCGTTTTATATTGTAATGGGTGTGTGGGAGTGGTGTGTGTATGTGTATCAGGTGTGTGTGTTTCGAATTGTCCAATGTGGTAGTGTTTTGTAAGAGTGTGTGTATTTTGAGCGCGGCGGTGTGTACCGCCAATGGAATACCTCAGTTGAAAGACCGCCGAGGGGATTTGATAGTATTTCTGTTGGCGTGACGGTGGAGGTTTTGTTTTCACCAGTTTATCACTGACCTTTGGTGTTGCGGACTTGTGTGGGTGTCTGAATTTTGGCGGATTCCGTGATGTGGGTCATAATAGCTCTGGCAGATTTCCACGGCCACGGCGGTGTGTTGGCGGTTTTCTGCACGACGGTAAGCGGCTTTTACTGCCAATGTTGTAATGACCGCCAAAGTGTCTCTTCACCCACCGGATGTTACTCCTTTTACTCATGGTGGGAAACCAATTGAGTTGAAAGGATATTTTGATGCTAAAATAGGGTTTAAAGGAAATTTCATTGAATTGAAGGTCTATATCCCGGTGGTGGGTGGTACTATTCTGGCATGGCCTCATCAGAAATTATTGAATATTGTGTTAAACCCCAATGCTGTTCCCCAAGTACAGGTTCAGAAGATATGTGATTGGGGTGAAAGTCTTGTTTGTGATTTCCTGGAAGTTTTTTCAGACAAAATTGGGTGTGTCAAAGGTTATAAGCACCGCATTGTCTTGAAGAAGAATGCAATACCGGTTACGTGCAAAGTTAGGAACATTCCTTTCAGTATGAAAGACTGAGTGAAGGTCGAATTTCAGAGGTTGGTGTCAGAAGGCATAATTGAAAAGGTTGAGGCTGCGGAATGGGTTGCCCCTATTGTCGTTGCAACCAAAGCTAATGGGGACATAAGGTTATGTGTGGATTTGCGTAATTTGAACAAAGAGGTAATTGAAGACAAATTTCCTCTACCTAGTATCACTGAGATGATGAGTGCTCTGGGAGATGCTAAGTTTTTTACTACCTTGGACCTCAGTTCTGCCTATCATCAGGTTGAGTTGTGCGAAGAGTCCAAAGTTCTTACATCTTTTATCACACCTTTTGGGGTATTCAAGTTTAACAGAATGCCCTTTGGGTTGTGTTCGGCTGCTTCTGTTTTCCAGAGATTGATGAACGAAATACTTAGAAACTTGTCAGGTGTGAAATTTTTTCAAGATGATGTACTTATATTTATTAACACCCTAGAGCATCACAAAACACTGGTCAGGAAAGTCCTTGACATTTTTCGCACCAGGGGTATGACTTTGAAGAGTAATAAATGTACGTTTTTTCCAGAAAGAAATTTCTTATTTAGGTCATGTGATAACAGGTGATGGGATCAGGCCCAAAGAAGAACTGATAAAGTCTATTATTAACTTGTCAGCTCCGTAAAATAAAAGTGAGATTCAGACTTTCTTAGGGATGGTTGAGTTTTACGCTAGATTTGTTCAAAACTTAGCCATGAGAAGCTGTGCTATTAGAAACTTGCTTAGGAATGGTACCAATTTCTCTTGGGATTCATATTGTCAAAAGGAATTTAATGATTTGAAACATAGTTTATCATCAGCTCAATCTTTAAATAGTTTCCAACCAGGGCTTCCTTGCTCCATAACAACTGATGCTTCAGAGAAAGGATTGGGTAGTGTACTGAAACAATACAACAATAACATTACTAACACAATTGCTTTTGCTTCACGCAGTTTACGTAGAGCAGAATGTAAGTATTCTACAATAGAGAAAGAAGCTTTGGCCACATACTGGTCTCTAAGGAAGTTGAAACAATTTTTGGGGGGAACAAAATTTGAAGTGTGCACGGATCATAAACCTCTCCGTGAAATCTTTGAAAAAAAAGGGCTAGATAATGTTTTGAGTCGCATTTGCAAGTGGATAATTAGCCTACAAGACTACCATTTTATAGTGAAGTACGTACCTGGGTGTGAAAACAAAGCTGCGGACTGCTTGTCAAGACTAAAGGTTGAGGAGTTGACTGATTCTGATACTGTTGATTCCTGGTGGGTGGATGAAAAAGTCAAAGTCTGTGTGGTCACGGGTGGATGCATCACAGAGGAAGAGTGGAAACAGGAAGTAGACAATGATAATGATCTTATACCTCTCAAAGAATTACTTTCTGCAGGAAGATCACCAGATCATATGGAAAGGTTAGGGGAGCAGTATAAGAGGATTTGGCATGAATTGTCTATTCAGGGTGGCATAATTTTAAGAGGGTGTAGATTGATTCCTCCAATAAGTTACGTGAGCGCATTATGGATCTTGCTCACACTGGACATCATGGCATATGCAAAACCAAGGAAAGATTAAGAGGGTTGTATTGGTGGCCTGGTATGGATTTAGCAATTGAAAGAAAGGTGCGAGATTACTTGGAGTGCAATGTAGCTGACAAATCGTTAAAAATTAGGACACACTCTATGGTTCTAAAAGAGGTTCCAGAAGAGGTGTGGGAATCTATCTCTATTGACATTCTGGGTCCAATTAATAGTAAAGCTCATTCTAAATATGTGGTGGTTTTCATGGATGAGTTGTCCAGATGGCCTGAAATCATGATTACCTCTGAAGTAACATCCTTGAGAGTGGTGGAGTTTCTAACAGATGTTTTTGGTAGGGAGGGTAATCCCAGATGCATTTTGACCAATAATGGTGTACAATTTATGTCCAAGATCATGTGTGAGTTTTTGAGAAAAAGGGGCATTCTACGCAAAAAAATGTGCTCTATATCACCCTGAAACCAATGGCATGGTGGAGCGTTTCAACAGGTTGTTAAATGAAACCATACAGCTAGCAAATCAATTGGAGTGTGATTGGGAGGCTATGATTAAAAAGAAAGTTGAAGAGTATTACTCCCCACTCAAGTACTGGTCAATCTCCATTTTTTGTGTTAAAAAAACGCATTCCTCACACAATAGTAAATCCTCCATGGGTCAAGAATTATACTAAGAAAACTTTTAATTATGAAGAACAGAAAGAGTCTGCTGTGAATAAACATTTGAGTTATCAGGAAAAGAGAAAGCAGATATATGATGTGAGAAAATCTGTTAAGGAGACGCAAGTTAAAGTGGGAGATTCTGTCAAAGTCAAGTTGCCTGGGAAACCTTGTGGTGGTCAATCTCTTTTCAGTAAAATCTTCAAGGTTGTTAAAATATTTAAAGGAGCTGTTAAATTAGATGATGGACGCATTTGGAACCTCAATAGGATTGTTAGGATTAAGTAGTTTTTTTTTGTTTTAAAGGGGGAATGGTGTGGTATTGTTTAATTGTAATATTGCTATGTTTATTTTAACATTGCATTGTTTATTGTTGTATATATTTTCCCTTGTTTTCCTGGTTATTTTTCCCTCTTCCCTCCCGTTCTTTGTGTATTGGTCTCTTCCATTCTACCCTGCTCCAGCTACTGTTCTGGCTGGAATGCTGTGAAACATTCTCAGCAGTTGCAGGGAGCCGGTGAATGAGGAGGCTGGAGTTTTGTGTATTACGTCCTACTTTAAGAAATAAAGAAGATCCTGTGTTTCCGAACTTCCATGGTCTTGGTGAATGCTTCATAATGCACCACCCAGACTTGACTGCAAGAAACCAGTGGTGGATTCCTGAAGAGGAAGATCTGAAAAAAGAAGGGGACCAAGTCCAGACGTCACAGGAGTGTCCGTTGGTGGCAGGAACCATCACCGACCCATCTGTGATTGTAGGAGTTGGTCGACAGTGGGATGAAGACGGTCAGCAATGTAGCCCTGGAGTCAGTGAAGAGTTCATGGAGGATGCAGTTGATGTTCCATGCCGGATGGAAGATTGCAGTCTGTTTGTGGCATGGAAAAGCCACCAACAAGACTTGGCCAAGGCAAGAGTCATGGTAGAGGAAAAGTGGAGCTGCTGGGGACCAGCAAGGGCCAGGGGGACTCAACCCACAGAGGGGAGTCCCAGGGGACCCTCAGCAAGGCAGAGTCCACAGAAGAAGAGGCAGCCCCCACAGAGGACCCACTGGAAGAGGACCCAGGAGTTGCAGAGCAGCCCATGCAGCACAACTGAAGAAGGGTCCCACACTGCAGGAGAAGCACACAGAGGGCTGTGCATCACACGAAAGAGTGCTGGGGCTGGGACTAGGCGAAGCATGAAGATCCCTTCGATGACATGCCAACACGCCTTGGTAGCTGCAAGAGATACAATGCACAGGGGTACTGTTCTGCGTGGAAGGCAAGGGCTTAACTTCACCAAAGTAGGACAGCTGGCAGAGAAGACTAAGGGGACCACTGCAGACCATGACCTGTGATGCAGGATCCATGCAGCTTAGGATGAGAGGAGATCCTGCAGCTGGTCATCATTGCAGTTGGGGCCTGCAGATGCAGAGGAGTGACTCCTTCACTCCAAAGGAGATTCCTTCTTCCTTCTCATGCAGACTGAAGACTTGCCACCCTTAAAGGATGCACAGCTGGGGAAATGTTGCAGAAGCTGTAAGGATCCTTGGAAACAATGTTTCAAGCAGAGTCTGTCTTGGAGGCAGATTGTCGGTTTCTGGAGGGCCCAGTTGCAGTTCCAGTGGCCAGAAGTTGAAGTAAACGATGCAGAGGAATCCTGATGGAGTCTTGCTCATTAAATCTGAGGACCCACCCAAGAGGGAGACCCTAAATAGCCGTGGAAGAGGGATTGATCACCTAGCCAGGTGACCACCTATCAGGAGGGGGCTCTGACATCACCTGCCTGTCCTGGCACTCAGATGCTCCCAGAAGCCTCTGCCCACCTTGGATTCAAAATGGCAGAATCAAGGGACCCTCTGAAGGTGCTCTGGGCACCCCCCTGGGGTGGTGATGGGCAGGGGAGTGTCACTCCCTTTTCCATTGTCCAGTTTCATGTCAGAGCAGGGACCGGAGGTCCCTTAACATGTGTAGAGTGGTTTATGCAAGGACGGCACCAAATGTGCTCCTCAAAGCATACCAGTGGCCTGGGTAGGCTACCCCTCCCAAGCCATCTAACACCTGTTTCCAATGGGAGAGGGTGTTACCCCCCTCTACCAAAGGAAATCCATTGTTCTGCCTTCCTGGACTTGAGCTGATCAAGCAGCAGGAGGGCAGAAACCTGTCTGAGGGGTGGCAGCAGCTTGGGCAGCCCAGAAAACCACAGAGAGCTGGTAGGGGCAATGCTAGGAGCTCTCTAAGGAGCCCCCAGAGTGATTGGAATTATACTTCCAATACTGGCAACAGTATTGGGGTATGATTCTTACATGTTTGATACCAAAAATGCCTAGGTTCAGAGGTAGCACTATGTAGCTGGACGTAGGTAGTGACCTATGTCCAGTACACGTGTAAAATGGCATACCCGCACTCACGAAGTCCATGTAAATGGGGCTGAAGTTTGTGGGGACACCTCTGCTCATGCAGGGGTACCCTCATCCACACTTGCACCCTGCACTCTAGGTTAAGAGGTCCTACCTTAGGGTTGACTTACCATGACCATTGTGCAGTGACCTGTGGTGAAAAGGGTGCATGCACCCTTTCACGCATGCTGCAATGGCAGGCCTGCTGATACATTTTGCATGGGCTTCCCATGGGGCATAATACGTACTGCAGCCCATGGGGGACCCCTAGCACCCCAATGCCCTGGGTACCATATACTCGGGACTTACAAGGGGGCACCAGTATATCAAATGTGGGGTGTATGTGGTCCAAGCAAACAAGTTTAAAGGGAGAGAGCATAGCCCCCGGGGTCCTGGTTAGCAGGATCCCAGTGAACACAGTCAAGACATACTGACAACAGTCAAAAAGTGGGGGTAACCATGCTAGAAAGAGGGTACTTTCCAACACTTCCCAACTCCTGCAAACGTAAATCTGGGATTCTTACTATCTTAGTTTGATACTGAAGGCAGGAGAAGATATGGCACACTTGTGAAGTTCCACAAGCTTATCAATGACATCTGGGTTTTCTCTTTGAAGTGTCACGCTTTTGGTCTACCCAGAACACCTCAGTGCTGCGGACTCATCTAGGTATGGTCAGCCCAGTCAAGATATCTGTGGTTGCGTCACCCCAATATCAGGTGTGTTAACTACTTGTGGTAAAAATTTAGAGTTTGTGTTTTCCTAACTTTGGTTTGGTTGATCAGCCTGACTTATGACGTGCAGACAGTAGAATGAAACCGTGAGAAGATGCAAAGTAAAGAGGCTCTCCGAGATCACCATGGGAACCAGCACAATTAACACAGCAACAGCTTGCCTCTGAGAGGAGCCCAATGGAAGTAATGATGTGAATGGTAAATCCTCAAGAAGTCTCTGTCTCTGATGTGGAGGTAAAGTCATGGATAAACTAAGACTTGTGTACCAGTGATGACCAGTCCAGGAGGATGAGTGGTCTTCGACGTTGAGCCTTATGAAGTGTGTCGAATTGAAAGAATATTTCCTGATAGTGAATGACACATAATATTCATACCCACATTGACATAAATATCAATGAATGCACAACGGTAGGACATCTCTCAGGGACCACTACCAAAACAAGTACTCATTGATACAGCCCACCATATATGCAGTCACCCATGATCACAGACTAACAGCCATTCAGGTACCTATATTGTCTAATGTGCAGGATGAAATATAGAGACACACCTGAAGTTTCATATAATACACCAGGCGCGGCTCCTCCCCGCCAGCAGCAGCAGCTGCAAAACCTTTTAATACAAAATGATAATAAACACAGTTTATTATCATTTGGATTAAAAGGGGCGGGGCCACGGTCATACACAACACTCCCCCTCACTGCGCCGGCCAAACACACATGCGCAGTGTGCTCTATACAGCCCGGAACTGTGTTGCTGGGCTGGAGAGAGCCTGCACAGGTTCCCAGGCTGCCTGGGAGCGCCCTGTCTGGGTGCTCCCAGCCAATCATGATGCTGCTCTGAGCAGCGTCAGGATTGGTCCTAGGGCAGGCTGGGAGCCTGTGCCTGCAGTGAGGACTGAGGAGTGGAGCTACGCAGCGCGGCATTCAGGCAAGTTTTTTTCTTTTTTAATTATTTGATTTCTCCCCCCTCCGCGCCACCTTCCCCGCCCCTTTTTCCTCGCACAAGCCATCACTGTAATACACATGCAATTAGACAGCATCCCAGCAGGCTCAGATAGATGGACAGGTTTGTGGATTGACAGACCGAAAGACAGTCGTACCGACAAATGAATGCAGACTTCATATGCACTGATATCCGACAATGCACTCAGCTCCAAATTATGAGTCTGGCAGTTCACCGCCTCCAGCCTTGGCATCCTCTGAACAAGTTCTAACTGTTCTACAACAGTGTTACACAAACATTTTAAGGTTCTAACCTTCAATCCACAGTGTGAAACTATAAAATCGTAGCCTAACAGCATGCATTTGGTTTTCAATGTTATTAGTTCATGCTCCCAGCTACTTGTTCCCTCTCATTAGTGCTTGTGCCAGCATCTTCATCTATCGAATGTGTGTCTCCGTTTGTAAGCGTTTGATATTCTGCAGCTTGGAGGTGCCATTTAAAACATCAGCTCTCTTTCCAAACTTTAGCACCCTCTCTTCCAATTTATCCAATTTAGTATGCTGTCTATTTTCCTGCCTTTTTGGATGGGGAAACACTGTATGGCAACTCAATTCAGAGTCTCATAGTCGTGGGTAGCAAAAAACTCGTTTCTCTTCTAACTTGAATGATATTGAGCCAGGAGTCATCCTCGTGGGCAACTCTAACATAGTTTATGGCAAAGGGAAAACGATTATATCCTTAGTTTACTCTTCACAGCACATGCCAAGTTGCTCTTTGCACCACTTTTTTCCAACCTCTACTTTCAATCTTATTTAAATTTGCAAAGGTTTCCTTATACTTGCAAAATGTTGTTTCTGCTTCAGTTATGGCTGCTAAAAATTTTTTTTCAACCGTCTAATCTGAAGCTCTTGTTTTTTAAAAAAGGAATCAAATTATGGATTTCTTTTAGACAATATTTTTATTGCAACCACGCTGGCTGCATGCAGAGGCAACCTTGGTTCTTCATTTATTTTGAACTCCTCTATAAAGACGACTAGACTACTGACGTGTTAGCCTGCTTTTGACACACCCAATTCTGCCCAGTTTGTGAGGAACAGAAAACCATCTGGGACTCTGCAGATATTATTCCAGCCATGTTGTAAACATTTCTCCTTCTTCTTGTAGACGTTTAGGATAGATCTCTATTAAATGCCTTTTGATCCCTTGGCTGGTCCTTTTTTTTTTTTGAAGATGCACAATGTACAGAAACCAAAACAAAGAGAAGGCTGAATAAATACAATAAATACGTTGTATAAATACACATCATCATTACATATGTTTGTTTCATCAATCTGCAGCAGACAACAAAACCACTAAAGGGAAGCATGAATAACCTATTAGAGACCTTAAAATACAAATAAAGTACAAAAGTCGAACATGATTAAATAGATAAATCCCCTACAAACATGACTCAGTTATTACCTAACCATTGTGCAAACGGGGCCCAGATAGCTTCACCCATCCTTTTGCGTGTGCGGCCCTTGCACGTATAAGAGCCCATCTCCAAATAAAACATTGAGCACATCTGAGCCAGCTAATGGTTAAAAGTTGGTAGGGTCGACTCCAGCCAATCAGATGTAATACAGCAGCGAGCCACAGACATAGATAAAAACAAGAACCTCTACGAATATTCTAGGTACACCACTCCATCAATTCCCAATAATACTAGTTGCGGCGTAATTACCACCTCCTGATAAATAAGTCTAGTTAAAAAGCTGGCCATATCAGTAAAGAATTCATGTAGCCTACTGCAGCTAAAAAACATATGTACCAAGTCGGCCGATACACTCTTACATCTGGGACACACCACCCCCCTTGAACTGCCCCAGTTGAATAGCTTAGCGGGGTATAATATAGATGAAAGACAGTTTTATAATGTTGGGCTTGTGGCCCAGCGGCTAATATAAATCGCTGTGCCATATCTAAAGAGGTCCGTAATAATACTTCAGAAACTCCAATATTCCAAGCCCACCTCTCCGCCTGTTTGCTCAAATCATCTGGCATTAAATAAAAAAAAAAGAGGATAAAGCGAACAGACCCGCCATCTAATGGGGTTATGAAGAACCTCCATAACTGGGATTCTATCCCCCAGCTGCCCAGCTGCTGATCTAGAGTTTTACCCCCAAAAAGTGTCTAATTTGCAAATATTTAAAAAAATCCTTAGTGTCCAATGAAAATTCACTTGTCAATTCTTCAAAAGATTTAAGGTGGGTGTTCTTATAGAAATCACCAATGCGCTGAACACCCAGCTGAGCCCGCCTGGCACAGTATTCATCCTTAAAAATATCAGGAAGTACAGAAGAATTCGAAATTGGGGTATAAAAATTAATCTGTCCGATTCCAAATTTTTTTTAAACATTGGTCCACACCTTAAATGCAGCCCAGTCAGTCTTGAACTTAACTTTTTTTAAATAACTAGGCTCCACTGTTCTCAGAAAAGCTGCATTGGCATATCTTCCCCAAATCATATTATATATAGTAGGACAGGTTTCGCCAAAATCTCTGTTATCAGCCTGTTGGCTAATTAATGGTTGAATATATTGCAGTGCAGATACCCAATAATAAAAAAGAAAGTGAGGGGCCGCCCCCCCCCCCCCCCTCTCTGGGTAACACTAAGTACTTATATGCCCGCCGTACTTTTTTAAAGGACCAAATAAAGCTACTCGCTAAATTCTCCATGTGTTTGAACCAGTCTTTGCTAATTTCCAGCGGAATAGTGTGGAACAAATATAAGACCCTAGGTAAAAAAATAATTTAAATAAGATTGCATCTACCAACAATCTTTAAATGTAAATTGTTCATATGATGCAACTCTTTCCTGGTTTTAGCTAAGACAGGGGCAAGATTACTCTCCACTATCTGGTCCAAATTGGCCAACACTCTGACACCTAGATAAGTCACTTGATTGGCCCTCCTGTTGTCTTCAATAATGGCCCACTCATTGCCCAGTATTTGGCATTTACTCCTAGTTAATGCATAGCCCGAAATCTCGCCGAACTCCGCGGCTAGCTTCTCTATTTCTTCAATCGCCCTCCCTGGTTCAGGAGTAGTGACAGCTATATCATCAGCATATGCCAACATTTTAAACCTGCACTCCGCCATTACCATGGGTGGGATCAAAGTACTTTGCAATAGCTTCCTAATAAAAGGGTCTATATAAAGTGCAAAAAGTAAGGGGGAGTAGGGACAGCCCTGTCTAGTTCCTCTTGTAATATAGGAGGGTTCCGAGGTTGCCCCGGCTAGTTGAATTCGAGCAAGGGGCTTCTGATATAAACCTTGTATAGCCCTAATAAAACCAGCCCCTATATTAACTTTACTGAGCACTGTCCATAAATATTTCCAGCTCACCCGATCGAAAGCCTTTTCGGCATCTAATAATATTAGTGACATAGGGGACGCCATAACCTGAGATGCATCTAACATGCTCGGCGGTCCCCCGCCCAGGAATAAACCCATGTTGCCAAGGGGAAACAAGCCCACTAATAACTCGACTGAGCCTAACCGTGAGAATTTCGGCATACCATTTGGCGTCCGCGTTTATCAATGAAATAGGTCGATAGGAGCCTGGTAAAAGTGGGTTCGTCTCTTTTTTTAAGAATATAACAATATTGGCCTCCAGCCATGAGCCATGCACCCACTCTCCAGCCTGCACTGACGTAAAGAGTGCCAAATTATCATCCTTCAATTCCTCAAAAAAAGTTTTAAAGAATTCTATTGGGGTCATATCAGGGCCAGTAGCTTTCCCATTAGATAAAGCAGTTAAAGCCGAGATGATCTCATCCAACTCAATGGGAGCAGTCAGTTGACAGTCCTCAACTTGCGTTAACTTTGGACATGAGATATCACTCAAATACTGAGTAATCTTTTCGTCTCTGTCATCCGAGAAGAGATTTTCCTGCTGGTACAATACAGAATAATATTCTTTAAACACCTGTAGTACCGACGCATCTCCACACACAACCTGCCCCAGCCTATATTTAATTGCCAAAATGGCGCTCCGAGCCGCCTTCTGTCTAGTCTTATATGCAAGCACCTTACCCACCCTCTCACTAAATTCATAACACTCCTGCCTGCGAGTCTGGGCTTTGATAATGTCTTGATCTAAATACAGCTGAGTGATCTTGGCCTTCATGGCCGCAATCTTATCCAAAGTATCTTGTATTGGAGCATTGTTCCTTGCCAGCCCCACTATCTGACTCTCCAGAGAAGCCATTTCAATCTGGGCCGCAGATATAACTAGGTGGCGTTGTTTCTCCCGCCTAAGGGCATAGCTCAGGGTTTCCCCGCGGATAGCAGCCTTTAAAGCATCCCATAACATCCCCGGTGGGACCATGTCCCTGTTAAAACCCAAAAATTCCGTTATCCATACTTTAATCCGTGACACATAAGCTGAGTCAAGCAGCAAGCCCCGGTCAAAAGACCAGGGTTTTAAATGTCGCTCTTTACGCAAGTCCGGAAATTGTACTACCAAAGGATTATGGTCAGATATGACCCTAGGGAATTTTTCCACCAAAAGTCCTTCACATAGCGATGACGACAAAAAAAAATAGTCTAACCGGACAGACTTTCGGTGCGGATAAGAGAAGAAAGTGTACCCAGGATCCATAGGCATACAGTGCTGCCATGCATCCACAAGGCCATGAGTCTGCACCAGCGTTTGTAAGGCGCGAAACACCTTTGGTTTCCGTCCCAAATATGAATCCTGATTCTGTAAGGGGATATTAGTCTCAGTATGTATATTAAAGTCCCCACATATAATAAGCGGTAAAGCCCAAAGCACAAGTTCAATATTCAACATATTAATACCAGCCGGATCATCAAAATTGGAGCCTTAAATAGAGCACACAGTAAAATTCGATTGTCCCATAGCACATTCTATTATAACCCATCGGCCCATTTTATCAACCCTCTTCTTGACCACCTTAAGAAGATCTCGCCGTATAAGTACTGCAACCCCTCTAGTGTTAGTTTCTTGAGTGGTGTACGCCACTAGTTGGAAACCAAGAAAGTCCAACAGATGCTTTTTAGTCGGGGTAACATGCGTCTCTTGCAAACAAATTATATCCGTCCTTAATGTTTTGATCTCATGAATGGCAAGGCGTCTTTTCTTGGAATCGTTTAGCCCACATATATTTAAGGTGGCCACCCGCAGAACATTACGATCCCCCATTGAAAGCTCTAATAAATACACCCAAACTTACATCTTGTTTCATCATACACCTAATAAACTCCTGTGCCTTCAAATACATATTTCTGTGCATCTCCCATGCAAAACCTACCCAACCCCAAACCACCCCACCTGTCCCCACCCCCCCAGAAAAGAAAACCCTACCTCACCCCCCAACCCACCCCCCACCCTACGAAATGAGGCTTCC
Source organism: Pleurodeles waltl (assembly GCF_031143425.1). Taxonomy (NCBI): domain Eukaryota; kingdom Metazoa; phylum Chordata; class Amphibia; order Caudata; family Salamandridae; genus Pleurodeles; species Pleurodeles waltl. The sequence goes on from NC_090449.1 coordinate 120,037,350, forward strand.
AGACTGTAGTCTGTAAGATGGACAAGCCCCCCCCCCTTTTTGAGGGCTCCTGCGGTGACTCCTAAATTAAACAAGTTTACTAACAAAAGCTGTTTCCCCGAGAGACAAAACCCCCATAAGCCTACCATTTTAAGAAGAGAATCCCTCCACCTTCTCTTCTCTTCCCGAGCTGCCCACCCCTATCACCCCCCTTTTCATTTTTCTTTTTTAACCCTGCTCCTCTTTTTTTTTTTTTTACGTTTTTTTATGAACCACATATAGACAATTAAGTCAAAGACTGCAAGTACTCCCTGGCTTTGATCTCGGATGAGAACACTCGTACTGACCCTTTATATATTGTCTTAAGTCGGGCCGGGGACAGTAGATAAGCTTCGGCTCCCTTCTCCTGGAAGGAGCTGATCAGTTATCCAAAGCGCCAGCGTCTCTCCCTTGGCTGGTCCTGCCTGCTTCATTCCATTCCTGATTAAAACCTTCTTTTGATATAGTCAATCGGTCCAATTAGTGACCAATTTCTCAATTCCTCATTGTAGCCAAATGTTGGACAAAGCAGTTTGATCAGCTCTCTGATCATGTAGAGAATAACAACATCCTTCATGCGCTGCAAGCTGGGCTTTGCTCAGGGTGTAGATGTTTGTGGTGGCTGCATTGGATGAAATCAATCGTTGTGTTGCTTGCAGCTCTTATTTTACTTGATTTGTCAGCAGTGTTTGATACCCAAGACCATCAAATTATCTAGTCAAGATAGGCATGACCTTGATGGTAAAGATTCATGTTTAGTATGGCTTGGTGACCATTTGAGAAAATGAAACCAACTGGATGCTCTACCCACTTCTGCATCTACAGCCAAACCGTTCAGTTGTGGAGTTCTTCATGGCTCCGGTTTGTCACCATTATTTTTTAAGCTCTATTTATGAACACACCCGCCTGTCTTATTCAGTCTTTGATTTTGTTCAATACATGTATGCAAATGACACCGAAACCACCCTAGCAATTTCAGGTGATTTTGAAAGTGTGGTTTTAGGTTGGATGATTGTCTTGAAAACTGGATGTGTTTCAGCCAAGTTAACTGACAAGACGGAAATCTGTTACCTCCAAGATCACCCTGCTTCTGGTAGCTTCATTCTGGCTGTAGTCAGACAGAAGTAAACCAGTACTAGTACCTTGTGCAAAACATCTGGTTGTCAAATTAGATTAGGTAATAGGTCGTACAAACCAAACTAAAATAGCAGTTAGCTCCTGTATTTCCAAGATATGCACTTGAAGCTCAGCTTTCATCTTTATCCCTTTCCCCAAAATGTGCAAATACGGAATGCATTCTTTCCTGCTTAATTTGACCGATCTGCAGGCACATGACTTCTGGGCTGAAGAGAAGTGATCACGTTTCAACGCCCTTTGCATCATTGCACTGCCTTCCCATTGCGGCAGCGTTTTAAAATGTCGAGAAAATACTGCAGTTTTATAATAATGTGCAGAATTAACATGTAGGCGTTACTAAAAAATAAATGAGTCTAATTGCAAAAATTGCAGAAAGCAGCCATATTTATTCATACTAGGCCTGATTAGTTAAAGCAATGTTATTTGACAAAGCTAACATGATAAAAGAATGAAGGTATAACTCAAAATGTTTATTTCGTAAACTGTACATGAACTTATTATTCAGGGAATGAAAAAATGTAAAAAGAATGAACATTGTATTGTTTCATTCGACATTGCCATTTGAAGCTATTGTGTTCCTGTGAGAAGAGATGAGTGATCCTATCTCCATGAGAGCATTGAAAGCTGATTGGCTGACTGAAGAAAGAATGCATGGGGAATTGCAATATTGAAAATGAGTGTTTGTGTACAATAGTGTGTGGTCCTAGAGTACGATGTTCCACTCTTTCCATGCCTTTCACTAACCCCACTTGCTTCCCCTAATGCTCTTCAAACTTTGGTGCTAAGCTTGAGACGCTATTGAATTTCTTGAATCTCATTACCATACCTAGAATAGGGATTCTTTTCTTTATGGACGAGCTTATTGCATTGTATTGTGATTTATTGATTACATATCTGTAGTATGTGACTATGGCCCTCATTATGACATTGGAGGTAAATCCCGCTTACCGCTGCGGTGACGGCCGCCAACAGACCGTCACGGAGGCGAACAGCTGCCCACCATATTATGACACACACACACCAAACTGACAGAATACTGCCACAAACACAAATCTGCAATCCCAAAGGTAAATGCTAAACTGTTGGTACGAACACCCATACCGTTATGCCAACAATACAACGCCCTCCACATTATGACCCACGAATCACCACATCGGACATTCAACGGCCGTAAACCATTGGTGGTACACACCGGCGCGGACTAAATGGCCCCCCAAATACAAAACAATACAACATCAGCCAAAACCCAAAACACACACCTGACTCTAATACACACACCAAAAGCACCATAAAACAGACACCCACATTACCCACAATCCTTTACTAACACCAAAAGACTGCAATAGCTAGCCACGTATGTCACAGAGACAGCTACACACACACACCACAACCCACCCATTCATCCGTCACGCACCCCACACCCCACACCCCACACCCCACCACATTACTCAACACCATCTGTACAACACACACCATACAACACCCATGTCTCCATAAAGGCACCCCCATTTCAATGATGAGGAGTTGCAGGTCATAGTGGAGGAATACTCAGGGTAGAGCCACAGCTGTTTGGAGCACAGGTACAGCAGATCTCCATTGCCAGGAAGATGGAGCTATGGCGGAGAATCGTGGAGTGGGTGAACGCCGTGGGACATAATCCACGAACAAGGGACGACATCAGGACGAGGTGGAACGACCTACGGGGAAGGTACATTCCATAGCAGCAAGGCTCCAGCTCGCTATCCAGAGGACTGGCGGTGGGCCCCAACCTCCTCCCCCACAACTGAGAGCATGGGAATAGCAAGTCTTGGCAATCCTGCATCCTGAGGGACTCACTGGAGTTGGCGGAGGACTGGACACTGGTGAGTCAATATTTACTCCCTAACTCCCCCATACTTTACATTTTACATTTTTACATTTTACCACCACTACCACCACCCCTCACCCTGACATCCATCACTCCGCTCCATCCCACAAAGTGCACCACCACTGTTAACTAACTAAATGCCAAGCCCTACATGCCATACCCACTGCATGCACATCCCTCCCAACCCTGCATGTACACCCACCACCAATGCATGCACGGCATGGAGAACTAACAATCCCACAATACATCACCATACACAAACAAAGGTGACAGGGCAACAGCAACAATATAGGGGAAGCTAGGGATGCAGAATATGTCACAGACATGTAGCATAATAAACTACTAACATGCTACAGGTGCCCCAGCCAATCTCAGCGGCAAGGAGGTGCCACTGCTACCCAGTCCCCCACCAGAAGATGCCCCCAGTGATGACAGAAACTCTGGACTTCTGAATCTGGATGAACTCCTTGGCCCATCAGGGACCACTGGTCAGTCGGCTACCCCAGCCCACACCCAGTCCACCACAGAGCCTCTCCCCTCAGTATCCAACAGCACAGCAGCCACCCAACATCCCCAGACCTCTGTCGCCAGGACACGTCAATCAGCAGTGTGCCCACCTGCACAGGGACCCCATTCCACACCTCACAGGCAAGACAATGAGGGTCCTGGGGTCAGTGGCAGTGGGCACACCTTTCAGGGGACTTTGGCACAGGGTGCCAGGGACACTCCGAGGACAGCTGTGTGCTGGGGCAGGATGGGTCCAGGGAACCGACAGGAGGCACTTACTAATGTCATGGGGACAGACCAACAATCCCAGGACAAGATGGGTCAGCTGATAGACATCATGCAAGAGAACCAGCTGCTGCAAGAGGAACACCACCAGGAGATCAAGAAAGAATGGCAGACCCTGAACACCACCATGGTCTCCATAGCAGGGGTGCTGGGTGATATGGCCAACATCATGAGGGAGTACACATCACACCAGCGGGCCCCGTTCACTAGCCAGTCCACATCTGCTGCAACTTGTAGACAGGAGGCCCTGCCACAGGACCCACAGGCGACCAGCACCCCTCCCCCTGCAGAAGGTGAACCACCCCACAAATCTTCCCACGATCCAGACAGACACCAGAGACCCTTGCCAAGATCGAGACCACCAGCAGGAAATGAGCACCTCCTGAATGTCCCCCTTGTGTACCACTGTGTCACCTTGTCCACTTTGAACTGCCATAGCTCCACTCCCTATGGCCCTTGGACAATGGACCTGTGCTACAAACAGACTGGACCACCACACTGGACTTTCCTCTACCATCACCTCGTTCCATTGCACTATTCCTTCATAATTTTCACTTCAATAAACACCATTGATCACAACCAGAGTAATAGTGCTTTATCTGACAGAAATGTGCAATGTATTGAACTGTATCATCCTGTGTAATTGCCCAGAACTTTGTGATTCCATCCAACATATAGCATGTAGCAGTTTGTAGTCATCAAATCAGTACACAGTTGTAAACACTCCAACATCTGCAAAATGGGAAGGCATAGGTGAAAGTCAGTTGGGATGCTAAGGAAGTGACTGCCATCATCCTACAGCCACACAGAAAAATAATTTATTGCAGGAATGGTCACTTCTACTATCTTACCTGTGTGTCATTGGAAGTACTGCTGTATAACTGATGTCCTGTTGTCCACATCCTCATCCTCTTCCTCATCCTCCTCACTGTTCTCAGGGTCCACTGCTGCCACAGGAGCATTTTCACCCTCCACCTCCTGCAAATAGGGCACATGTCTTCTGATGGCCAGGTTGTGCAACATGCAGCATACAACAACTATCTGGCAGACCTTCTCAGGGAAGTAGCAGACAGATCTAGCTGTCGGATGGAGGCCCCTGAACATGGCCTTGAGGAGACTGAAGGTCCTTTCAAAAATCCTCCTGGTATGTCCATGAGCATCATTGTACCTAATCTCAGCCTCTGTCCTCGGATTCCTTACAGGGGTAAAGAGCCAGGACAAGTTTGGGTAGCCAGAGTCACCTGCAAGAAGTGAGGGACAAACATTAGCCTTGCACAATGGCATGCGAGATAACTCCTGAAGGCAAACACTGACATTCATTGGGTGGGGACTCAGGCTCACCTATAAGCCACGCTCTGTGCCTCTTTAGTTGTGTCATCAGTTGCGGGACGCTGCTATTCCTCAAGACGAAGGTGTCATGCACCGTCCCTGGATACTTGGCAGTCACCTGGGAGATGTTCTGGTCAGCAAGGCACACCATCTGGACATTTAGGCCCATATTTATACTTTTTTAGCACAGCATGTGCGTCACTTTTTGACACAAAAGTGGAGAAAACTTACAAAATACAATTATATTTTTTAAGTTTGCGCCGCTTTTGCGTCAAAAAATGATGCTAATGCAGCACAAAAAAAGTATAAATATGGGCCTCAGTGAGTGGAAACTCTTCCTATTCCTGAACACCTGTTCATTGGCCTGGGGAGGGGGGGGGGGCAACAAATCCTATATGTGTTCCGAGTATGGCCTGAGTAACATTTGGAATATGTACCATTGCAAAGAATCCAGCCTTCACAGTAGTCACATCTTCTACTTGGGGTAAAGCGATGTAGCTGCTCATGTGTTTGAGGAAAGCAGTCAAAGCCCTTGCCAGCACTATTGAGAACATTGGCCGTGACAGTCCTGCAGCCAAGCCCACTGTCACTTGGAAAGAGCCTGTTGCCAGGAAATGGAGCACTGATAGAATCTGCACAAGAGGGGGAATCCCAGTGGGATGACGGATAACAGATTTCAGATCAGGCTCCAATTGAGCACACAGCTCTGTGATTGTGGCCCTATCCCTCTAGGTGAGTATTATGTGCCTATCCTCCAGTGTAGCCAATTCTACAGGGGTCTGTACATGGGGGCATGCCTCATCCTCCTATTCCTCTGCAGTGGTAGGTACCTAGGGGACAGAACAGTGAGAAGGGAGTGACAACATGACAAATGGATCCACCACTTCAGGTACATAGAGCATGTATGTATCTGGACACTAAATGGCTATGTATGTACAAGCAACACCAATGACGCAGTTCTTGTTCTAAAATTGTGTACCAGCACTATAACATGGCAACCGCCGGTCCTGTATGTAGGGACAGGTGGAAGTGATCTCACTCTGCCGGCATTGGGTGTCATGGTGGAAGGCGGTCTGCACCACCTTGCAATTCCTCATTGGCTAACATGGGGCTCTATGGAGTACAGTATCCAATGAGGATCACCGCCGGAGGCGACGGTGTACACCGCCGTCGACGTGACCGCCATTTTCTGACAATATTCTCACTTAATTCCTGCCTTTCCACAGGACAACACCTCCACTGCATGTGCTGCTGTGACCTGTGTCTCGAACCTGCCATGGCTCGTGCGACAGGGGAAAGGGCCCCTGCCTTCACTTCGGAGGAGTTACAGTGTCTGGTGGATGGGGTCCTACGGCTGTATGGGGCTCCAGACCAGCACGTGAGTACACCATGGGAACGTTGCATGCGACAAAGCTGCAAGGAGATGTGTGTGTGTGCTGGCAGTGTGTCATTTGGGTGGGGAGTATGGCTGGTGTAGTGTAAATGAAGGGCTACGGGTGATGTGTGTGCCATTTGAGGGGCAAACGATGTCAACGCAATATGTGTGACAGGCTGGATATTCGGATTCATGGTGTCCCTCTGTTTGTGTTTTCCCTGCAGGTCAGCACCCATCAGAAGAAGGGCTTGTGGCGTACCATTGCCAAGGACGTGTGGAGCACCCAATGCAGGAAACGGTGGGAGGACCTGAGACGCTGGGCCCGGAAGACCGCGGAGGCCCAGCTGGGGATGGCCTCCCACCGAGGAAGGCATGCCCATCGTAACCTGAACCCCCTTATGGCCTGCATACTGGTGCTGGCCTATCCAGAGCTGGATGGGCGCTTGAGGGCATTACAGCAGCCACAAGGGGGTAAGTCTAGTGTGTGTGACAACCATCTTTGTTGCCTGGCATGGGATTTCTGGTGGAGGGTTTTAGTCAGTGGATGCCCCTTTATTCAAGCTCATACATTGCTGTGTTGTTCAGCTCTGGGTTATTGGGTGAATAGCAAAATCAGGATAGCAAGCTCGGTGGCTTTTCATGTCAGACAGGGCTTAGTAGGTCCCAGGAGGGGTGCAGATGGTGGTGCTTGGCTCTTACCTGCTGTGGTACCTAGCCAATGGTATGTCAGTGCAGTGCATACTGCTCAATCTTCATCCCTGTGTGTGATGGTGATGTGTATGCCATCTGTGGTGTAGGTGCTGTAATTGACCCAGTGCTCCCTTTCTTTCACCCCCCCATGTTCTTCTGTCATCCTGTCCATGTGTGCATTAGCATCATCTGGTGAAGGAGCAGGGGCACCGGCGAGTGAGGGAGCAGCGGTCTACGGGACCCAGGAGGAAGAGTCCACCGATGCCGAGGGGACCAGTGGGACAGAGGGCAAGGGGAGCACCACGGCGGGGATAGGAGGTGACAACACTGACTCTGAAACCTCCTCCGATGGGAGTTCCCTGGTGGTGGTGTCCACCTCTGGAACCACCCCAGCTACAGATACAGCCGCCACCCCTCGTACCAGCACCGTCCTCCCAGTAACCCCCCACAGAGTTGCCCGTGCCCGCTCACCGAGGAAGGTGGGCATCTCCTTCACCCTAGGCACCTCAGGCCCTGCCCCAGTGAGCCTTGCTGCCCTCAGTGAGGAGGCTATTGACCTCCTGAGATCTATCGCTGTAGGGTAGTCAACCGTACTGAATGCCATCCAAGGCTGGGATCCCAGATGCAGCAATGCAAAGCCTTCTTGGAGGGCATTCACAGTGGCGTGGTGGCCCTACAGATCGTTTCCGGCTCTGGCCTCCTCTCTGATGGCAGCCAGTGTCCTTGGTCCTACCGACTACTTCCAACTACCACTTCCCAGTCCCAGTCTCCTCAACCCTAACCCATCCCATGCACACATATAGGCAAGCATACACACAAAACATCACACAAGAGTGGCACAGACTAACACAGGCAACACACTTCAAGCCACAAGCACTCACACAAACAACAGACAGATGCACACCCAACAACATCCACTGCCTCCACTGTCTCCCCCTCCTTCTCCCTCAGTCACATCCGCTCTCACACCTGCATGCACTGCATCAACAATCCCAGACCCTGCCACCTGAACACCCTTGCCAACAGACACCACAAGAGCAGACCCGCAGACATGCACCCCACACACCACATGCGCAATCACCACCACCCTCACCACCTCATGCAGCAGACCCAACTCATTTGCAGACACCAACACATACATCCACAGGTCTTGTTTGTCCTTTCCCTCCCTTTCTGCCCCCTCCAAAGAAACACAAACGCTCGCACTCAGACCCCCAACGGCCATTCACCTCACACAGGCACACTGTCCACGCACCTGCACCCAAGTCCAGCACACCTACTCCTTCTACTGCCACCCTTTCTCCCTCCACTCTCATCCCTCCTCCCACATCCCGCCTCAGTGTCCCTAAGAAGGTTTTCCTTGCCCATCTTGACCTCTTCCCTACCCCCCCCCATCGTGCCTGTAAGTGCAAGGTCCCAACCATCCAGCCCAGCAGTCTGCTACTGTTCCCACCCAAAAATCTGCTGCTGGCACCGTGGGGCCCCTGAGTGGGATGGCAGCCACTCCCAGCAGGACACACCTCTGCCTCACAAACAGAGGTCTAGGGTGGCGGAACCTGAGAGACAGAGGACGGGATCAGTGGAGGCACCTCCTAAACCTGGAGGCAAGGACTCAAGTCACATGACAAAGGCCAAGGGAGTCCCTCACAGGAATGAACCCAAGGACCCCATCTGCCACCTGAGAGCAAGGGTTCCCATCCACCACCTGAGGGCAAGGATCCCCACCCACCACTTGAAGACTGGCCTCCAGGGACAGTGGGCAAGGAGCCCCCTCCAGAACCAGTGAGAAAGGAGCCCACTCCAGAGACTGTGGTCTAAGACTCCCATCCAGGGACAGTGGGCAAGGATCCCATTTTAGGGACAGTGGGCAAGGAACCACCTCCAGAACCAGTGAGCAAGGAGCCACCTCCAGAGACTGTGGCCTAAGACTCCCCTCCAGGGACAGTGGGCAAGGAGCCCCCTCCAGAACCAATGGGAAAGGAGCCCCCTCCAGAACCAGTGGGCATGATACCCACTCCAGCTGAGGTGCCCCCCTTCTCCCTGAAGTGTCTGCCCATTTCCAACATGATGCCTGTGGAGTCTGGATGATGCCAAGAGTCAAGTTGGGGCTTGGATGAAGCCCTGTGGCCATGTGGCCCTTTAGTACTTTGTGATGGCTGTTGGCCCAGTGTGTACATTGACGTGTATATAGTTGTTTATTTATTCATTATGGTGGCTGTTTGTGGCAAATTACAGTGGTTGTACTACAGGTATGTGTCATTGCATTCTTGGGTCCTGGCTCCTGTAACTGTCGCTGTACTGTGCAACTGGTTGTGTGTGTGTGTATGGTGTGTGTTGTGCAAGTGTGTGTCACTCTCCTTTCCTCCCTCCCTCCCTCCCTTGTGTGCTAGATGACTGTACTCACCGTCGTCATCTTCGTTGGCGTTGGTGCTCCAAGACGGCCATGGAGTGGTAGAGCTTCGGGAAAACTTGGATTTCCGGTTCCATGGCGGCCGCGGAGTCCTCTGTGTCCCTGAAGATGAGTCTTTCCTTTTCTGTGATATGTTTCCGCCAGGCTTTTGATGGCGTTGCTAACGCCCCAGAAATCCTGGTGGTTTGCTATGCCATAATATGGTGGGTGGTACCTTGACTTCACCTGGCTGTAGATGGCTACCGCCGTGGTCGGTGGTGTTAACACCCTGGAGGTTAGTGTGGTACATTGGCTGTCTGTGGGAGGTATCACTGCCATGGTCAGCCTGTTGGCGGTATTACCGCAACAGTGGCGGTCAGTACACCACCAATCTCATAATGAGGGCCTATGTGTTTATTTCCATTGTGCTGGGTTTCTCGAGAGGTGCACAGCGTGTTTATCTTGAGAGATGCTTAACATGTGTATTGTAGAATATATGTATTTAACTTATGTTCCATGTTTGGAATTCTGGAAGCTGCTTGCCAGTCACTGGTGTCTAGCTCAGATTACGTTCATTGGTCGAGCAGCGTGGGAGGTTGGTCGTTGGCTCTGATGATCTAAGAATAAAATAATGTTGGTGACAAATCGTTGCTTTACTTCGCTTTTGTTCTCCATGGAACTGCCCACTTAGCATTTGTGATGTTGGACTCATGGGTTTAGTGGTTTGAGCCCACCGACTACCTCTTCTTACCTGATTGGAGTGACCTACTGCTTGAGACTTCTGATTGAGACCTCAGAGCTGCTGCTCTCTGTGAAGCTGTGGCTGGATGGCATCGGAGATCTCCGGTGGAGCCATTGGGTTTTATATCGCCAGCCGGCGCTCTCAACCCTGCCACATGGCAACTGGCTTGTTCAGCCTGTTGGGAGGTTTTCTCTCGTGCTCCAAGGTTACGTGGTTACATCACATTGCAGTGTGTTACCTGCTTTCGCATTTTTTGTGTGCAGCTTTGATTTGATGCACAAACATCATTTAGGGAACTTGATTTTACGTTGGCTGGTCTTCACGCACTGAACAATGCATTAGAATTGGAGGATTTACTTATACGCTGTGCAGGTTGTACCGTCAACAGTGTTATGGCGTTTCAATGTGCTGCTTCACCACTGATGCAGTAAAAGAGTAAGGCCCTCATTATAACATTGGTGGTAAATACTGCCTACCGTCGCCAACATACCGCCATGGTGGCTACCATCCGTCCGCCATATTATGAGTACTGACTGACTTCCGCGAAATAAGGGTGGAAATCCAGCAGTGTTCATAGCGGCGGAAGGTGGTAACTAGGCGCTGCTAACACCAGCACCGCCACACCAGGAGAACACTGCCAGCCGTATTATTACCAGTGATACGGCCTGGCAGTGTTCTGCTGGCGGGGTGCTGCTGGCGGTAGCAGTGGCCTTCCCATTCCCTGCCGGACGACCTCCTCGCCGGACAAGGTAAGTTTGGCATCCGACAGGGGAGGGGGGTGGGAGATTGGAGGGTGTTGTGTGTGTGTCTGAGTGTGTGAATAAATGTCTGAGCGTGTGTTAATGCGTCTGTGAGTGTTGTGTGTAAGAATGGTGAAGTGAGTGCATGTCTTCATGTCAGTGTGATTGTGTGTAAGAATGTGTGAGTATGTCTAGAAGTATGCATGTATGAATGCATGTATGCCAGTGTAAGTGAATGGGTGTATGCGTGCTGTGTGTGGGTGTCTGTGTGGGTGTATGTGGGGAGGGAGGTTGATGTAAGCGTGTGTGGCTGTGGGGCGTGGGGTCAGTTTTGTGGTATGTGTGTGTCTGTGGGGGTGTGGGTGTATGTGAATGTATCGGAGGGGGTGGGGTGTGAGTGAGTGTATCCGAGGGAGTGAGGGTAATTTTGGATGGAGTGGGGGGGCATCAGGTGAGTGTTTGGGATGAGCTGCCTACGGGTGACAAGGAAGAAATTCCCTGTCACCGGTAGGGCCTACTGCCATGGTTTTCGTGGCATTGCTAACACCACGAAAACCATGGTGGTAGGCTGGCTCATAATGCCATGGGCGGTACTATGTCGGCCGCCGGGCTGGAGATAGACATTTCCTGCCTGGTGGCTCATAATGTAATGGTGGTATGAGTGGAGAAGTGGCGGGTTGGCGGCAGCCAACCCGCCAATCTCATAATGTGGCGGTATGTACTGCCAGCCTGTTGCCGGTACTACCGCCACATTTAACCTGGCGGTCAGAAGACTGCCAGGGTCATAATGAGGGCCTAAGTGTCTTTTCAGTGAAAGGCACACTGCTGTAATGCCTGTACTGCCTGTACTATGTTGATTCACCGGTGACAGACACACCTTTGTTACATGTCTAAACCTGCATCCGTTTTCTGTGAATGTTCTTTGAGGTGACAAGCACACCCTTAAAGTCTCAAAGTACTTTATATTCTGTATATTTATATTGGCCAGTAGTGGGTAGTTGAATATTTCAACAGTTTTGTATCTAGAGTTTTAAAGGTATGAATTGGATACAGTTTCCCGTATTTCCCTGCACTCCATATATTTGACATGTATTTATACACCATATTTACTCTAATTAACTCCTCAAATTATAATGGCATTTAATTCTCCAGTTTGTTCAAATAACATCATTTCTGCAAAAACCTGGAAAGCCACCAATTATTTGGAAACATTAGTGGCATGGCTTTGAGAAATATATGGTAGCAATTGATGCCACTTAATTTGAGCCCAAAGAAAATTGGCAATCTTATTCAGTCGTCTTGTCATGAAGGGCAACAGACATTAGAAAACTTACCTGAAGCAAGTGCATCAACGGAATTTGAGGGGTCATGGAAGGTTTACAAGGATGCAGTGGCCAGACTGGCTAATAAAGTCTCAGAACATCCCAGTGTACTGCTGGAAAGATTTAGGGCCTCATGACGACCCTGGCGGCCGGCGGTAAGCTGGCGATAACACTGCAAACAGGCTGGCGGTGTTCCGCCAGCTATTATGAAGTTGGTGCGATAGCCATGGCTATACCACCGGCCCCTCCAACATACCACCAGGCTTCTGCCTGGCGGTCATAATCCCCAGGGGCTCTGGGGATTATGAGTGCCCGACCACCAGCCTGTCCACGGCGGTAAACACCGCCATGGAAAGGCTGGCGGTAAGGGGGACTCGGGTGCCCCTGGGGGCCCCTGTGCTGCCCATGCACTATTGCGCATTTTACTGCCCGTGCTACTGCACTCGCTGCACATCAACATTGCCGCCAGCTCCATTACGAGCCGGCTGCAATGTTGATGTGCCTTTTCCGCTGGGCCAGTGGACGGTAACACTGTTTCCGTCTGCTGGCCCAGTGGAAAAGTAAAAAAAAGGGAGCCAGATATACCATCAGCGCTGGTGGTATAATGGCGCCTGCAGCTTCGGTGGTCTTTGGCAAAGACCGCCGAAGTTGTAATGAGGGCCTAAATCTTCTCAGGCGTGAACAATCTAGTGAAGAAACAGTGGAAGAATATACCTCTGCCTTGAGGAATCTTGCAGCTTTATGCAATTTTGGCAATTATCTACACATCTACATACAAGATCAATTTGTGTTTAGCTGATCATCTAAGAGAATTCAAGAAAGTTTACTAAGCTGTTGAGATTCCATGGTATCTGAGGTGATAGATTAACTAAAGGAATTGAGAGATCTATTATTTTGAGTAATGTTATAGCTTCAGAAAATCTGAGTTCATCACAAGATATCCCTAATGTGGATGTTGCTTGTGATACAAACAGTCTTAGATGTGGTTCTAAATCTCATCTAGCTAACAATGACATTTGCCCAGCAATTATTAGAAGATGCAATAAATGCAATAAAATTGGTCACTACGAGTCTGTTTGTAGAAACACTTGTACCAATATCAAAGTGAGTTGCGTTGAGGTTGATACGGATCAACATACACAAGTCTTGTCCAAGGTAGTGTTAACTATCAGCACTGGAACTAATTCCTGTGTCAAAGTCAAATGACCTTGGTGTATGGCATACATTGGGGAACTTTCTTTAAGAATGATGGCAGGGAGGCCTTTTCTAAGATGGCGACTGGAGCGGACGCTTAACACTAAGCTCTGCTCCAGGCCCAATCAATATTTGACTAAAATCCCCACGACTGGGCCCCCAGCTCACCTGACCTGAAGCCACCTGGGTCGGCGATCGTTGGGTGGGCTAAGGACATGAACCTGGTTCGGCACAATAGAAGGCGAGAAAGTGCAGCTGTCGCAGGAGCACAGCCGTCCCCCGGCAGTCATTGCAAGAAGCGGAGCGGAGGGGCCTAGACACGGCCTTTGCCAGAGTACCCCGCATGACCACCCCCACAGGTGATTGCAGAGGACAGAGGGGAGAAACCGGGACACGGTTCCCAGGGGCGGTGTGCCGCTGACACTGCCATCGACGGGAAGGCCACTGCGGGCTGGAAAACTGAACCGGGGGCTGCAGTAAGTGACTGGGAGGACAGCTGCGTGGATGTCGGCGGCGAATTGCTAAGCGCTGCAGCAATGGTAGAGGAGGGCCCAGCAGAAACAAAGGATCGAGACGGAGCAGCACAAGATAAAGCAATGAACGGTTGGAATGCTGCGGGAGCTGACAAGCTGATGCACTCAAGACACCCTACCTGGGACGACGATGTGGCCCCCGTGCTGGATTGTGGGCTCACCCTGTGCCTAGCACATTGAACAGGGAAGGGGATCCCCTCAAAGTCGTTCATAAGATTGCCATTGCCTTGAAAACAGGGGATGAGCCACACAACAAGATTGCCCTGCCCCACGTCCTGCAATACCGGGCCATTATCAGAGAGTAGGAGCAGTGACCAGCCAGGCCCTAAACTAAAAGTGACATGGCAAATACAGACCCATGGGTCCGAACGGAGGAAACTACACTCGTGGCATACGGCCCCCACCCGGACATCAAGCCAAAGACACCTAAGACCAACAGGCGGACCATAACACTAGAGGTGGTGGTGGCCCAGGGCTGTCAGGCAGCATCCAGAACGTGGAGCATGGTGGCACTGGGTGACCACATCAGCATCTGAGATTGTGGAAGCACCAGATCCTGGAGCAATAGGACCTGGGGAGCACCAGACGCTGTGCTGTCAGTGGTGGACCAGTGTGCCTGGGGCCCTCGGCCTACTGACCCTGAGCACTGCAGTATTAAATGAGCTGTCGGGGTGGCGCAGCAGAGGCCTATGAACTGAAGGCACAGGGCAACTGGCACAAAACATGGTGAAACCTAAAAGGGCGAAGCTTTCCCTGCCCTCGGATAGGACTGCATCAGCGACATTCGAAGTGATGGTTGAGGATGTCACAATGCTCCAGCAGATGAACACTACGCTTCAAACCCATTCGACGCAATTTAAGAAGCTCCTGCACGCAGTACTAGACACTAAGACTGCCTTAGAGACTAAAATTGAATCAGTGTCTCGTGATGTTAACTTACTTCGGGTGGATCAATCTAAACTGGCTGACAGGGTGGACGACATTGCGTCATCCCTGGCGACTATGCAGCCAACGGTGCAGGAACTTCGGAGCACGGTAACGCAGTTAAAGATAGAAGTGGTTTCCCTACAGTGCAGGGCTGAAGATGCAGAAGGGAGATCACGGAGGAACAACATCCGATTCCTGGGGTTACCGGAGCGAGCAAAGGAACCTAATGCCGAACTCTTCCTAGAGCAGTGGTTGACGTCGATAGTGCTGGGGAACAAAGTGCCGCCTCTCTTTTCCATCGAGCGTGCACAAAGGATCCCCAGCAGACCGCAGCCACCCGGTGCCCCACCCAGGCCACTAATAGCCCGCCCCCTTAATTACCAAGATCAGGATCTTATCCTTCAGAGCTTCCGGGTGAAGGGCTCATGGCGTTTCCAAAATGCCACCATGACAGCCTACCCTGACTACACATCTGAGGTACAGCGCAGGTGAAACTTATACACTAAGGTCAAACAACTCCTTCGTGAACATGGCATTACACATGCATTGCTATTTCCAACTAGACTAAGAGTGGCAGATGGAGAGAAAACCCACATCTTCCCAACTCCAGAGGATGCCTGGACATGGCTGCGTGCCAAAGACTTGGCACAGCTGGCTTAAGAGGGACCTCAATCCGAGGGATGGCTGACTCCCGGCTCCGGCGCAAGTCGAGACCAGGGGACTAGGGTGCGGCCGACGAAATCTCAAGCGGCGGAAGGCCAAGGTCAGGCACTGCTCGAGGCCATGCAACTTACGTCCAACCAATTCACAACCGTACGTGAGGGTCGCACATCTGATACTGAATCATCCAGCGTTACAATGACCAGCTCTAAATAGGGGCCAGATGTTACCCCACGCACAGTAGACGATTTGTAGTCTCACCCTCGTGGCTGACACCGAAGGAAACTCCGAAGTAGAACTCACTCCCTAGACGAGAGAGGGTGGACTTGAGTATGCTTCAGGCACTAGTGAACAACTTCTCTGAAGATGTAAGATCAACTCTATTGACGTAAAGAATCTAAATAGCCACTCCCGTAAACATTGGCTCACAACAGAGGCATAAGGACATGCTTGCAGACCTCTAGCACAATCCTCATGATGGGTCCCAGCAGTCTCCAGATGCACACAGAACCTGCAGATAGCCGATGACACAGAGTGTGGGAGATCGACTAACACTGGGAGCGGCCCGGAGCAACACCAGAAGTATTATCCAAGCATCCGCACCCCCAACATGACTTTCTGAATGGACATAGAACCACAATAACGGTTCAGATTTCTGTAATATTCACTGGGGGAGGTGGCTGTAGGCTCGTTGGCCATCAGCCTAGAGGGGTTGATGCTGCTGGGGACTTGCATGATCACACAAAGTTCAAGATGCCGACACGAGGGGATGAGGAAAGAAGGAGACACGGGGACAGAGGCATGGAATTACCTTGGGCACCAAATTGCCACATGGAGCTGGCCATTAGACAGGATTCCCTGGTACATAACACAACACACACCCACACATACATGGGAGCCACATGGTACAACATATTAACGTAGAACGTGAGGAGTATGGCACCACCCACAAAGCGACAACGGATACTCACCTTCCCGAACCGATACAATATACAAATAGCGATATTTAAAGAAACACATCTTACATCTGAAAAACTACACAAACTCAAAATTAAATGGAGAGGCCAGGCTTACAGCATGACGGTGTCGGCGTTTGCCAGGGGTGTACTGATCTGGGTTGCCCCTGAGGTTCCTTACATTGCGGAGCACCTCACCAGAGATAAAGAGGGCAGGTATGTGCTGGCCGAAGGCTTACTGGATGGGACACCCTTGGCACTAGCTGGTGAATAAGCTCTCGACTTGAAACACAAAGAATTTCTGATGTCCATCACACCCACCCTCTTTCAGAACCCCGCTGTCCCTTGCATGTGGGGTGGTGATTTTAATTGTACCCAAGATGTGGAAATGGATAGGTCCCATCCCCCCCTTGCCAGGCGAACCCAGCAGAACCACAGCACAGGGACTTAGCTCCTGGTTGTTCGACAGAGGACTACATGACATATGGCGGTTACCGCACCCACAGGAGCAGGAATACTCCTTCTATTCTCCAGTACACAGACTGCACACTAGGATAGATTTAATCTTAGGTTCGACATGCTTGGCGTACGATGCCTAACAGGTGAAATACCTAGCCAGGATCCGATCATTGTCCATTAAAGGTTGAACTTGAATGGGGCAGACCAAGCACGAGCATACCAGTGTGGCGATTGCAGCCTGCTACACTTACTGACCCACCATTCTGCCAGGAGCTGGCAGACTGTATCGTTAGATACTTCGAGCATAAGAGGGAAACAGCTTCAACGCAAGTTGTAGAATGGGACGCGCAGAAAGTGGTGGTATGAGGACACTGCCTTTCAGCCACAGGGGGAGTCCAGCGCATCTTGACACGTAAATTGACCACATTGGAGACTGACCTGCATGCTCTCGAATCTGAGGTGGAGTGAGGCACCTCAGACCCCAACACACTTCGTGAACTATGAACACAGTACAAGGACGTGGACTCGTGTTTGCTACAGCATGATTACCGACACTACAGCAGTAGTCTACAAGCGGCAGGAGATCGGTCTAGCGGGCTGTTAGCATGGCTGACACCCGGCAACCAAACTCACACCTCAATAGGGGCCTCTATATTGGAGGCAGGAGTAATGGTCAATTCCCATTCGTCTATAAATAATGCCTTCCAGGAATATTACTGTTCATTATACACAGAGGGGCCTGCGCCCACCTCGGCACAATTAGAGAGCTTCTTTAATAATCTTCCTTTAACCCAGCTTACCCTCTACAAATGATGGAGCTCGATGAGCCCCTTGACATAGAGGAGATTTTGACCACACTACGCCAATTAGCCCAGAATAAATGCTTGGAACCGATGGACTGCCAGCTGAGTACTACTCCGCCTCCACTGCACACCTAGCCAGGCCACTCTTGAAAGTGTTGCTAGAAGCTAAACAGTGGGGGAGTCGCAGAGACTCTCAACGTGAGGCGCTCATAGTGGTTTTGCCTAAACCAAACTTTGGTGAAGGCTTCCTGGACGGGATCAATATTATGTATTCTAAGCCCACAACCTTGGTAAAAACGGGCTGAGTAATCCCTGAGAATTTCCCAATCTGCCATGGTACGCGACAAGGATGCCCGCTGTTGCACTATTATTCGCGATAGCAATTGAACTCCTGGACCTAGGTATCCCTCATATTATTTCACTTTATGTTGATGGCGCATTAATATACCTGCAAAAGTGTATGTCCACGCTACCGGAAGTCATTCAACAACTGGACTTGTTCGGAGATTTATCCGGCCTACAGGTGAACTGGCCAAAGCCAGGTCTGTTCCCAATGGCTCCCATTCCAGACCAACTGAAGCCTGCTCTTCCAGAGGAACGATTGTCATGGTGCCTTGATATCTTCAACTACCTTGGCATTCAAATATATCACACCACAGAGGATCTCAGGGAAGGCAATCTGGGATGGGTGATACGCTCGATTCGGGGATCACTACCTTTCTAAGGGTTCACTATCACTGTCACCCTTAGGGAAAGTGGCGATCACAAAGATGATAATACTTCCCAGACTGTTATGCCACTTCACAGAGCTCTCACTAGTGCTGCCCCGCTCAGTTCTTCAGACTCCTTAATGGCCTGATGCTTGAATTAATATGGGAGAGCGCAAGACGTCAGGTCTCTCTAACCACCACTCATAAACCGCTAGAGGAGGGGGCTCTAGGCATGCCCACTTATGAGTTATACTATGCAGTGACACAGTTACAATGGCCGCTACTCTGGCTTCGTGCAACTCCGACAGCGGAGAAAACAATGGTACAGGGCAGACTAGGCAAGACGGATGTGTCGACATGGCTGACTGACCACCCATGCCCTCCCCTGCACAGTAACAACCTCATGGACACAGCCCGAGCATGCTGGCACAGATTTACAAGGACCGAAAACCCAACTGCAGCCTACTCCCCAAGATCCCGCTGCAGGGCGTTCAGGGTGCTAGTGCCTTGAACACACATCACACACTGGGGCCATGGTATGATGCCCGTCTAAACACGGTCAGAGACTTTTTTAGAGATGGCACACTAATGACATATGCCCAACTAGAAAACACACATAATATAGGCCCAGGCCGGTTCCTAACATACTGTGCAATGAGACAGCTCATACACAACACATGGCAAAGTGGTGACATGGAGTCCCCAACATCATCTATACTTCACTATTGTCCAATCCAGGACAGGCTGTAGAGCACCCTCCTGGGGAGTAGTAACACAGGCCAGACGGGAGACAGAGACAGAGCCAGATGGAAGGGGGCTCTATCTCATTCTTTACGTCAACCTGATTGGACCAAGGCACTCCAACAAGTAAAAAGTGTATCCCACAACTCAAGATTCTGCTTTACTCAATTTAATTATTTACATTAAGTGTATCTTTACCCACATCGACTCAGCCGCATGTTCCCACACTCGTTCACACATGTCCACGGTGTGGCGATCAGGAACCCACCTTTTTCCATATGGTATGGGCGTCTGCCCATACAAAGAGCCTGGCAAGAAATAGTTACACTAACAGAGGAGATGACGAGTAATAAGTTGCAGCCCACGCCGGAATCTTGTCTACTAGGCAAATGAACCAAATGAAAGGGTGAAGGGCAATTACATAGATTCATAGACCTGACCTTTGTCCTCTTTAAATGCCTAATAGCAATGCATTGGAAGGCATCAGCTATCCCAGATGGTAAGAAATGGCTGAGACATGTATTGCAGTGGGCTGGAGCTGAGGCACAGGTGTTTCACTCACTCAGTGACAGAGGTGTAGTAGTAGTGGGATGCAGGCACTGGGACACTTATTTGGTCTGGACTGAAGCCAAAAATGACTTACACCCCCCTGAACCACAAAACACACTGTTAAAACAAAGAACACCTGACACCTTGGTAACATACCATATGAGCACTCCCAGCTGGAAGTGGCACACATACTAGTCACGCATATTCTCCTCGCTCAACCATGAATAATTATATCATGCACAGAGGCACAATATACCATACCACACAACAGTGGACAGAGCCCAGGAAGCACAGTGGGTTCAGGATCGCACCTACACCCCAGCACCAGGGCAGAAAACCCACACACAAGACCGCTGATATAGAAGGAGGACATTATATACATACCACCCGGACCATTGACACTACTTATGAACAGTACTACAATAATAGGGGAAAATAAACAAATATAAGTTGCTGATAAATTATGACAAAAGAAATAACACCTGTCTTCACTAAACCCCCAAGAAACCTAGCTATTCTCCTTTCCTCCTCAAAGCTATATTACTATATATTTGCAAGAGTACTGCACACCCAGCGTACTGCATCAGTTTGAAATGTAATGATTCAAATAAAAATAGATTTAAAAAAATGCATGATGGCAGACTCAGGTGTACCTATTACCATAATTTCTGATAGTGTGCACTATGATCAGTTTGAAGGTATTTCTTTGAGACTGATGTTAATCCCAAGGCTTTTGGCGAGCAGTACATAGACATGTTAGGTTACTTTATTGACATTCTCGCATGTTTAAGCAGACAAATCATTACCGACATCTATGATGCTCTCAAGGGTTGCAGTGTTATTGGGTGGCAAGATTTAGCAGGGTTAGGCATCATGCTAGTTCCTGGTGCTGAAAGTCCCATTTCTGATGTAGAATTTGATAAGGAAACTACAGTTAACAAAATAGTAGGCACGTTTCCAGAAATATTCACAGAAAGTATTGGCAACATTGCTAAATTGGAACATTTTATTAAATTAAAAAAGCCTGTTACACCGACAGTACACAAAGTTAGACCTGTACCCATGAGCGTAAAAAATTATTTGAAAACTTTGTTGAATAAAATATGTAATGAAGGCATCATTCAACATTCTGAATCCTCTGAATGGATTAGTCCTGTGGTAATTGTAAGGGAAAAATATGGTGAGATCTGTTTGTGTGTGGATCTCCGCACATTAAACAAGAACCTTATTCTGGATTGCCATTCCCTACCAATAGTATAAGAGTTGTTAGCATATTCAGGAGGATCTAGATTATACTCATTGTTGGACCTCGGATCTGCTTACCATCAGATTCTGCTTGTTTCAGAAAACAGAGACCTCACAACTTTTGTCACACCATTCGGTGCATATAGGTTTCTTAGACTGCCTTTTGACTTAGCTTCTGCAGCAAGTGTGTTTCAAAGATTCATGGACACTATTTTGATGAGGATTCCAGGAGTTCAAGCTTTCCAGGATTGCAAAGACTGTTAAGGAACATAGGGAGTCATTCTGACTCCCGCCGGGCGCGGTCACCGCGCGCCCGGCGGGAGCCGTCAAAATACCGTACCGCGGTCGGAAGACCGCGGCGGGTATTTTGAGTTTTCCCCTGGGCTAGCGGGCGACCTTCAAAAGGCCGCCCGCCAGCCCAGGGGAAAACGACCTTCCCACCATGAAGCCGGCTCGTAATCGAGCCGGCGGAGTGGGAAGGTGCGACGGGTGCTACTGCACCCGTCGCGTATTTCACTGTCTGCTATGCAGACAGTGAAATACAAGCGGGGCCCTCTTACGGGGGCCCCTGCAGTGCCCATGCCATTGGCATGGGCACTGCAGGGGCCCCCAGGGGCCCCGCGACACCCCCTACCGCCATCCTGTTCCTGGCGGGCGAACCGCCAGGAACAGGATGGCGGTAGGGGGTGTCAGAATCCCCAAGGCGGCGCAGCATGCTGCGCCGCCTTGGAGGATTCTGACGGGCAGCGGAAAACCGGCGGGAGACCGCCGGTTTTCCTGCACTGACCGCGGCCAAAGCGCTACGGTCAGAATGCCCTGCGGGGCACCGCCGGTCTGTAGGCGGTGCTCCCGCCGACCCTGGCCCCGGCGGTCTGAGACCGCCGGGGTCAGAATGACCCCCATAATCTCATATTAGAAAGAGTTTTGTGCAAATTTCAAGAAGTTGACATCACGTTCAGGAAAGAGAAATGCAAATTACTTGTCAGTCAGGTAGATTATTTGGGCCACTGTATTTCAGACCAGGGAATTAAACCCAAAATGTCGCTTGGCAAGGCAATTTAAGATTTTAAACCTCCTGAAAATAAGCATACTTTCATTCATTTTTAGGCCTTTGCAAATATTAATTCACATTTCCTTCAAGGATATGCCCTAATTGTGCAACTGTTAAGATCCTTACTTAAGAAAGGACAGAAATTTGAGAGGAGGTTAGTAATGAAGCGTTTGAGAAGGTTAAGGCTCTCATCACATCTGCATCCATTCTTCATCATTTACTGCATTTACTGAGGGCAAACCTTGTGTTTTTATGGTGGGTGCCAGCTAGTTGGGTTTAGGGACTGGTTTATCACAATGGATGGATAACTAGGAAAAAAACATTGCATTTGCATCCCATACTTTAACCAAGGCTGAGCCTAATTATAGCACAATAGAACAAGAATCCTAGGCTTGTTCAAGGGTCATTGAGAAATTCAGAAAATTCTTATGGGTTTGAAATATGCATTGATCACAAACCACTGAGTTTAAAGACTTTTGCTCTAGTTGCGTGGAATTGTTTATTGTGGAATTATTTCTTTTGAGACATGATCTTTTGGTCCCTCCAGTGTCTTTGCATAACGTTTTGTTTGATATTGCTCATGAGGGGCATCTGTGGGTAACAGTCACTGTTTGCAATTTAAAACAATTTTACTGGTGGCCTGGGATAGACACTAATGTCAACAGTTGGGTCAATGAGTGTGCAATTTGTTTAGCTTTGGAAAAACATTGTTGCATATGGTTCCATTGCCCTAGGGGCCTTGGAGTAAGGTTTTACTCTATTTGCGGGAACATTTGATCTATTGCCTAAATCAAAGAAGTATCTAATTGTGCTTGTTGATTATTTTTCAAAATGATACTACGCTGACTTAGCAGCTTCACCAGACACAAATATAGTTATATCATTTTAAGAAGATATTTGATATAGAAAGATCCCCCAGAAAATTAATAGCAGACAATGGTACACATTTTAAATCTCAACAAATGAAAACCTTTATTGACTGTTACATTATTTTACACATACTGGTTCCTTTATACTCAACTTCTTCTAATGGTTTGGTTAAACGTGTCAATATATTTCTTAGAGAAGGAGTCTAACCAGCTTTATTTTCAGGGGTAAATGTTGACAGTTTTCTAAGAAAGAAAGCATGGAACTATTTAACAATGCCAATCGTATTACAGTAATGTGTCTTTTTAAATTACTTTGAAGCTGATTACCAAGGTCTATTTCGAATTCTAATTGGATTCAAGACTTGACACATTTGAACAATCATGTTAACTTAAGGAAGGATGTGAAGAAACAACAAAGTGCAGTAGAAACTTATTTCAATAGCAAACATGAAACCAAACAAATTGACTTTAGGTAAAGAGATTGGATTATTATTTTTAAAAAACTGACAAGGTTAAAAAAGGAGAATCTAGATTTCCATTATCTGTCAAAGTTTCAAAAGTTTCAAAAGGTGCTGTTTTGGTAAAAGGCAAATCATGGTGGAGTAAGAGGAGTTTAATTAAAATGTCATCTGTACAAGCATACAAAATTCAAGAAGAAAGAAATAAGGGAACCAAGTCATACAATGATAATGCAAATGATACAGTATGGTTTCATGACTTCAAACCATGTTCTAGTTTTGAACATTTGGGTCTTGATGTAATTAATAACTTCCTAAATTACACTGACTCAGAGTTTCTCACAATTTTTCAATTCCTACAATGGTAAAAGACTATTATTTACAGTGATGTTATTATTATTATCTTTTTCGTTGTTTTTTTTTTTCCTATATAAAGGGGAAGATGATGAAGTATGTTACTATGTGTTTATCTCCTTTGTGCTGTGTATCTCGAGGAGTGCACAGCATGTGTATTGTGAATGTATGTATTTAACTTATGTTCCATGTTCTGAGTTCTGGACCCCGCTTGGCAGTCAACAGTGTCTGGCTCAGATTCCATTGATTGATTGAGCAGTGCGGGAGGTCAGCCATGGGCTCTGATGATATAAGAAGAATAAATAACGTTGGTGACAAATAGCTGCTTTATTTCATATTTGTTCTCCATGGAAGTGCCCACTTAATAATATTGATTATTTAATTTGAAATCTAATGAATTGAGACTAATAAGATTTTATTCTGTAACCTGAATAAAGATGATCTACTAAAGAAAAGATTTCAAAACAAAACTGTTTAACTCATAACAAACTCTCATTATTGCCTAAATTATAATAAGTAAATGATTTATTGATTAATGTGATGTACAGTTGCTGGTTAATCTCAGCCAGCATCAAAGATCTATCAGCCTGAGGGAAGACAGCTGGGATTTCTTGTAAACCGAAAGCTTAACTGAGATCCCCGCTCCAGCACTGTCAAAGAACTAATGTTTTTTAAAATTCCCTGCCTTGTGTGCAAAACTTTAAATGATCTAGACACACCCCGTTATTGCAGCGTTTCCATAAATACCTGGCTCTTCTCTTGCTAGTTGAGTTAATATTATGAGACGTGTGGGAACTTGCTTGTTTTCATCAGCAATATTCTGAGCACCAAAATATTTTCTGGGAGCAAGCTGCACAGAATACAATGATATATAAATAACTGATGGAGAAGAACGTATAGTCCTTCATTATGTATGAACAACACAATCATTTATGTTGTGGCCATAGTCTTTTTTACTATCTCATTGCAGTGTTTGCTGCTAGCCATTCCTCCTGCATGCCACCATTATGGCACTCACCTTTTTCCTTTCTTAAACTGTTCCTTTAAACTGAGATCGTGGCAGGAGTCCACCAATGTATTTAAGCGCATCCAGAATTTGACACATGCTTACCTCATCGTGAATTATTCTCCAGTGCATCCGCTGTGGTCTCCACTGCACTCATCTGGTACAGTGGGAGCTCGATGGTTCCACACCCAAAGTAGCAGGTCTAGAACACCATCTGGGTGCAAAGAGCTATTACTCTGGTAAGGGAATAGTTTAGTCTTCTCCTCCAGAGGAATGTGACCATCTTAGTAGACTGTCCAGGCACTGCCCCCATCCCGCAGTTAAAACGTTTGACTGGCATGAACCATCAATTCTTCCCTGAACTTGCTCCATAGTTATCTGCAAAAGATGGCTCCATCCTGGTCCTCAATTACTTTTTCAATGGGATGAACCCCCAACTTCTTTCCAGCTGTGTCCCATCATCAGTGAGCTGAGAAAGGTTCCAGTCTACTACAACCCATTGACTTACATTGCTCTTTGAGTTCTCATTATTTCTTCGGAGACAGCTAATAACTACTGATCTCAACATCTGATTTTATTCATTTTTATGTCATTTTCACCATCATATTGTTTACTTTTTAACTACACTAGTTTACAAGTATTAATTATAATTATTTTTTATTTCAAATTTTCTTTTGGCGTTATCTGGTATGTATTGAATTCAGTTACGTCATAGGAAGGGCTCGACACTTGTTCTGAACCACCAAGTATAAGCCAGCAATTCCTCATTGAAACTTGTTTAACTAATATGATGCATTTGCGTTGGCGTTCTGGGAACTCAGCCATAGGCTAACTGCATGACTATGGTCTTTTTTACCATAGCATAACAAAATGTTTTCCTTCAGTACAATTTAGGAATGTCAGATAGCCCCTTGTGCACTGAAAATGTATTGGTTCCTTGGCTCTCATTTTACAGAAGATTGTTGTAAAGTGGGTTAGCCCTATGAAGTTAAGAAAGACTACAAGTCCCACAGGGCCAAAGCATACTCCCTTTAGGGGCATTGCCCTGGCTGATCATCATTCAAGTGGAATGTCCAGAGCTGAACTTTACACTTTATCCACAGTGTGGTAGCGACTGTCTCACCTGACCCAATAGGTTTGGTTGACGTGGTCTGACCAGAGCAGAGCGGCACAATGTTTATTGGCTGACTTTCATTGTTACAATGTGGCTAAACGTCTAGATTGCTTAAGCAATCCTGGACGCTTGCTTAGGAACCCTGTTGTCAGAGCTTAATTTGTAGAATAAGTGTGTGGCTTGACGTTTTTCTCAGAAGTCAGTGGTGCTGAATGTCGGGGTTACTTAATACTAACGCTGTCAGTTCTTCACTCCACCTCGTGTATCTTTCATCCACCATACTTCACTCCCTCATTATCACACATTTTCGCAGTTTGTTTTTCATTCCTGCTTTTGTCACTGTTTTCCTGTCTTTCTTTTCCCTCTTTATTCCCCATTATCTGTTCTTCCCTCTCTTGTTCTGGGGCAAAGTTTTATGATGACAAATAAGCCCTGATTTGCAAAAATAAGTTCCCAAATTAAACACTACCTTTCATGAGACATGCTCCCTTACTACATTCTGTTTTGTCTATCATGTTTTACGTTTTTTTTAAATTATATTTCAGATTCAAAGAGAACAAGTTTATTAGGAGGAGAAGGCAGTAATAAACTTTCAAACATGTGGGGGCATGAAGCCTCGAGCACACGTGTACAAACTTACCTGCATGTGGTAAGTCCTACATATCTGGAGATGGCGTGGGTCCCACAGAAATTGAAGACAGTTGGCTGGAACATTCTACAAAGAAGATTGTTGAGTGCGAAGAAGTATTCTTACCAAGTGTGAAAGAAATCCTCACTTTTTTTTTTTTTACAAATGTTGGAATTATGCGCTTGCAGAGTAAGGATCTGGAATCCACGTATTGGTAAGCCAATGTATAGCCCGAACTGGGTCAACCTTCGGTCAGTAACCATGGCAATAGCCTTCATAAATGGAAACTTTGGTTCT